>NC_048313.1:18878511-18945762 GCF_013100865.1 Trachemys scripta elegans | reverse complement strand
AAAGAGGGGGGGGGCGGGACCCCCCCGGAGACGCCGCCCCCTCTCCCCCCCCCCCCCCCCCGCTTTCTCCAACCATTAGAGCACACTCCCTCCCAGAGCTTGGGATAGAGCTCAGGAGTCCTGGCCCCCAGCCCCTTTCATCTAACCACTAGACCCCACTCCCTCTCAGGGCAAGGAACAGAGGAGTCCTGCTACCAGTCCTCTAAACACTAGATGATGCCTCAGTCTATGAACCCCCCCCTCTCGCAAGGTGTCATCTCAGCGTAACATCACCTCTAAGGGACCCAGGCATCCGGAGAGCACTGAACGGAGATAGCTTGCTGGGGCACGGTGCCCAGCCCTGCCCACCCTTCCCAGTAGCAGGCTCCGGACCCCCCCTGGCACCTCCTGCCAGCTGATAAACGCCCCTGACAGACACTCCTTGGGCAAAGGGACTGGCGAGATGAAGTCCTCTTAGCAATCAGGTCCTCCTCTGCCCTAGGCTGCCCCCTGGTGGAGGGGGCGGAGAGGGCCGATCAGAGGGGCGTCCTGTCCTGTCCCCGCCTCGCCCGCAGCTCCCCCTGGCTGTCCGCAGCGGAGCTTTACCTGGGGGTCAGCAGGGCAGGGTGGCGCTGGTCTTTAGGATGCCGGGTTTCTCCATCCAGCTCTTCCCCGCATGGGGAGGCCCCCAATGCCCCCTCCAGTGCAGGATCTTCTCCGCTCCCTCTATCCTCTCCTCCCTCGCTCAGCCACTTCTCCCTTCACCTTCCCCTCCTCTGACTCCGGCACAGCCCTCCGCCCCTTGGACGGACGGACAGAGCAAAGAGCCCCGGAAAATCCCGGAGGAGAACCAGCAGCTTCCAGCTGCAGACGCTGGCCCAGGGCCAAGAAAAACTCCCAGCTCCGTGCAACCATAATTACACAACCAAGGCTTAAAGGGCCAGAGACGCCACCTTCGGGGGCTCCGGCACGGTGAGCCGGCTCCGAGGGCTGCAGATAGCCATGGGGCTCAGAACGGGGGCCCCCTGCATCCGGCAGAGAGGGCTCAAAGCCGAGTGCCGGGCCATGCGGAACTGTCCCTGGCACTGGGTCTCAAGCCAGGTGTGGTAGGAGGGGACGAGAGGAAAGCCTGGAGCAGTGTTCCAGGGTTGTGAGCTTCCTCACAGCAGTGCCCTGCTGGGACCCCAGAGCTGTGAGCTTCCCGACAGCAGTGCCCTGCTGGGACCCCAGCATTGTGAGCTTCCCTAAAGCAGTGCCCTGGTGGGATCCCAGAGCTGTGAGCTTCCCTAAAGCAGTGCCCTGCTGGGACCCCAGAGCTGTGAGCTTCCCTACAGCAGTGCCCTGCTGGGACCCCAGAATTGTGAGCTTCCCTAAAGCAGTGCTCTGCTGGGACCCCAGAGCTGCGAGCTTCCCTACAGCAGTGCCCTGCCAGTACCCCAGCGCTTTGAGCTTCCTCGCAGCAGTGCCCTGCCAGGACCCCAGCATTGTCAGCTTCCTCACAGCAGTGCCCTGCCAGAACCCCAGTAAATCTGAGTTCTCCCAGCATAGCTCACACAAAGCCCCCGGAAACCCGCTCTGGCATTAGCAGCCGCAGTCCAGCTCTCTGAGAGGGAAAGGACTCCACATCTCATGCCAGAGCCCTGGGGAATGTTTGCTCGGCCACGCTGCCGGCCCCGCACTCTGCCCTCCCTCGGCTCAGGACATTTCCCACGGCCCCGTGTTCCTGCTGCTCTTCAGACGTGCTCCCTTCGGCTCTTATCTTGCCCTTTGCTGGCCCAGGCAGAGATAAGGGCCTGGATCTCCCAGCAAACAGGGCAGGAGCCTGGGTCACTGAGGCTGAATTTCATCCCTCCCTCACCCAACCCCTGGCGCCGCAAGGCCGCAGTGACCAGTTCCTGCAGTGCTGAAGCTGCCACCCACAGTGGCTCCCTTCCCCGGCCGAGCTCCCCCATTCCCTGCCGACAGGAGCCTCTTCCTGCCCTCTGGGGGGCAGGTCTCCATCCTCCTTCTGCCCCATGGGGGCGAGCAACCCTGCCCATTCCTGAGAGCTGGCGATGGGCATGGCCACCCTCCCCGAGCACGGCCTGGGAGCTGGAGGGACGGGAGCGCTCCAAGCCATGTGCCCGCTGCAGGGCCATGCAGGGTGGAACTGGGGTCACCCTCTATGGACAGACACCCCTGCCTGCCGCATTGGGTGCCCATCAGCTGGGTTTGCCCATCACATGTGGCCAGGAAGGGACATGGTCCCAAAGGCTGGGCTCCAGCCATCTCCCCCCTCCCCCCAATTCAGCATCGCGCCTTCTCCTACCTTCGCTTCGCATTTCTTGTGGCTGGCGATCTTGCAGGCTGTAGGGGAGAGAAAAGGGGGTGTGAAGGGGAGATCCCTGCACAGCCCAGGGCTAGTGCACTGGGGCCTGGCTCCTGGTGAGCCCCGGGGCTGGGCATGTGAATACCGGTGCTCGTGTGCTGCGGCCTGGCTTCTAGTGTGCACGGGGGCTGGGAGTGTGAGTCCTGGTGCTAGTGCACGGGGGCCTGGCTCCTGGTGAGCCTGGGGGCTGGGAGAGTGAGTCCTGGTGCTAGTGCACTAGGGCCTGGCTCCTGGTGAGCTCGGGGGCTGGGAGTGTGAGTCCTAGTGCTAGTGCACTAGGGCCTGGCTCTTGGTGTGCCCCGGGCTGGGAGTGTGAGTCCTGGTGCTAGTGCACTAGGGCTTGGCTCCTGGTGTGCCCGGGGCTGGGACTGTGACTCCTGGTGCTAGTGCACTAGGGCTTGGCTCCTGGTGAGCCCNCTGGTGTGCCCTGGGCTGGGACTGTGACTCCTGGTGCTAGTGCACTAGGGCTTGGCTCCTGGTGTGCCCCGGGCTGGGAGTGTGACTCCTCGTGCTAGTGCACGGGGGCCTGGCTCTTGGTGTGCCCCAGGCTGGGAGTGTGACTCCTGGTGCTAGTGCACTAGGGCCTGGCTCCTGGTGAGCCCGGGGGCTGGGAGTGTGACTCCTGGTGCTAGTGCACTAGGGCTTGGCTCTTGGTGTGCCCCAGGCTGGGAGTGTGACTCCTGGTGCTAATGCACGGGGGCCTGGCTCTTGGTGTGCCCTGGGCTGGGAGAGTGAGTCCTGGTGCTAGTGCACGGGGGTCTGGCTCCTGGTGAGCCCGGGGGCTGGGAGTGTGACTCCTGGTGCTAGTGCACTAGGGCTTGGCTCTTGGTGAGCCCCGGGGCTGGAAGTGCGAGTCCTGGTGCTAGTGCACTAGGGCTTGGCTCCTGGTGAGCCCCGGGGCTGGAAGTGCGAGTCCTGGTGCTAGTGCCCTGGGACCTGTGCTGCTGAGGCTGCGGGTTGCCAGGCTGGGATCCTTCGGACTGCCCGCCCCCACCCCGGGTTTGAGGAGGGCAAGGGCGGTGGGGGCTGGTACCTTGGCAGACGAGGCCCAGCGCCTCGATGGATTCCTTACACACCACACACGCTCTCTTCTTCTTCTTAAAGGCCTTCTCCTTGAAGCTGTGTGGCTCGGGCACCTTCTCCGGCTACGGAGGCAAACACAGGGCAGAATTGGTACCGGGGTCACTAAAGGGGAGAGCAGTGTGTAGGTCACCAGCAGGGCAGTGGCGGGCCCAGGGAGAGACACCAGGTCTCCTGAGCGCTAGGTCCGTGCTTCAGCCACTAGACCATGCTGCCTCTCTGGAGGTGCCTTAAAGGAGAGAGCGACAGGGCACTGGACACCGACCTGCAGGGGGCGCTCGGTCTCTACAGCCCACTCCATGCCCCAGTCCCCGGGCACAGCAGGCCCTACGCCCCAGGGCACTACTGCCAAGTTCACTCTCCCAGCCCCTCCGAGCGCCAGTTAGGGCCAATGACTGTGTCAGGAATGTGTCCTGCCAGCTGCGGGGGGCCTTTCCCAGCCGCCTCCCCCACGCTGACCCCCATCCCCCTCCTGGCTTCCCAGCCCCACAGCGCAGCACCAATTAGCCAGAAACGCAACAGCTGGCCGGCCGGAAATGCAGCCTCTCGAGGGGCCGGATTCCAGCCGTGCGGCTGGGGTATGTGTGTGTGTTTGTGTGTGGGGTTGGTCTGAAATGCCATGGATTCCCCGCAGAGTCTCCGTCCCTGCCCCCACGCACCGGTCCTCTGCTGGGGAGGCCTCAGTTACACAGGGACAAATTCCACTGGCCTGAGCCCACCACCGGGGATAGGAATGCTCCCTGCTAGTGCTAGATTGGGAGCCAGGACCCCTGGGTTCTACCCCCAGCTCTACCAGTGGTCTTGAGCAAGTCACTTACTCACTCTGTGCCTCGGTTTCCCCTCCGACCCTTGGTCTGTTTGGCCCATGAGCTTTTCGGGGCAGGACGGCTTTGTTTTGTGTACGTACGTACAGCGCTTGGCGCGACGGGGCACTGTTCTCAGGGCCTGCTGCAGTAACAGCAGCGATGCCCCTGCCTTTGCAGCGGGGGGTGTGGGTGGGTTTAGAAGGCAGGCTGAGTTAACAGGCCTCGTTGGGGTTAGCCCTGAAAGCCCTCAAAACTGGGACAGCCCCTGCCCCACTGAGAGAACAGCCCTGCCAGCGCCCCAGTGCTGCCCCCTAAGGGTAGGGGCTGTTTATTGCTGCTTCGAGAGCCCTGTCATAGACTATCAGGGTTGGAAGGGATCTCAGGAGGTCATCTAGTCCAACCCCCTACTCAAAGCAGGACCAATCCCCAGACAGATTTTTGCCCTAGATCCCTAAATGGCCCCCTCAAGGATTGAACTCACAACCCTGGGTTTAGCAGGCCAATGCTCAAACCACCCTCCCTGCCCCATTGCATGGTCTGGCCACGTTCCCCTTTGGGTTTTGCGTATGAAGGTGATGGGGCGGGGCTGAGACCCTCACCCCACCTTTAACCCCACTCCGGGGATGGTCATCAGTTCAGGACAGACACAGGGGTGCCCCCAAAGCCCCCCCTTTTTTTCTCTTCTCTCACACCATCCAGCAGACACTGGAGCCAACTACCCCCCCTCCTGCACCCTGGTAGCCAAGCCACCCGATCCAGGCTGGCAGGAGTGGCACCAAACTGGTTCCAGCCAGGTTTCCCCTCCATCTGGTTAATGATGCCTGAAATCAGCCAGGCATCTTCCACTCCCCCCCCACCCCCCAGCAGGGCAGGAGGCTCCTGGGACATGTAGTTCGTCCCTGGGGAGGAAGGGAAGGGAAGGGGTGACTGCGCCTGTATAAACCCTGCTGAATGGGCCATTCACGCCGGCTCGGGCATGGCCGCCCGCGCTATAAATAGCCATGAATCGCCCGCTTTGTTGCCCGGCGTGTTCTGCGAAAACAAGGCTCTTTCTTCAAGGGCAGGATCGAGGGTGGGCCCAGCGAGATGTGGAGAAGGCAGACAAGGCCCAGCAAGATCTGGGGGGCGGGGGAAGTGGTGGGGGGGTAAACCCTGCAGTGCTAATATGCCCCCTCCTCACTCTGAACTGCATGCCTGGCACAGGACCCGCCGCCGTCACCCACGGGCACGTGTCCAACAGAGAGCGCCCAGCCGAGCCTCTGGCTCCAGACAGGTGCTCGGAGGGGCTCAGATACGCCAGCGATGGGCACGGTACAAAACCAGACCCCGCGCTAGATGGGCACCACGGTTGTGCAGCCGGCTCGGCTCTAGCTTGGGCCAACGGACACCCAAGTAGACCGGTCGCTTGGCTGGAGTATCCCGTCCCCCGTTCCTCGTGCCATCAGCCGGGCGTAGGAGAATGGCAGCGTCTTTGCACGGCACTGGGCACTGGGCGGGGCAGGATCAGAAACACCTTCCGGCCTGCACATGGTGCAGCCCCCACCCATGCACCACTCCCTCCCCCCCCCCCCCCGCATCCTCAAGCCCCACCAGCCTCCAGCCCCGACCCCTGGCAGCGTAGGCCGTGGGCGGTGCCGCCCAGCCAGCTCTGACCCGCAGCGTGCCGGCACCGCTTACCGGCATCCTGTTCAAGACGTGCTGGCGTGGGGGCAGGCAGAGGGCACTCCCACCCTGCGTCCTTTCCCTTCGGGGCGGGCTGCTCTCTGCCCAGGCCGGGCGAAAGACAGCAGGGATCTGGCTCGGCTCTGGCTGCCTTTCGCAATCGTTGCCCGTGGGGAGCTGCGACACAGCCAGCCCCCCCCCCCCCAGCCCTTCCCCGCTCCCAGCCGAGGCCAGGAACCGGGCGGGAGAACAACATGTTTACTCACTGGCTCGGGTCACGATGCTGCCTGCTGAGTGCCCGCGCCTCGGGCAGCGTACCAGCATCTCTGGGTCATACCCGCGGCTGGGCCCTCGTCCCCGGGCCAGCAGGCCTCTAGGCATCACCCAAGGCTTGGGCATACCCCATCCCATCCACATGCCCCAGGCTGGCCCTCAGCAGGGCACCCACTTGCAGGCAGAGTTCAGTGCCCGGGGCCGTTCACCGTGGTTTGGGAGGGGATGTTGTGAGCTAGGCTAGAGGGAGGAAGGACGAGGAGAAATGCAGAGGGAGGGGTCAGGACCCAGGTCCAGCCCCCATTCAACTCGGGAAAGGGGAGATTCAGGCCCCCTCAGCCTGGGCCCACGCAGTGCTGACTTCCCCGTCGGCCTGAGGGAGGCCGGGCAGCTGGCAGAGCGGTGAGGGAGGAGGGTTCCCTATAACATGAGAGACACCCTCCCTTGCCCAAGCTGGCATCCCTCCCTGGCCCATCCCTGCTCTACCCCCCTCGCCTTGCCCTCAGCGGGGGTGACAAGAAATCAGCAGCCAGGTGTGCCCAGCACCTCCTCCGGTGTAGCGCCCCTGTTAGTGCCACCCTAAGGGTGGATCAAGGGCAAAGGAGCCATGCTATGACCCTTGGGCGGGAGTGTGTGTTCCCCCCTCCCTCTAGAGATTCACCCCCCTCCAGGGAGCTGGCAGAGAACGGCTGCTCCTGGTGCCCCATAGACAGTCTCTGCCCTGCTGCCCCTCTCCGGTTGCTCCTGGTGTCCAGTAGACGGGCAGGGGATGCCCTGTTACACCCCTTAAGAGCGTGTGCCAATGCCCACGGACACCCACACCAGGCCACAGCAGAGACACCGGCCCTTGCAGTTCAGTCTAGATATACACGGGATGGGAGGTTCCCCTAAAGCTGAGCTCCGTGTTCCCTGCTCAGGAAACACGCCCGTGCTCAGAGAATGGCTGGCAGGGAGCGGGTAGGGAGGGTGCCCGGCCTTAAAATAGGCCCTGTCAAACGATCAATGTGAGAACTAGCCTCTCTTCCCCTGGGCCATGGATCAGGCCAGAACTGAACGGTCCAAAGAGACCTCCCTCCCAGTCAATCCCTTTGCACGGGATCCCAAAACCACGCTGGTCAGTTTCACTCCCCTCCCCGCAGCATAGTCAGTTTCACTTCCTGGTTCCCATGTGGGGTCAAGTCCCCAGGAGGGAGGGAACCTGGGAACATCTTGCCCGGAATCCGGGGATCTCGCTTCTCGTTTGGAAACCAATTCCACGAAAATTACCAGGTTGGTAAAACCCTCTGTGTGCACCAAGCCTCAGCCACGGCCCCCGGCCAGCCCGAGAATGTCTCTGTAATTCCCATCCCCCGGTGCCCGCGCCACCGTCGCCCGATCGCAGCCGCCCACGCTGGTGCCAGAACCGCCCGTGAGAGTGTTTATAATCCCCGAAGCGCCCAGGCTGGGAGGGTATAAACGGTGGGTCTGTCTGCACAGCAAAAGCAGTGCCTGAGGCTAGCCTGGCCCAAGCGCGCTGGAATCCAGCTGGCACGGGTAAGCACAGCAGTGAAGCGAGCGCAGCGCCGTGGGGGGAGGAAAGGGGGCAAACCTGGCATGGACCCTGGCTATGGGCTCAGCCCGCTGTGCAGCCTCGCAACACCCCCTGGCTAGGATCTGGGCTGAGACCCAGCAAACTCGTTTCACGCAGGGGCCGGCTGGATGGGGACGGCCAGCGAGAGAAAGAGGCTTGAGGTTCCCCAGTGAAGCTTTTCAAAAAATGCAGCCCCAGGAGGGGGCGCACTGGCTCCAGATCAGCCCCCAAATAGTCCCCGAGAGGCAGGCGGGGCGGAGGTGGGAGAGCCGTGGGCATCTCCCAGCAAGGTGGCAGAGAGGAGGCCGGTGCCCTGTGCTCTGTGCATCGGCCAGAGATGTGCAGGGCCGGGCCTGGGGAGCAGCCCCCAGACCCCAGCTTTAGACCCGCCAGCACGCGGAAGGGATTGGAGAAGCAGACAAAGGGTCGGTGGTAGCTGCCAAGCTTCTCCCAAACACCCTGACCACTCGCCTTTGCCAGGCTTGGCTTGGAGGGGTCAGCACGGGAACTTGGAGCTCTACAGGCCACTGGATGGGCCAGGAGAAACCGTCCCTCCCAGTGCCATCCAGTGCCAGTGCCGGTTAACCCTTCCCTCCCAGTGCCATCCAGTGCCAGTGCCGGTTAACCCTTCCCTCCCAGTGCCAGTGCCAGTTAACCCTTCCCTTCCAGTGCCAGTGCCAGGCCTTGCCTGGTTAACCCTTCCCTCCCAGTGCCAGTGCCAGGCCTTGCCTAGTTAACCCTTTCCTTCCAGTGCCATCCAGTGCCAGTGCCGGGGCTTGCCTGGTTAACCCTTCTCTCCCAGTGCCAGCCAGTGCCAGTGCCGGTTAACCCTTCTCTCCCAGTGCCAGCCAGTGCCAATGCCGGTTAATCCTTCCCTCCCAGTGCCAGTGCCAGTGCCGGTTAACCCTTCCCTCCCAGTGCCAGCCAGTGCCAGTGCCGGTTAACCCTTCCCTCCCAGTGCCATCCAGTCCCAGTGCCGAGCCCTGCCTAGTTAACCCTTCCCTCCAGTGCCACCTAGTGCCAGTGCCAGGCCTTGCCTGGTTAATCCTTCCCTCCCAGTGCCTGTGCCGGGCCCTGCTTGGTTAACCCTTTCGGCCCAGCGTCCCTGCTGTACACACACCCCCATCTCTGCTCATCACCGCCCGTTAGGGCTCAGGGCCACGCCGCACTCTTTACTGAAGGGCCGCGCTCTGGCCCCGGGGCCTAGCTGGAACCTCCGGGCCGTGCTGTGCCCGGGGAAGCAGGGGCCCCACATTCCAGCCTCTCCTCCTGCTGCTCCGAGCCTGGAACGGCTCCGGCTGGGCCGTGCTCCAGGGTCCCGCCGATTAGCACAGCCCTGGCGCCCTGACAGCCCCGTCACAAGGCTGGGCCCTCCTAGAAATTATTTATGAGTCAGCCGGACGTGGACCTTCGGATGGCCCCGGGACCTGCCTGTGGCCCCCACCCTCAACTTCCTTCCCGCTGCACGGGCTGGGGACAGTGCCTCCCTTAGCGCCCTCCCACCCCATCTCCATGTTACCCTGGTTACCAATGGAGGGTCGGACCCACAGGTGCCCCCCATGGGGCTAGACCTAGACCCCCCCACACCTGCACTCCATGTCTAACCCCCCTAGACCCTATGAGAGGGGCTTGACCCCCAAGTGAGCTCCATGTCTAACCCCCCTAGACCCTATGAGAGGGCTTGACTCCCAAGTGAGCCCTTGTTGCTGACACCCCCCACCCCCACTGCAGAGGAGCTGATCCTTCTTTCTCCACCCCATGCCACCCCCCCTTCCCTGGACTGGTGGGGCTGTCAGCTGAGTTGGGGGGGTGGGCGTAAGGGGGGGGTCACACCTACCCTGCTGGAACCTGGCACCCGGGTGCTCTCTCGCCTCCCCAGCGCCCTCAGCAGCATCTCCACTGTGTGCCTGGGCTTCATGGCCGCAGGCGCGGTGCTGGGCTGGGCCAGAGAGGCTGAGCCCCCGTCCCCTTCTTGGCTCAGAGCCCCGGGCCGGCCGGAGAGTGCGCCCGCCCGCGTCGACGCAGCCCCATCCAGACGGCACGGTGGGCTCAGCCCGTCCCAGCCCCAGAGGTCTAACTCCCCCGGCAGCCCAGCCCGGTCAGAGCCGGAGGGGGCCAGGGCGCGTGGGATAGGATGTGAGGCTGGAAACAATGAGCCAGAAGCCGGCCCAGGGGCTGGGATCAGGACGAAGGGACGAGCTGGTGTTTCCTGACTCACAATAGCCACTTCCCTTCGTGCTGAGGTCACGGCGAAGGCCACCACGGGCGGGGCCCTGCCTGCCAGGACACGGCTGGGCCTGGCTCTGGCACGGCGACCCCACACGTCTTGGAGCAGGTCATCGGTGAGGCTCACACGCGGCGCCGTGGGCCAGGCAGGGCTGAGCGCCGGCGCACTTGTGACACCCATGCCGCTGCAGGCCCCTTCCCAGAGGCAGCCAGGAAATGCCTTCTGGCCCCGGCCCCGGGCTTTATCTCCAGGGTTTTCAGTGTCAGGCCTAGAGGGGTCAGCAATGCGGCTATCAACTGAGGCGGGCAGGCCCCAAGCATGGACGGGAGCCCCCAGCCCCCACTTTCTCTCACTCCTGCTCAAGGCAGCAGAGAGAGCCTCAGAGGCAGGGCCTGACACCTTCTCCCTCCCCACGCACAGGAATAATTCATTCCTGCCCCCAGCAACAGATCCCATCCCCCCAGGCCAAGAGCTCCCAGCCCCACTCAGAGACCCCCTGGGCTGGGATTCCCACTTTCACTTCTCCCTTCCACCCGAGAGTGGAATTCAGCCCCCTGTAAGGACACACCCGTGGGTGGATCATGGTGGGATTCGAACCCAGGGCCACTGGATGTAAAAGCAGCCCATCCCACTGACCTGTGCTCACGGGACAGTTCTCCTAGCACAGGGGCTATCAGCCTCGGGGGGGTTGGCCCACTCGAGGAGCACGGCGCAGTCCTGCGAGAGTAGATGGGGGGGCTGTGAATCCTGAACACCCTGTTTTCTTTTCTCACCCATTCAGTTGCCCCTCCAGGGATGCAGAGCCACTGAGCAAGAGGCAACCAGCCACGGGGCCCTCCACTGCTCCTAAACAAGCATCCCCCTCCGGTCACCGTGTGCTGGCTCAGAGCTGGGGATCCTGGCTCGGGCAAGGGGGCGGATCAGGCAAGTTTGGGCCGATAGCACCCACCGCGTGCCAGGCGCTGTACAGACATGGAACAAACCAGGCTCCTGCCCCCAAGGCAGAGAGTCCAGGTGGCCCAATGCACAGGCCAAAGCAGCGAGGAGGGACGGGGGCAGATCATGGCAAAGGGGTGGCAGGCAGCACGGGAAGGGGGGCTCCTTCCTGGGTAACCAGGGCGATCTCGGGGCAAACTGACCGGGAAGGGCCCCCAGGGGGAACCGTCTCCCCGCACGGCTCCCCCTTCCAAGCCAGAGTGGACACAGCTCTGGAGAATGAATTGCAGGGCACAATTCTGCCCTGCCTCCCTGGAGACGGACCCCAATTGCTCTCTGCCATTGTTCCCCTTCCCTGCTCCGCACTTGTCCCCCTGCTCCCGGCCTGACGCCTCTGCTGTGTCTCTCCGCTTCGCCGGGGCCGCAGGCACCTTGGGAGGGTGCCAAGGGGCTGCCACTGGAGTCTTGTGACCTGCTAATTAACCAGCCCCTGGCAAATTCCCGCCGCTTTTCCCTGCCGCCCTGGCCCTGGGTTCACTACTCTGTGGGGGAGTGGAGCTCTCATGCAAACGCAAGTTCCCCCGGCCCTGAGTTTCTCCAACGTTCCCCTCAGGTCAGTCCTGCTGCCCGTCCCCTGGAGAACCCCCTGCATGTGCCCTGCAAAGAGCTCCGGGGGCCTGCAGGACCCCCCTACGCTTTGAGACCGGCCTGCTCTAGAGGTCAGGGGACTGGCCTGCGGCTCAGGACAGCTGGGGTCTAGGCCCGGCTCCGCCTCTCCTGCTGGGTGACCTGGGGCGAGTCATGGCCCCTTTCTGTGCCTCAGTTTCCCCTCCCATCCTCAGGCTAGACAGTGCGCTCTCTGGGGCACCACTCTGCCTCCAACAGCGGCCCTGGCCACAGAGAAGGAAGGGGTGCGACGCCCTGCAGTGGGATATGCAATAACCTGCCCTCAGAAGAGCCAATTTCCTGCTGTGACTACCAGCCTTGACTCCTCCCTGGGCTGCTGGCATCCCTTTTGCAGGCAGGCTCCTTGCTCCCCATTGCCCTGGGGGCAGGACAGCATCGAAACATGCACCCGTTAAGCTTCGCCCTGAGGCCAAGAATGCACAGAGCCCAGGTGTGGGGGAGCACCATGATTTCGGGGGGCTGCAGCCATCCGGAGCACTCCACAGAATCATCCCACTCCTCTTGTGTCTGCAGAGCTGAAGTGGCATTGCCAGGCGAGAGGCTTTGCGGGGGGAAGGGTCTTTCCACTTGCAGTCTCCCACCGAAGCCTGGAGGGGGCACAGTTTTCAGCTGGGAACCCCCCCCAGCGTCGTCCCCCCCCAGCCCAGCCTGGCTTCCAGCTCCTCCCAGCCCAGGGAAGTGATCTGCGGCCGGAGCGCAGCCGCCCCTTTAAGATGGGGGCGTGGGCGTCCCCTCGCCTCCAGAGCACCCACGTGGTTTCCAGACCTGGAAAACGGTTCTCTTTGCCTGCTTGTTCCTACTGGGAACAGCCGTGGGGGGAGTGACTCAGCCCAGGGCTGGCCGGGGAACCAGCTGTCAAGTAGAGCAAAAGGAGGCAAATACTGAGATCTGACAGGTCTTGAGTCCACACTGGGATCCAGCTAGCCCAGGGTCCTGTCTTCCAACAGTGGCCGGGGCCAGATGCTTCAGAGGGAGTGAATAGAACGGGCAACCATCAAGCGACCCATCCCCTGGTGTCCAGACAGAGGTTATGAGGCACCCAGAGCATGGGGATCGTGTCCCTGAGCATCTTGGCTAATAGCCATTGATGGACCTATCCTCCATCAACATATCTCATTCCTTTTGGGCCCCAGTTACACTTTTGGCCTTCACGACATCACCTGGCAATGAGTTCCACAGGTTGACTGTGCGTGGTGCGAAGACCTAGGGAGGCGAAAGTCAAGCCTAAAGGTTTTCCCCCGCTGGGTGTTTTTGCACGCGTGGAGCTGCACACCCTGGGGCAGAGGCCTTGCACGAGGGCTCATGCAGCACGTTCACACTAGGGGTTGCAACTGGCACAGCGGCTTTCGTGCAACACCACGCCAATCGATCCACCCACTAGCGCCGCCTCGCATGCTGTCTCACATGCACACACGCCCGAGGCATGCGGTGCCACAGCCCAGCTCAAACCCAGCAAGCTGTGGCGACGGAACGGACCACTCCGGACTAGATTTTCACACACCCTCAGCTCCTGACCAGGCACCAAAACAAGCCGCCAGCTCTGCAGAGAGGCGCAGCGTGCGGGGCACCAGCAAACCCAGCCCTGCTGCTGGCAAACCTGGCCCATCCTGGTCTGGGAGAGAGACGTCTGGGCTCAAAGGCCTCCCTGCTGTAACAGTGGAGTTGCCTGTGTTTATGCCAGTGGTGCATTTGGCCCGTTCCCTTTTACGATGAAGGCGCAGAATAGGCTGCACCGATTAAATAAACACAGAGGCCGGCCGGTTGGAGAGAGAGCGGAAGTGACCGCAAACGCCTACGCCGCGGCCGGCAGCATTCAACCGCTGAATGACGCTGGAGCTCAGTTCTCCTCCTTGGCCCAGATTCCGGTCTCAGTTAGACTGGTGTCAATCTGGAGTCACTCCATTTGCATTGCGTTGCATTTACACTGGGGATAACAATGATCAGAATGTGGCAGTACTACAGGGAGGCCATGTGGCCTAGTGAATACAGCACTGGGGCTCAGGAGAAAGAAAGAAAGAATGATTGCCCCAATCTCCAGCTCTCTCTAATGCCGAGTCTGGGATCCGTTTCTCCCCCACGAATCCCAGCGCCCTGCAACTCTTGCATTGATTTAAACCGTACGCTAAGGACCAGCTGCTCGCATCGGATACACCCCTCCTCCCCCAGCAGAGAGGGCCAGGGGCTTCCCCCACCCCCGCTCCCGCTCCCCCAGGGAATGTCTGCACTCAGCTGTGGGGTGTGGCATGCGGGGAGGAGAGGGTTTCCTGGCCTGGGAGGCACAGGAGGTCAGACCCAATAACCTGGAGGTCCCGTCCGGCCTTAAATCCCATGTCCCATTCGCAGGACCCGCACAGCTGCCTAGAGAACCAGCATCGCTCCATCCTCCCCGCCCCGTCACCCCATGACGGGGCTGCCAGCTGCCCGCCGGTCCCTACCTTCATGCTGATCTTGTTGCCCAGCAGCTGGCTCGGGCATAGCCGTCCCCCCTGGGCCGGACACAGCGGCGTCTCCTCTGTCTTATTCCAGCCGCGCTCTTGCTTAGGGGAAACTCCTGGGCCTCTGGGTCAGAGCGAGTCCTCCGGAATGCAGCTCCGGCTTCCCTTAACCCGGAGCAGCAGCGAGGAAAACACACCCTCTCCTCCCTCCGCCGCTTTTCCCGGCCCCCTTTCCCACCCTCCTTGCAGGGAGGCTGAGCGTGCTGGCTTCCTGCCACAGAAATGAAATCATCTACGGGCCGGGGGGGGGGGGGGGTTAGCCCCCGGACACAGGCAGCTCAGCAGTCGCAGGGAGTGTTAATATAACGGCTTACACAGCTCAGGCCTGGGACCTCCCTTGCAAGGCGCAGAAAGCGTTAATGTCAAGGGATCAATTGCTTGGCCTCTCAGCCCTAAGGAATCCTGGAGCTGGTGGCCCCTGGCTTCATGGGGGTCAGAGGCTGGGCAGAGTGGCTGGGCTGGGGCCAATGCTTGCCCCCCGTGCTCGGCACATGGCCCCTATACCCCTGCTGGGCCAGGCCGGGTCCAAACATAGTCCACGGCTGGCCCCAAACGGCGCCTGAAGCCCCCTTGAAACCCGGCTGCTCCCCGGAGAGTCCGAGAACCGGGAACGTTTCTGACCCTCCTCGGCCTCGTGTTTTCCTTTCATTCCATCCAGCTCCCTGGGGCAGCCCCCACAGGGCTGAGGACGCAGATCTGGCCGGGGAGAAGGGGCAACAGGGCGTCTTCGCTGGACCAAGGTGCTAATGGCAGCTTCTTCCCTGCAGGGGAGATTTCATGAAATCTCTATTCCAATGGGGAGGCAGGGACCCCGTCCCTCTTCTGGCCCCAGGACGCTCCCAGCTAGGGGGCAGTACGGTAACGAAGGACGCGAGGGGCCAGGCCGTATAACAGATTTAGGGCCTCGCTCCTTTACCCACTGTCATCTGCACTACGGGCTGAGGCTAGGGGCCCCTTGCGCTGGGTGCTGCATAGACAGCCCTTGCCCCAAAGGGCTTGCCATCCAAATGGGATGGGAGGGGAAACTGAGGCACAGATCGGGGGGAGGGATTTGCCCACGTCACCGACAGAGCCAGAAATAGACCCCAGTGCTCTGCCCACTAGACCACACTGTCGCTTGGTCTGATATAGTTCTTAGCAAGGCTGTGGCTGCAGTTGCCCGAGCAGCTAGGTGCTCTGTGCTGCCCCCCGCCCCCTTTTAACGCCCCCAAGTTGGCATTCGAGCTGCGCCCAGGCCCCGTTCTGCCTGCTGACTCCCAAATCTCGGCCCCGTCCCCAGAGACGCCGTCCCATTCCCAGGCCCGGCCTGACCCTGACCCGCTCTCCCAGGCGAAGGCAGGGCCCAGAGCACTCAGGAGCTGGGCTTGGGAGGAACTCTGCCGGCTTCCTGTGACCTCCACGGCTCGGAGCCAGGCTCACCAGGGCATCACCCCTGCAAGTCCACAGGGAAGCAAATTCTGTGCAGCCCCTGGGCTCTGTGCGCAGGTCACGGGACGCCACCTTGTGGGCAGGCACCAAACTGCATGGGGCGAGACGCAGCTGGCAAAGGGGCTCAGGTTTTATTATTATTATTCGGCTTATCGGCGCCCCCCAATCTCGGCCTAAGACCCCAGTGCGCCAGGGGCTGCACAAACACAGCCCCTGCCCCAAAGAGCTGCCAGTCTACGTACCTGCCTTTCTAACCAGGGGCTGCTAGCCGGGAGGGGGCGTGAAGCAACCCCCGTCTGGTTCTGCTGTCCCGAATGCAGCCAAAGGCTAAAGGGAATGAACGGCATCAGAGCACATCAGCTGTTTGTGTCTCACCAGGTTTGGTACTGACGAGTGGGCTTTAGTGATTAGAGCAGGGGGTGGGGGATTAGGACGCCTGGGTTCTATTCCTGGCTCTGAGAGGGGAGCGGGGTCTAGTGATTGCAGCAGGGGGCTGGGAGTCAGGCCTCCTGGGTTCTCATCCCAGCTCGAGGAGGGGAGCGGGGTCTAGTGATTGGAGCAGGGGGATGGGAATCAGGCCTCCTGGGTTCTTATCCCAGCTCGAGGAGGGGAGCGGGGTCTAGTGATTGGACCAGGGGGATGGGAATCAGGCCTCCTGGGTTCTTATCCCAGCTCGAGGAGGGAGCGGGGTCTAGTGATTGGAGCAGGGGGCTCGGAATCAGGCCTCCTGGGTTCTCATCCCAGCTCCAGGAGGGGAGCAGGGTCTAGTGATTGGAGCAGGGGGTGGGGGATCAGGACGCCTGGGTTCTCATCCCAGCTCGAGGAGGGGAGTGGGATCTAGTGATTGGAGCAGGGGGTGGGGGATCAGGACGCCTGGGTTCTCATCCCAGCTCGAGGAGGGGAGCGGGGTCTAGTGATTGGAGCANAGGACGCCTGGATTCTCATCCCAGCTCGAGGAGGGGAGCGGGGTCTAGTGATTGGAGCAGGGGACACTGGAAGTTCAGGATTCTTATGCTCTGCAAATGCCTCACTGTGTGACCTTGGCCAGGTCCTTGACCTAAGCTTTGGCCTTAGTGTCCACCCCTCCCTAAAGCAGGGCGGGGCTTCCCGTTCGCAAAGCGCTTGGCGATCGGTGGCAGGAACCAGAGGCTGCCCGCCTGCGATTCAGGAGGCCACGTCTTCGGAAGGTGCCTGGGCGCTCAGAGATGTGCGCAACGGCCAAGCAGAGGGGAAGACAGCGTGGCGCAGTGGGCAGAGCGCTGGAGTAGACCGGAGGGAATGTGGGCTCTGGGCTTGGGTCTGCCACAGCCCCAGAGCAAGGCCCTGCCTCGCTCTGTGCCTCAGTTTCCCCACTCGCCGGCTGGGGCTGTGCAGCCTCCGGTACACCAGGGCCCCGGTCTCCGTTGTGCTGCTGTGATCGAGCGGGGCCTGTTGCCAATTCAGGGGGATTTTTGAACATATTTATTATCTTGGCAGCAGTTCCCTTGGGGATAAATATCAGAGGAAAGGAAATGGGAGGGGGGCGGGAATTGGCTGCCGATCCCAGCCTCCTTCATGGGCTCATCACAGGCAATTAGCCCTATCATGGCCAACCCCCTCGCTGAGCAGGGCCTAGCTGAACCGCCTGCATCCGGTGTCCTGGCCACTGTCACTCCATCACGCCAGGCTCCCTGTCAGGGTAACGCTCCTACTCCGAGGAGGGGAAGGCTGTTATCAGAGCTGGAGCGGGGCCAGCCTTTCTGCGCTGGCTGCTGGGATTCAGGCCTGGATCCAGCTTCCCCGGAGGGGAGGGGAGGGGTTAGGAGCCATGCCCAGGGGGCTGCAGTGCCCGAGAGCAGGGCATGGGCTCCAGGGATTGAGGCCGGCTTAGGAAGGGGTTTCCCCACCCTCTCGCCATTCATGTTCCCAGCTGGGGGAGTGCAGACAGAGACAGATCCCTTCCCAGGGCACAGCCCAGTGCCCTGAGTCTGCTCTGCAGGCTGGGAACACTGGAGGGGGGTTGACATGATGAGATGAGTTTGCTGGGTCTCAGTTGGGCCCTAACTGGCCCGCTGGGACTTAGGGGTATGGTAGTGGGCCCGGGCTGGTGACTCCCCACCCCATTCTCCAGCTGGGGGGGGAGGGTCTCTGCTCCCCCTGGGCCTAGACTCTGCCCTCCATGCCAGCTGGGCACACAGGGGGCAGGGCTGGATGAGGGGCTTGTGGAGAGAGAGAGAGGAGGGTTCATGGCTGATTGGTTGCCTGGGGTGAGACCAGCCCTGGGCTGATCCCAAGGTGAATGCGGAAGGGGGAAAGCTCTAAACGCCCCTGCCCGGGCCGCTGTAACTTGCCCCAAGCCCTTCGGTGAAGGGGCCAGCCAGGCCCACCAGTCCCGGCATCCGTGATAGGTGCAACCTGCCCCAGAAACTGGGCTAGCACGATGCCCCTGGAGCTGCCCGCTGAGCCCTTGACCCCGGGTACCAGTTCCTAGCCAGTCTCCTCTCTGCTCCTGTATGGAGATCCTGGGGGCAGCTCGGGAGGGGAACGTCCTTAATTAACCCTTTGCTAGCCCTGTCAGTGCAGCCGTCTGTGGAGTCCAACTCACGAGGGTCCCTGCCGGCTCCCTTCACTCCGCTGCCCACACGGCTGTGCCGAAGGGTTGGGTGGGGGGCAAGGGGCAGAGGAAGGTGGCAGCTGGGATCAGTAACCTGAGCAGGGGGTCCTGGCTTTGCCAGGCCCGTGGCCCGGCTCCAGGACGTGCTGGCAGCACCAGGCCGGAGCAACGGGATTGTCAGAGCAGTTGCTGGGCCCGGCCTGGCTCACGGCAGGGTGGGCACCGGCTGGGTTTACCCCCAGGCACACACTTCCATGTGGGACTGGCAGGAGGTGGGAATGGAGCAGGGGGGATGTGTGTGAAAATGGGAGCCATGGGGAGATGATGGGGGGCAGGGCGATGTCTGGGAACGAGCTGGGGCTGGGAGGGGGAAGGGTTGGGGAGGGAGCTGGAAGGCCTGGGGGTGGGCAGGACAGGGCCGGGGATGGGAGGGTGGAGTAGGGTCTAGGGGTAGGGGGTGGGCATGGGCTGCCCCCCCCCTTTTTCAGCTGCAAGGGGTCTCCTCTCTCCCTTGGGCCCAGACTCTCTCTGTCCCCCTTCAGAGGCTGCCTTGCCCACCCCGGGAGCCATACGGGGGAGCCCCCGCGGCCTCCAGCCCATCACCCCCTCGTCAGCATGGCCCCTGCCCCCCACCCACGCTCTGTCTTTCCCCTCCCCCATGACGGCGGGGGGGGGGAAAACCCCCCCCCCCCCCCCCCCAAAAAAAAAACCTCCCCAACTGCTTCGCAGCCTTGGGGGCCTGGCTGGGCTTGGGGGGTGGCCCGCTGAGCTTGTGTCCAGCTCACGGTGTAGGCTCCCCCACCCAGCCCCTCAGCTCCCATGGGGGCAAGGAGAGGTTAAGTCTCCGGGTTGGAACCAACGGGGGCTCAGCATTAACCCTTCGATAGACACAGCTCCCTGGCATGGCCCTACGGAGACCCTGGTTGTAGACAAGGGACAGAGGCTCAGCTGGGCTGGATAATTTGTTATGGAGGCTGCTGGGCCTAGACCGGGGCGGGCAAACTTTTTGGGCTGAGGGCCACATCAGGTTTTAGAAATTGTATGGAGGGCCGGTTAAGGGAGGCTGTGCCTCCCCAAACAGCCAGGCATGGCCCAGCCCCTGCCCCCTATCCGACCCCCCTGCTTCTCGCCCCCTGACGGCCTCCCCGGGACCCCTGCCCCATCCACCCTCCCCTGCTGTCTGTCCCCTGACTGCCCCCGGACCCCCTGCCCCTAACTGCCCCCCGCCACCTGATCCAACCCCCTCCCTCCTCCCTGACTGCCCCTCGGGACTCCTGCCCCATCCAACCACCTCTTCTCCCTGACCGCCCCAGGAACCCCTGCCCCTGACTGCCCCCCACCGCGCCATCCAACCACCCCTTCTTCCTGACCGCCCCCGGAACCCCCGCCCCCATTCAACCCCCCCTGTTCCCCGCCCTCTGACCGCCCCCACCTCTATCCACACCCCCGGCCCCTGACCACCCCCCGAACTCCCCTGCCCTCTATCCAACCCCCTCCCCCCCCAGCTCCCTGCCCCCTTACCGCGCTGCCTGGAGCAACAGGACAGGCAGCCGCGCCGCCCGGCTGGAGCCAGCCACGCACCGCGCAGTGCAGAGCACCGGGTCAGGCCGGGCTCTGCAGCTGCGCTACCCCGGGAGCTTGCAGCCCACAGCCCAGAGCCTTGCGCCAGTGCCGCAGTGAGCTGAGGCTGCCGGGGAGGGGGGATAGCAGGGGAGGGCCCGGGGGCGAGCTCAGGGGCCGGGCAGAACGGTCCCGCGGGCCGGATGTGGCCTGTGGGCCGTAGTTTGCCCACCTCTGCCTAGACAGATCCTGCGGTTCCCTCTGGCCGAGCTGCCTTGCGCAAAGTCCTGGCTTGGACTCAGTGCTTGTGCCACTGCACACAGGAGCTGGGCCTATACGTCCCTCTACCCCCCAAGCAGTTTCCTCCCTCAAGCCTCCTCCGGCCAGACAGGCTCTGAGGGACACGACACCAGCAGCTCGTTCTCAGAAACAGAAGACACGTGGCGACACTGCTTTGCATGGAGAGCCTCTTGCAGCTGAGAGGTGGGCGGGAGGGGAGCGCAAAGAGAATTACTGTCTATTTTTTCAGAGGGGGAAACTGAGGCACAGAGCGGCAAAGTGACTTGCCCACAATCACTGGCAGAGCCAGGAGTAGAACCCGGGTCTCCTGAGTCTCTATCCGTCAGGCTTTTGGAAAAATCTCAAGATCTCTCTCTTCCCCTCTCCGGGCCTCAGTTTCACCCACTCTGAATGGGGTCATCGTCCTGTCCTACTCACAGGGTAGATTGTGAAGATAAAATCCATTCATGATTGTAAAACGCCCAGATGCTGTGGGGATGGGCCCGTGGAAAGCACCTAGCCAGCCAGGCTTACCCTACGACTGCTGCGACATCCGTGAGATCTTTTCTCCTGGCAGCTCCCGCCTCGTGCCCCTGCCTGGATGCTAGACAAAGTCTGCTGTGAGATGAAATCAAATGACCAGGGGCTATGCCATGGTAACAGGGCTTTGGGAGACCTCACCTGGGTTTGACGCACACACCCCAGGCTGCCCCCGAAATCCATGTCTAGACTGGGGATTAGCCCAATTCAGACAGTGGCCAGCAGCCAGCGTGGGCAGGCGCAATGGCTGGGCACCAGCCATCGACTCGGCGACCCAGGTTCCATTCCCTGCTCTGCCGCAGACATCTTGTGTGCCCTTGGGCAAGTCACTTTGCCGTGCCTCGGTTTCCCCCTTTGTGCAATGAGGCTAATAGTACTGCCCCGCCTTACGGCCGGTGGAGGGCTCTGCTGCAGGAAGTGCTCAGTAAGGGATGGGGTGTGACCGATCCCGACGCAGACCAAGCCGCGGCTTGCCCTGGTGCGGCTAACCCCGTGCAGCTGGCGAGATCCATTGTCTGCTGCGTCGTTCCTGGCTTCTGATGGCTTAGTCCCAAGTATAAACAAGGCCTTTGAAATTCTCCTGCAAACTTTCCCTTCTGCAGAAGGGTGACTCTGGAAAGCCACTCCCTGCTGATCGGGTCGGCCTGCTCCCTGGGCACCCGAGCCGCTGCTTCTACCCCCACAAGCCCCATTCTCCTGCCCTCCAGCTCCCTGCGATGGGAGAACAAGCTGTTGGTAATGATTTGTATGGCAGTAGCCCCAGGGACAAGATCAGGGCCCCACAGACACAGTCCCTGCCCCCCAGGGTAGCAAAGAGGAAGACACTGCAAGCGATTTGGCTAACGTCACCCAGCAGGCCAGTGGCAGCTCTGGGAACAGGTCTCCTCAGCTTTCTGCCCCACATCACAGAGCTGGAGCTCATGTCAAGGACTCAAGAGGGTGGGGGCAGAGTAGGGCTGTTTTCCTCTTGTGCTGCTACTTCTGCCCAGTCACTAAACATATGGAGATATTCCTATCTCACAGAGCTGGAAGGGACCCTGAAAGGTCATCAAGTCCAGCCCCCTGGCTTCACTAGCAGGACCAAGTACTGATTTGGCCCCAGAGCACTAAGTGGCCCCCTCGAGGATTGAACTCACAACCCTGGGTTTAGCAGGCCAATGCTCAAACCACTGAGCTATCCCTCCCCCCAAAGGTATGTGACTTCATTAGAACCCCAGGCAGCTGCTGTTTCTATTGGCTTAGAAGAGATGAAATGACACATTGTTGCAACTCGTGTTCTGTCCAGCAGCTGTGCTCAGGCCAGTGACATTTTCAGCTATACGGAGGGATCTCCCGTCCATATACCCAAGGCTCCGTGATCCGTTTGCAGACGGCAAATCTAGTCAATAACTTTCTGCATAAAACAAAGCACCGTTCACTCGCGATTTGCATTCCGCTCAGCAGAGATCACAGCCCACGAGGCAGTGACTGCCCCAGAGAGCTTACCATCCAAGCAGACAGAGAGTAGGGGAGGGGAAACTGAGGCAATCAGCGCAGGGAAGCAACTCATCTAACATCAGGGGCGAAGCTCGGAAGAGAACCCAGAGGGTTTTGACTCCCCGTGCAATGCCCTAGCCAATATATCACACCGCCTTTGCTAGCCCACACTGCTTCCCCGTCATCTCCAGGGGAAGTTCTGGCCCGTTGATTCCATCAGCTGGTCCCGCTGAATTCAGTAGCTTCTAGATTCCTAGTAGCTACTTGTTCCACCAGCCCTGGAGTCCACACTTCTCTCCACGCTCCCTCTCCTAGCCCCGCCATCAGCGCCCCCCCCCCCCCGATCGTGAATTAGACGTCTGTGAGGATCCCCGACCGGATCTCACCCATGTGCACTCCGCTCCCCTTGCTCCGGCCAAACACAAACACACAAAATCCCCTCAAATCAGGTTTTGACCTCAAAAAATGCAAAGAACGTCCTCCAAATCAGATGGCGCCAAGAAGGCCAGAGAAAGAGGCTTGGAGAAAGGGAAAGCGAGAGCTCCCAGCCTGGGGAGGAATTAAAATATGCAGGCAGGGGAACACAAACCCTGGGTAGGCCCCGTGCCTGGGGAACATGCAAACAGCACAGAAAGGGGCTTTATTTTCCCAGCTGGAAAAGTCCCCGGTTCAGCAGCTCTCTCACCTCCCTGACGCAGCTCGGCGCTTAAACCCATCACGTCGGGTGAAACAGGGAGCCCTGACACAGCTGCCTCCTCGCTACGGCGGCCCCCCCATCGCGTGGTCCGTGAGAGGGGTGGCTCACACCTCTCTGGCAGCCCAGGAGGCTGGAGGAAAGCAAGGTCCTCTCCTCTTTAAACACACTTAGCCACTTCTTGTCCTCCGCACATTGGCTAGCGCATCCTTCCATCCTAATCTGCCTGCGGAACTCACCGCCTCATGAAATTTAGTTAAAAAAAAGGATTGGCTGTTTGTGGGGGAACGTGCGCCGGCCCTAGCTGGTATTTGTTATTAGCAAGGATGTAAATCCACGGATTTAATTCAGGGCACATGCCAGTCCCAGGGGGTCACAAAGGCTCTTCCCTGGTGCAATGGTTATTGCATAATTGTCCATACTGGGGAGTGCTGCCCCTGCCTTTGAATCAGCTGGTGTTGGCCACAGGACCGGCTGGGCCCTGCTCTGCTCCATTACGATGGTCCCTGGGTCCCCTCTCCTCAGGAGCTGTTGGAGGAGGGTTTCTGAGCTGGGACCCTCACTGTGCAGACGGGGGGCCAGGAGGAGGGTTTCTGAGCTGGGATTCTCACTGTGCAGATGGGGGGCCAGGCACCACAGGGGAAGTGATTCATGCTGGGAATCGGAGGCCAATCTGGGGAGTTCCCGGCTCCTGTTTCCCATTTCACCCACTAGATTGCTTCACCTTTTGCAAAACAACGGCTCCCATCTCCTGATGGCGAACCCCCCGCAGCCACACGCACTTCTGCCCCCTCCCTGCAGCGCTTCCTCCCTCCCCAAAACTGTTCGTCACATGATCTGACCCTTCCCTTCTCCCCCCCCGCCCCTCCTCCCCTTGCTGCGCAGATTTTGATAACACACCTTGGTCAGTTGCATTCTTGTTCTGCTGCCTTTGCTCCCCCGGGGTGGCTGACAGCAGTCGTGTCCCCAGCACTCGGAGCCACCACCCCAGCCCATGAGGTCCCCACCGCTCCCTCCGGGTTTTCCTCTGCCTACGCTGCTGTTTTCTTCCTCTGGCTCTTTGAAACTGCCTTGAAAACTCCACCTCCTGCCCTGCTCCCCCCCTGCTCTGACACACAGTCGCTTAATAATATTCCTTCTGGTGCCAAAGCAAAGTCAGCCGTGCCAGGGTGAGCTGAGATCTCACGCCGCTGGGGCCCGTCAACAGGTGGAGACGGAAGATCTCCGAGATGCAGCCAGGCCAGGAGCTGACGGGGAAGGGGTCTTAACCTTTGGGGCTGATGATGTGCGTGGGGGAGGTAGATTTTAAGGGTGAAGGGATCCTAGTTTCAGTGCATGATTCCAAGCCGTGGAAGTGGCTAATTGGAAACACATTCCTGCTCTGAAACCCCTCCAGAGCAAATAGATATATGTGCTGTGTGTATATATATATATATGTGTGTGTCTATGTGTGCCTCTACTTCCTTCCAGCCTTCCGGCTCTGGGGCTGCAGACCCTCGGCCCAGCTCACAAGAGGAGGAATGACTTTGGTTCCCATCTCTCCCAGGCCGTCCACATGGCCAGGAATCAGATCAGATAAGGAGAGAAATGGAGGAACAAGGCATCCGCCCTGCCTCTGTGCCACCGCACGAGCTGCGCAGTGCGGATGGAGGTCTGGGAAAGCCGGCAGGTGGGGGGCTAGAGGCAGTCCCCTGTTTTAGAGGCCCCCCCCAAAGGTCGTAGGTGTGGGTAGGGGCCTCTGCCAGCCACGTGCTCGTTAATTAACTGATGATGCTGAGGGCTTGATGGAGCTTTCTACCCACAGGGGCCAGCAGAGGGGAAGGGGCTGGTCTGAGGCCTCCTGGCGACAGAGCCAGGGCTAGAACCCAGGAGTCCGGGCCTGGTGTGTGGAAGTGCCCCTCCGTGCTGTGCCTGGGGGGTGGGGCACTGGAGCAGCTGTACGTGGATGGAGCCAGGGCTGGGATGAAGGTGGATTTAGTATCTTGCACGCGGAAGGCGTGGGCTGGGGTCGGGGGCCGGCGTCCCAGCAGCGCCACAGATGCAGCTCGCGGGGTCCCCGCCCCGTCCCTAGGGGTCAGCGGGTCAGAACCGTTGCCCTGATGTGAAGGACCAGTGTCGACACGGAGCATCCCAGAGCCGGCGGGTGACAAATTCCTTCCTGCTGCCGGGAGGAAGCCGAGTCCCACTAGGCAGCGCAGCTGTGACAGGGCTGGGTTACGGCCAGGAGGCGGGGGGGCGGGCTGGAGGGGATGTGCGCGGCTCTAGGCAGTGGCCTCATGGCTGATGCTCTAGATCAGTGATCAGGAGACGTGTGGGCTATTCCCTGCTCTGATGGGGCAAGTCACTCAGTCCCCTCTGGGCCCCTAGTCCCGCTCCCACCCTGCATCCATCTTGCCCGGTCGGACTGGGAGCTCTTTGTGTCTTGTGCCCCTGGCTGCTCCTGTGATCAAAGAGCTCCCACTGGCAATGGGCAGAGGGTGGGGTCCAGCGATCCTTCCCAGGACTGAACTGGGAGCACTGGCCGGGGCGGGGGGCAGAATGCTGGAATGGCAGAGCCCTCTGGAGAAGATATTCCAGGGCAAGACGGGTCCGTTTTGCAACCAGGTTCTTTGCTGTAAGATCTGCCGGGGTTTTCAGCTGCTCTGCTCGGGGCCAGGCCTGTTTGCAAGCCCAGCCGTGGCAGCTCCCGGGCACTGTGTGGAGCAGGGTCCAGGCCCTGCCCAGGATTCTGATGTCTGGCTTTGGAATATCGCAGGATCCTCATTTCAACACTCCACGGAGGGGGGGGTACTCTCCCAGCGCCGAGCCCCCTCTGGCCCGAGGGCGTGCCACTCCAGATGAAATCAATGGGTGAGCCTAGGCGGGCACATTGGCAATGAGTCACTGCAGCAACATCTGCCACCAGCAGCAGCAGCACATCTGGCCCTAGCCCCTACGTTTATTCTGATCCCCCAAGCTCCCAGCCCAGGCACCCGACGTGGCCTCAGCTCTCTCTCAGTGACTTCTTTGGGACCCGTTGACCCTGGGTTTCCTTTCCCAGCTGATCCCGAACTCTGAAGCCAACGCTGCTGGGTCACAAATCCATGGTTAACCCGCCTCCCCAAACCTGCCCAAGGGGGAGACAAACAGATGGCGTTTAGTGCCCGCCCCCGGGGTGTGGGGCAGAGGTGTTTCTGTCCATCATCTCTGCCCTCACAAGATGGGTCTTCAGCAGAGGGGGGCAGCATTGGCTAGTGGCTCAGGTACCGGCCTAGGGGTCAGGACACCTGGGTTCTAATCACTGCTCTGCTCGCAACCTGCTATGCGACCTTGAGCCATTCTAGGCTCCGTCGGGGGCTGCTTCTCACTCGGTCCTTGTCCAGGGAAATCAACCGTGCATTAATATCCCAGTTACCCGGGTGGGAATTTCCCTGATGCACACAAATCCACCGGGATCTGTGCAACACCCCGGCCCCTGATCTCAGTCAGGGATCCCCAGTGCTACCCCTCCGGATCTCACTTCCGAGGCTGTGGGAAGAGATGATCTGAATGGCGCTCAGCTCCCAGGCATTGTCCAAAGCTGAGCGCTGCCGAGGGCGGAAGTGAGTCCCGGTTCGATGACTGGGCTTAGCGACAGGCTGGGCAGAGGCTGCTCATACGGATGGGAAACCATCACTGAATTCCAGCCTCCGGCTGCTTCGTTTCATTGACGCAGTGGGGGCGGGGAAGGGGGGGGAATCTGGGGAGATCGGTCCCAGCAAAACAAGATGACACAACGTGCCTCTTTTGGGCCTGCTGAAAACACCCCGAGCCCAGGGCTGTGGCAGGCGGGGAGGGGCTGGGAGCCTGCGTGGTTGGGTGGAAGAGGTCAGGTTGAAGGTTATCCAGAGTTCAGCCCTAAAAATAGCACATTTCTTGGCTGCTGGGTATGGAGGTTGTTTCAAAACAAACCGCTTACGTATTTATCTGCCTGATTCTTCCCTGCCAGTCGCTTCGCCCTCTCTGAGGCTTTAGCCCTGGCCCACATCAGACCCTGTGCATGGCTGGGTTGGGGCGGCAGCTTGGCCCGGAGCTGGGACCGGCTCGGTGCTCGGGAGGGCTGGGGCTCCTCCAGTCGCGGCGGGGGGCACGCTCGGGGCTCTGGTGGGCGGGCAGGCTAGCCTCCCCAAAGGGGGGGGTTCTCCTGCCACCTGGGGAAGCTGGTGCCTTCTTCCTTTACTTCCAAGGCTGCGGTTGACTCTTCCTAGCTGGAATCGGCCTCGTTGATTCACTTTGCAGTCGTGACGTCACGCCCAGCTGGAGCGGCACTGGACCCGCCCTGGGAACGCTCGGCTCTTCTGTGCGGTCTAGTGGCTGGGCCAATGGGCCATTAATGCAGTGACCCAGCCTTCCAGCTCCTGCCAAAACACCTCGTGCCTTGCGTAACGTAGGCTGAGGGCTCGAGCCCAGCTCCCAGCTCTTGAGGGGCCCGGCCCAGCGTCACAGCTGGAACGGTGGGAGCTTATCTTCGGCAAGCAGAGCGCACCGCGGGAATCCTTTTTGCGTCATCGTACCTGGGTTCTGTCAGCCACTCCCTCTTCTTGGCCAAGCCAGGATTAATTCATTAGGAACAAGGGCAAAGGAGCAACTGAAATCAATGTCAGCAAAAGCCCTTTTAAGCCTTCCATGGAATCCTCTAACCCCGCACCCCAGCAACATCCCTTTCATGGCCCTAGATCACGTTAGTTGGTACCATAAAGAGAGAGAATTAACCAAAGGCTGGGGTTTAATGTCTCTGCGGGAGAAGCTCTGACCCAGCCAACCGCCCCCTGCCATCCCCAGACTAACTCCTTCCTTCTTTCTAAGGAGTCTCCTAAGAACGGTCAGACTGGGACAGACCAAGGGTCCATCTAGCCCAGTATCCTGTCTTCCTACAGTGGCCAGTGCCAGGTGCCACAAAGGGAATGAACAGAACAGGGAATCAGCAAGTGATCCATCCCCTGTTGGCCATTTCCAGCTCTTGGCAAACAGAGGCTAGGGACACCATCCCTGCCCATCCTGGTTAATCGCCATTGATGGACTGATCCTCCATGAACTTATCTAGTCTCTTAAACAAGCTCTCTCTCTCTCTGGAGATTTGACTCTTCCCATGACTGGGAAAGGGGAGATGGGGGGTGGGGGAGGAGACCGTGGGTCTGAACTACTGATGGAGCTGCCCCTGGGGATTTCCCAGGGGAAGAAGATACACCGGAGAGAGGGGTGTTGGAAGCAGGGCCGGGGAGAGAAATCAGAACAGGCAGCACCTTCCCTCACTAGCTCTCAAAGCACGTCACCATCAGTAATGGATTTCCCCTCGCAATCCCCCTGTAAGACAGGGCAGGGCTATTATTCCCCTCGTATCGATGGGAAACTGAGGCACAGACTTGCAGACGGGAATAGACGATAAACCAGGGAATTGAACCCAGGTGTATCAAGGTGCTAACCCCTGTGGACTCCTCCCCATCAAGCTAAGAGGAGCTCGGCTCGGCCCCTACCGTCTCTGCTGGCTTGGGAGACCCCCTCTGTGGGCCACTGGCTGGGCCCCCTGGTTTAGATCTCTGCTGTGGGGATGGGGGGCAGGTGTGGGGCACAGCTAGTGGGACAGACACGCAATTACACCTAGTCAAAGCACTGACTTGAGAGCAGGCCCCAGCACTGTGAGTCACCGGGGGTCTGACACCTCCCATCTCAGCTCCCAGGCTGGCTATGTAGCAGAATCCCCAGCTAACCCACTCATCTCTCCACAACTCCCTACCTGCAGCTAACCTCGCTCTGTCTTTACAAAGGGCCCATCCCCTCAGTATCTGGGCAGTGACAAAAATCACCACGAGGCTGTCACGGAGTCACCGGGCGATGCTCTGGAACTGCTCCCTACGAAGCCGGTCAGGACTCTGGGGGCGCCTCCTCTCTCGGAGCAGACTGTCTCCAGAGCAAGAAGCTCACACAGCTTCGCCCTTCCTGGGTCTGACCTCAGAGCATTCAGCTTCCTCTGCCCCTCTGTGCGCTTTCCACAGTGAGTCCGCCCAGGCGGGGTCCTGGGAAAGCCAGTGGGCCCTGCCCCCCAACTCTACAGGCAGACGTGACTCTCAGCCAGCCAGTAACACACAAGGTTTATTAGATGACAGGAACACAGTCTAAACCAGAGCTTGTAGGAACAGAGAACAGGACCCCTCAGTCAGGTCCATCTTGGGGGGTAGGGAGCCCAGCGCCTGGTTCTGGGCCTCCCTCCGTTTCCCCAGCCAGCTCCAAACTGAAGCCCCCTCCAGCCCCTCCTCTGGCCTTTGTCTCTTTCCCCAGGCAAGGAGGCCACCTGATCTCTTTGTTCTCCAACACCCTCAGTTGGCACCTTTTCAGGGGAGGGGCCCAGGCCATCAGTTGCCAGGAGACAGGGTGTCGGCCATTCTCTGTGCAGACAGCATCACACCTGTCCAGGGCTCGGCAAAAATCACACACCCTTATCCCACCACCTTAAGAAAGGCATGGGGGAAACTGAGGCACCCACACAGTATTCGGAGAAAACATTAAGAACATTCCCACTTTGTCACAGAGGCCCATGCATTTGGCAAGGTTGCAGCACCCGCCCCTGCCTCGCGTTCCAGCTGGTAGCTATGTGCGGTTAGTGGCGAATGGATCCCGGGGCATTTTAATAACAGAGACAGAAACTCAATATCCCGCAGGCCCCGAAGCGTCTCGGAGGAACTCAGGACTGGAAGGGCTTGGAATGGTGTCAGGATAAGAATCAGCCCTCAGCATCTAGCTCCCTCCGCCAGCTCCCAACCTGCTTCTGCTGGCAGGTCACGGGGGTTGGTCCTGATCTGCAAAGCCAGGAACGGGTCAGGCATCAGCTACTCTAGCAATCGGGTATACCTCCCCAGTATCTGATCATGATCTTCCAAAGAGCTCCCACCCCCTGGCTCCAAGCTTGTAGGTTGACTGCAGGATGGCTTCGTGGCTAGGGGTTAGTTTAGGATTTAGGAGACCCAGGTTGCTCTACTCCGGGCGGCCCATGTGATTTGGGATATGTCTACACCACTCACAGGATGTAAACCTAGCTCACACGAGTACTAACGAGGTGAAGCTGCAATATTGGGAGCTGTACGTGCCCACCGGGAACCCTGGCTGATGACTTGTGCGGCTGGCGGCATTGCTGCTGGTCACAAGATTAAAGCTAAGCGAGCTCTGGTACATCTACATGTACTGCGGTCACACCCTGTGAGTACAACGTAGATACAGCCTGTACCTCGGTTCCCCAGGGTAACAGTACTGCCCTACCGCACAGCAGGAGTGTGAGAACAATGCAATTAAAGATTGTGAGCTGCCCCGGTGCTACTGGGGGCCACTGAAGTGCAGCAGTAGCAGCTAACAGGATGTTAGGAACTATCAGGGAAAGGGACAGAAAATATCACTATGTAGATCCCTGGTGCACCCGCACTTTGGATCCGGTGCCCAGTACGGGTCACTCCATCACAAACAGGAGACAGCGGAACTGGGAAAGGGGCAGAGAATTGCAGCCGAGATGATCAAGGGCCTGGAAGGGCTTCGGGACGAGGCGAGACTAAACAGATTGGGGGCTATTCAGTTTAGAAATGAAACGGGATCTGATAGGGGTCTATCAGCTCAAAAGCGGTGTGGAAAACGGGAACAGAGAAGTGTATTTACCCTTTCCCACAATGAGAAAGCCAGGGATCGCCTGATGAAATGAATAGGCAGCAGGTTTAGTACAAACAAGAGGAAACGCTTTGCCACCCATCAGAGTTAACCTGTAGAACTCATTGCTGGGTTTTAAAAAAGAGCTAGCTAAATTCATGGAGGGCAAGCCCATCCGTGGCTATTAGCCCAGATGATCAGGGATATAATCCCTCATCCTAATAAGGGGGACCCTAATCCTCTGATTGCCAGAAGCCAGGAGAAGAAGATGGGTGGATCTCTGCCATATTTCCCTGTCCTATACACTCTCTGTGATGCTCTGGCACTGGCCACTGTCAGTGACAGGTTACTGGGCTAAATGGACCATTGGTCTGACCCAGCCTGGCAGATCTTATGTACTTCACATAGATAGATTCCCCTGGGGCATCACCCTCCCTTGCTAGATGGCCTGGGTGGAGCTGCCCATTTTGCAAGCTGTTGTGTCTGGTTGGTCCATCCCACGAACCCCGGGCAGCTGCAGGAATGAACTTTATTAGCACCAGATCAAACCGGAGTGCGGGGAAAGTCACATGCCTGAATCGTGGTGACGCTTCTCCCGTAAGCCCAGTCAGCTTTGTGCCGGGAGTCAGATGTGATCAACTCATCCCGAGGATGCTGCGCGTGGCTAAGCCTGGAATGTGCTTGCCCCAGGGTCTGTCCTGCCTCATTGACAGGGTCACCCGCTCTCAGAGCCCTCCCGCAGCTAAATCAAGCTGCTAGCGCTGGATGAAAAACATTTCCCTGCTCCCAACAGCAAAGTTGCAATGAGAACCAACCCTTTGTCGCTTCTGTGGGCGTTTTCAGAAGACAGGTTTCCATTTTTTATTGGAAAAAAACAGACAAATTTTGACCAACACTTGAAACAAACTTTGGGCTTTAGCCAAAACTTTTCAGTTTTCGGGCCGCAAGCGACAGTTTTTAAGGCAAGCAGCCATTTCCCGGGAAAAGCGTCATTGGCTCGGACACCCAGTTTCCCATTTTTGATGGAAATTTTTGATCAGCTCTAAAAATTTTGACTTCTTACTTCTAACCATGTGACTCCCAGTCTTGCTGTCCCTACACTGATTACCATCCCCATTCCCAACGATTCTACCCTGGAATATCGCCCCCTCCTCCCCCACACACACTTTTTCATCCTTCCTCCTTCACCAGCCCTATGCTTTGTTCATTCCAGTGCCAGGGAGGGGTCTAGAAGTGGCCTCGATCAGCTAATAGAGGTCAAAACTAGAGCTGGGGAAGGAATGGGGTTTTTTGGTTCACTGACCGTTCTGAGAAATTGAAGGGGGAAAAAATTGTTTCAGGTCAACCCGAAACGAAAATTGCCCTGGAAATTTTTGGCCAACTGAAATGTCAAAAAAATTTTCCCACTTCATTTTGGATTTTGACACTTTTTAAAATGGTTGTAGGTTTTTCAAAAATAAAACGGAAGGAAATTTTAAAACAAAGTAGTTTCAAACATGCGTTTGGATCCTTTGCGGATTTTGTGAGGGGACTGGTTTGGTTTGGTTTTTTTGGACTGAAACAACATGCTAAAACCAATACAAATTTGCTAAACATTTCGGTGGACCCCAATCTGCATTTTTTTTCAGAAAAAAAAAAGTTTAGCTGAAAAATGTCACGTGGTTCTAATCAAAGCTGCTACGTGCCTTGTCTATACTAGGATTCTCTCTCTCACACCCACACACCTTTCCCCGATGAAGACAAGGCCCCTGTATTTGTACAGTGCCTAGCACAATGGAGCCTGGATCTTGGGTGGGGCTTCTAGGTGCTACCCTAATACACCTAATAAAGCAGCAGCAAAAAAAGGGGACATAAAGCTATTTTCTTCCATTGCAGGCCACCTTTAAAAGCAAGGCCAACAGCTGCCAACACAGACAGTCCCAAGAGAGCATCTCAATCGCGGCATCCTGTGCTTGCAGAAATGTGGCCGCAAATGTGTACACAGATGTGAGTCACAGCAGAACAAAGGAGGGCTTTCAGCATCTGGGACGGGCTGGGAGAGCCTCTGAATTGCTAATCACAGGCATGTTTGAGTTAGAATGTAAAGGGAGCAGCAACCAGCCAAGGGAAACCAAGAGTGGGGGGTAGCCCTGTGGTTAAGACACTCACTGTGATTCAGGATACCTAGGTTCAATTCCCAGGCTCCTCGGACATGTTATTTGACCTCCCAGTGCCTCAGCTTCCCAGTGATAAAACAGGGCTAATAAATATTATTTGCACTGCAGTGGCAACTCTGAACCCTCGCGATGGGCCAGCCCGGCATTGCGACAGGCGCTTTACGAACCCAGAACAAAAAGCTGGGTCCTACCCCAGAGAGGTCACCATCTAAATAGAGATGAGCTAAGAGGGTAAACTGAGGCACAGAGTGACAAAGCACCTTGCCCACAGCGGACGCTGTGTTAACCAGCTCAGTAGTTATTATTCAGATTACCATTGTGCCAGGCGCTGTACGGACAAGGCAGCCCGGCACCGCTTACAAACTGGGGATAGGACAAGAGACAACATACAGGAGGATCAAAGGTAACGATGAGATGAACATGGCCAGCAGGGGGATGCTCCCTTTGCTGGTGCTTTTTAGCCCATAGGCGCCTTTAGAGGCAGGGCCTTGCCCGGCCCAAGAGGGGCTTGGTCTCACTTGGATGCTAATAGAACTGGGAGAAGGCAGGTGCATGTTTGCAAAGCAGGGGTCTGACGGAGGCAGCCCTGCTCCCCATTCCCTCAGCAGCACCCTGTCTTCCTTCCCCACTGCCCAGCGCCAGTCCAGGACCCCCGGCTATTGCACAGAGACCAGCAGGAGCTTGGAGCCTAGAGTGTGGGCAATGCTGTGTCTGCAAATCTCACACCCCCCAGCCTGGGTAAAGCACCATTATCACTCAGGTTCTGAGGTGCCAATAGAGATTGGGGCCCTGCACGGCACACGTGAGAGACAGTCCCAGCCCTGGAGCTCGCAGGCTGACGGTGGGGAAGCCCAGGGTCACCAAGCAGGTCAGCAGCAAAGCCAGGAACAGAAGCCGGCATCCGGCTCTCCGGGCAACACCCTCTCCATGGCCACACACACACTACAGCTATCCAGACAGATTAGACATCCAGAGGCCGTCCTGCCAGTTCCGCTAGCGCCAGAGAGGCTGGGTTCCTCCTGGACAGCGGCTCCTAATATAGGAAGACAAAGCCCACGTCTGACAAGAGGCTGGAGCTCTCAGGGGGAACAGAGCCCTGCTGCGGCCCCTTGGGAGGTGTTAGATTAATTCCACCGGGGAAAGAACCCTGGGTCACCTTAACTTGCTTCCTGCACGGCCCTGAAAACTCCAGCTGGGCTCACGTTAGTTGTGGGAGGCTCAGCACCAAACTGAAACGGGCCCAGTTTGTCTAGTAGTTACAACAGGGCAACTCCCAGCTGGGAGCAGAGTGCGACAGTCTTAGTGCCTCAGTTTCCCCATGGCAAAAGGGGACTTATACAGGATTTCCTCATAGGGGTGGCTGAGAAATTAATCGAATCAATGAGGGGGAGGGGGAAAAATGGGTGGGAGGGTAGGGAAGAGAGTTTGCACCAACTCTACCCTTCAAGATTTTTTTCCTGCAGGTAGTTCAAACTTCCCTTCCGGCCTTCGATTGGAGCCACCAGCAAAGGAATATTGGAAAGAATGTTTGCCACGCCACAGCACAGTGGCCCCACTCTGCTATTCACGAGCTCCTTCCATTCACTTCCTGGTGCAAGAGAAGGGGATGCTTGCAAGAAAGGCGAGTATCCCAAGCGCTCGTGCAAAGATGGATTTGCACGGCTGCCTTGTGGCTTTGGAGGTGAGGAGCAGAGCAATAAGATACCAGGTGGTTCCGGGCGGTCTATGTAGCAAGTGACAAACAGCCAGTACTTATAGCAAGGGGTGATTCTACTCCCAGCTCAGTGCCTCAGTTTCCCCTCCCACCCTTGGTCCTGTCTCGTTTACTGACTTGTCTCTAAGGGGTCGTCCGGCTGAACAATCAAATACAGCAAGCTGGGGAGTGACTGTACCCGGCCCTAAGCTGCCGTTCTGTTTGCATGCACCTCCAGTTAGCCCGCAGCAGGCTAGTTGTGGTCTACTTGTTCCTGTAGACAAGCCCTCAGTGGATGCTTGTACAGCTCCAAGCACACTCAGGGACCTCTCGGTGCTACCTTAATACACATAATAGCAAAGCACCCTTATCGCTCCCACAAAGCTACCTGCTTTCCTCTCCTCCCACCCACTCCAGAGACCCCCTCATTCCTTGCAGACCCTCTGTGGATTTGCCATCACAGTCTCTCCAGTCAACCCCCTGCTCCTGTAGCACCAGCCCCTGCCTGTTACGTCACACTTCTTCAGAGGTAGAAGGAGCGCTCGTAGCAGCATTCCTTCATCTCAGCCTCGTTTTCAGATGGACAGTAACCCACTTGCCACTCTGGCTCAGTTGGTCCATTTCTCTGACCTCCTAGATCCTGGGAGAATTTTAATCTTTTACTTCCCCATGCACCTCACCGGCCCGCTGGCTGATGAAGCTCTAGAGAATTGTTTATTGGTCCCTGCTCTTTCCTCACCAGATAGGTGCCCTGCCAGCTCTCAGAGCCAAGTGGGGCCCATCCTATATTCAAGGCCCCTTGTGCTCCATAGCTGCTGGATCACTCAATTTACTGGTATCCTGGGGATGTTAATGGCAAAATTTGTAGTGGCTTCATTTAAAATCCCACAAGGGAGATTTTTAATGAATTAAATATGGCAATGAGCAATGGGAAGAACAGCCCGTTTGAATCATTTTGCTATTCCATGTTCAGTTTCTAACGTGCCATAGATTTCAGATAGGAGTTGCCAGGGGTGGATGGGTGGGGAGTTAGAGGATCTGGCTACTGGGTAAGGGCCAACTGGGGCTATAAACACATCGGGGAGCAATCTGGGACAATAACATTTCCTGGGTATTTCTGCGAGAAGGAATAGCATTGGCAATTGGCCACCATTAGGTTTCAGAGTTAACAGCTCAATTACCTGAATCAGGCCGTCCAGCGCTATTGTTTCAGGCTGTGTGCAAACTCAAGCAGACATCACTGCGTCAGCAAACACCCTGTTCACATTTTCAAGGTTATGTTTACAACCGCAACAGCTAGAATCTGTTATGTCCCAAGCAGACTGCAAAGAGCTACAAAAGGATCCCACAAAACTGGGTTACTGGGCAACAAAATGGCAGATCAAATTCAATGTTAATAAATGCAAAGTAATGCACATTGGAAAACATAATCCCAACTACGCATATCAAATGACGGTCTAAATTAGCTGTTACCACTCACGAAAGAGCTCTTGGAGTCACTGTGGAGAGTTCTCTGAAAACATCCACTCAATGTGCAGCGGCAGTCAAAAAGCAAACAGAATGTTGGGAATCATTAAGAAAGGGATAGATAATAAGACAGAAAATATCATATTGCCTCTCTATAAACCCATGATACGTCCACATCTTGGATACTGCATGCAGATGTGGTCACCCCATCTCAAAAAAAGATATTGGAATTGGAAAAGGTTCAGAAAAGGGCAACAAAAATTAGGGGTATGGAACAGTTTCCATATGAGAAGCAATTAATAAGACTGGGACTTTTCAGCTTGGAAAAGAGATGACTAAGGGGGGATATGACAGAGGTCTATAAAATCATGACTGGTGTGTAGAATGTGAATAAGGAACTGTTATTTACTCCTCCTCATAACACAAGAGGTAGGGGGTCACCAAATGAAATTAATAGACAGCAGGTTTAAAACAAACAAAAGGAAGTATTTTTTGACAACACACAGCCAATCTGTGGAACTCCTTGCCAGAGGATGTTGTGAAGGCCAAGACTACAACAGCGTTCAAAACAGGACTAGATAAGTTCATGGAGGATAGGTCCAGCAATGGCTGTTAGCCAGGATGGACAGGGATAGTGTCCCTAGCCTCTCTTTGCCAGAAGCTGGGAATGAGCGACAGGGGATGGATCACTCGGTGATTACTTGTTCTGTTCATTCCCTTTGGGGCACCTGGCATTGGCCACTGTCGGGAGACAGGATACTGGACTAGATGGACCTTTGGTCTGATCCACTATGGCCGTTCTTATGTTCTAATCAAACAACAAAAACTTAACTTTTGCAGCATAATTCTTCAGCGAAGGAGTGTATTTCTCAGCTATGCAACCCACACAGGACCCTGCTTAACCAAACAGTGCACCAGACTCCTCTTAAAAAGTACTATTTGGCTTCAAACAGGCTCAGTTATTTGCCATGCCCCTTCAGAGAGTTTTCAATCAGTGCCACACTGGGCCAGACCCTCAGCTGGTGCGTAAAACAGTCAATGGAGCTTTGCAAATTTAAACCAGTTGAATGTCTGGCCCTATTAGTTGAAGTGCCCCTAAGCCATGTTCTCTCTAACAACCAGAAACCCCAGAGACACAAGCGCTGAAGAGGAACTAGATAAACCCACATCTTGAGGACACCCAGATTTGGGGCATTCTCACACTGATTTCCCCTCCCCCATTCCCAGCCAGCTCTGCTAGGTTTCCACAACTTCAGATCCCTTCCCGCGGGGAAGGGTGGGGTGCCGGGATGGCACAGGTTTGCCAGCTGCTGCACCAATACCTTTCCTGGGGAGCAGATCCACAATGCCAAGAGCACTGCTCCTGCCCCAAGCCTGATTGTTATCTGGGGGCGGGCGACGGTGCGGAATTAAACTTGGCCAGAGTAACACAAAAGCTGTCCAAGCCCAGGGATTCGACACAGAGTTCTGATTGTGCGAGATTGTGCTGGTTTCTCCAGAAAGATATGGAATGAAATCAGGCCCCAAGGTGATTAAAAATAATAATAAAAAAAAGTAGACAAGGCCAAGCATGTTCTCAGCTCGGTGCAGTTAGGAAGCCACGAAGTCCCAGCATTGCCAGTTCCAGTTTCCTGTGCAAATGTACGGGAGGCAGCGCAGGGAGCAAACAGCCTGTTCCCGGCCTCAGGACCTCCGACGGCCTGCAAGGAGCTTGGGGATTTGCAAGTGGTGGGCTTCACTGCCGATTGGCAGCCCCTGGTGCTCAAAGGCAAGGGAAGGCTGAGCCCCATGGGTACGTCTACACACCCTTGCAGAGACTTCAGAAGGAAATTAACGGGAAGAGGTAAACTGTTCCTGTAGGGGGATAGACCCTATTTTCAGGTGAAGATCAAAGGTCAGACCTGCTATGTGTGGTGGTGCAGAGACGCACCCTAAGAGCTTTCAGTCTGTGAAGCCAAGCGGACAATACGTTCAATCTTATCAAAGGGGGATCTCCGTCATCCTGGTTGAAAACACTGGGGCAAAGGACTTGAGGTAAGCTAGCCTGTAGGAGATGGGGGAATGGCTGGTGAGTCAAGTTTAGGCTTCAGCAGGTGTGTTATGATTTTCTTTGCCATGTAACTATTTGCTTCCAATATTTGTACTTACTGTCTTTTGAATCTCTGTTCTGCAATGATGAACTTCATTCTGCCTTTCACCGCATATACTTCCAAGTGCCGTGTGCTAAGCAGAGTGTGGGGATCTGGAGTTGAAGCTTGTATTCCCAGGGAGTAGCGGCTCTCAGAGCTCTGCATGCACTTGGTGGCACAGGGCCTGGGCACTCCAGCGGGATGCTGGGAGGACTCCCGGGTGGGTGCATGCATGTGGCTAACCTGTAGAGAGAGAGCAAGGCCTGGAAGGCAGAGCTTGCATTGTCAGAGGCTGGGAGAGTGAGGGCGCTAATCTTGAGTAGGCACAGACCAGAAATCTTCGCACTAAGGGCAGGTGGTAGTGAGGGGGCTCACAAGTCCAGCTACCCCAGGAAACACCCGAGGAACCAGATTTTGAGAGATTTAGGCACCTAACAGATTGCCCAAAGCCCCTAACTCTCAGTGAGTTCCAGTGGTGCTTTTGAACAGCTCAGCAGGTACCCAAATACCATTGAAAGACTGGCCGATCCTCCCATTATCAATGGACGTTAGGAGCCTAAACACCTTTGGCGATCGGGCCCTACGTGACTTGCCCAAGGTCACGTCAGCAGCATGGGGGAGAGCGACAAACTGAACTTGAGGCTGAGTCCCAGGTTAGCGGTCTAACCCCCGGCTAACCCTTTTCCCTGCTAACACAAGCATCACTCACCTTGGTTCCAGCACCTGCACATGGCGCGCCTGTAACACCGCTGGGATGGAGTGTCCGCCCGGACTAGATCCTGGGGGAACAGCAAATGTCGAGCCTGGAGGACTGCGTTCGTTTGCTCAGATGCTGTAATTAAATCACTTTATCTAAACAGATGCAAAACCCAACTGGAGGTTGCTTTTCAGTCCATTAAAACCGGATGTTCAGCAGTTTAGCCAGTTCCTCACTGAATTGCACGGCACTGTTACAAACCTGTGTAAATCGTTTGGGCTTGTCTACACTAGAAATGCCGCAGTAGTACAGCGTAGGGGTTCTTCCGTCGGCAATGCATTTCCCCAAGAGGCGGTAGCTAGGTCAAGGGACCTAGCGCTGTCTACACGGGAACTTAGGTCACTAACTACGTTGCTCCAGGGTTGTGGATTTTTCATGCCCACGACGAACGTAGTTGAGTCCACCTAATTTTCTAGTATAGACGAGCCCTGAAGTCTAATTCAGTAAGGAATTGACTAACTTTCAATCTGGTTGGTAAGAGTTTGGTGCAATTCAGGGATGGATTGATTTCAACTGAACGGCTGCAGATCAATTGTTAAACACTGAATGATGGCTGCAGTATTTAAGTTGATTTAGAGACCTTCCTTGGTTGTCGGACACGATGCTGGCCACATGGCTCCTTTGTGTACCCTTGGCTATGAAACGGATGCGTCTTAACTGTGTCAGCCCACCGAGCCGTTGGCTCAGGGGAACTTGGACTTTAGACAAATCCAGGCAACTGTGAGGGGAAAGCGTCAGTTGGGGCTGGTAACGCGCCACCGTAACGCCAGGTTTATTGAAGCACCTCAATAAAAGTCGGCTGATGGCTAAAAGGTGCTGAGCTCCCTGCAGCGCCAACGAGTGGCAATGGGATTTGTGGATGCCCAGCACTTCTGAAATGAGCAGCAGGCTGCTTCGAGCGAGAGACTTTACAGTCCCAGGATGAAGTTTGCTGGAGCCAGCGGATACGAGACATGAAAGCCGTTGCTTTGGGTCGGGAATGGCCTTTGACACGTCTGTGAATGGTGCAGAACAGACATGGGAAGGCAAAAGGGATTGAGACCAGTCACTCTGCCTTCCTTTGGAAGCACATATGCAGGTAAACCAGGAGGCAGCACCTGGATAGACCTTTACCCTACAGTGCCCACCCCCAATTCAGCTGGCTGGGGGAGGAGTGGACACATACGAGGTTGGGGATTTGGCCCATCTGCTGATCTCCCAAACAGTAGCCTAAGGAAGGGGGCGGGGGGACAAAAAAAGGACCAAAGGCCAAACAGATCTTAAAGAGATGGGAGCCAAACACTGTCCACCTGGGTAGAGAGCCGTGTGTGAAGCCCCATCCCTAGCGAAGTGGGCCCTGGACCATTCTTGGGGTTTGAGAGCACATTTGCTGCAACAGTCCCTTGCATGCGCTACACCAGCAACATGCCCAGAGGAACACCCACACAAACACTGGGCCCTCGAGCAATTGAACTGTCCGCTGTAGCTCCAACCCACTGGGGATAAAAGGGATCAAGAACTGTCTCCATTAGCACTGGGCAGTGGTGCCTGGACACAGAGGCCAGGCCTGAGTGAGAGAAAGGAGTGAAGTTCCGTGCTCTTCCTCAAAAGCAGGTTTGGTTCCGGCACAGGAGGGTCCTGCGCTGGAGAATGACTATATAAAAGTGGCATCTGGTCCGTGTGTATCTAGTCTGAACTACTGGTTGGCTTTAGATTACAATGGCCACTGGGTTTTGCCACTTGTGTTTGCCTTGCAGAACCAACACAGAAAGAACACGAACTGGATTCTGCGCCTTCATGAGCGTAATCCAAATTCGTTACGAAGTCCAGATTAGACTATGCCGACACACCCACTACAGGCAATGAGGCAGCACAGAAGACCAAACCTGGCCTGCAAGGGCTGGAACCATCAGCAGCAAAGGCTTCACTCAGATGCACGCAGGACAATCTCTCGCAAGCCAAGAGCTCCTTAAGGAAATTGAGCAAAGACTGGCAAACACCTCCCTCTTGTGGCTATGATTCAGAACAACAATTAGATTAAGAGCGAGGTTGTAATGCAGAAAAAACACCCTTCTTATACCAAGCCAGGGAAGATTTCTGCTCTCCTTGCGCTGAGGAAGTTTTCCTTAGTTTGCAACAGAAGCTGGTGTGGATGTTTCCACAGGGAATATTCCAGGACTGTCCAGTCGGCTTTGGAAAGCTGGTGTGGTACCAATTTAAGAGCTCAGGACCACAGCCTCCAACTGCCAATGGTGGGAGTGAGAGACTTGCAAATGATTTGGGCCTTAGCAGGTATTTTAAAGATTAGCTTTATTTGGAGAAAACAAAACAAAAAACAAAACAAAAAAAAACAAAAAAGGGGATTTTACATAATAAAAGACATCTCCCAGGAAGTCCACTACAGATTACAAATCATTTTCATAGAAGATATTTTTGTACAAATTTTACATGTCTTCAGAATGTGTAAAACGCAACTCAATCAGTGTGACCCTGTCCCGACAGCAGAGGAGAGGGTGGGGAAGAGAATGCTTTTTTCAGATGCAATTTAGTGATAGTCACACCTCAAATACAGCCCCTGCATTATCTAGACCTACGCAATACCGTGTTTGAAATTCAGCTCTGCTGTCCCGGCGGTGGTCCCCCCGTGGTACGTGTTGACCCCTCAGGTTTAAGGTTTTCTGAAACTAGCTAAAAAAAAGTGACTGAAAACCAACCAACTGCAGCTTTACAATGCATCAAATCCAGCACCTGATAGAGAGGAGCAGTGCTTTGTGAGTTTGCCCAGAAGAGAGACAGTCCTAAGTCACGAGCATTTGTGCAATTCTCCTCCCCCCAACTAAGGTAAAAAGGCGACAATTGCTGAATGGGTGCACACCTTGTCAATCAAAGAAGTATTGTCTGTCTCGCAATCCAAATATGCTACACCATGAACGGGTTCTTTCTGAGAACCATATTCTTTAGAAGGCAGTGAAACCCTCATGCTGGTTTGACTATGCCATGAGATTACCACAACTCTGCCGTCAGCTCAGGAAACCTAGTGAGGGTGAATTAAAACGGCTAAAAAATTTAGAATCTGACTTTTAAGACCTTGCCAGTTTTAGGCCAGTGAATATGTAGGGACTGGAGAATCTCTCCTCAGTGGAAGTGTGGGTCAGGTATTCCCTGTACAAGGGCCTATGCCACCAATGCCGTCTGCCTGTTTGTCCAAGTGGAGGGAGTGAGTTGAACAAGCAGATGCAGAGGGGGCAGGAACACATTCTAGATGCACAGAGGCCTGCCCTACCATGCATCTCGATAGCTCTACATGCCCAACCAGAAGAGGGAGCTCTCACTCAAGGAGAGGGGTGCTATTTAAAACGTGTGTGAAAGGGGTGACCCCAGGTGATTAAAGAAGTGGGTAGAAGGTGGCTAAGGAGGGGAGAAGAGATTCCGAGACAGATACCAACCCATGGGAAGATGTCAGATCCTGAAAGTTGGTCAGTCCCAGCAGGGCTCGGAGGAGGCAAGCTGAGCGTTTGTGCCTCCAAAGGGAGGACTTTCACTACCTTGTTAGCATGCTTTGTTCTTTCCCAACTGACTGCTGTCTGAGGCTCTCCCCTCCCCAGGAGGCTGCCGCTGGTGTTCATCGGAAAGCCTGCCTGTTCTTTCCTGCATCAATTGGCCTGACCTGGTACATCACTTGCAGAGACGAGTGTCAGGATTCGAAGCTCATTTCAGAGACGGGCACGGTTCAAAACCCCCTCTCTACCTCAACGTCTCATCCCATCCTCTGCTGTTGGGACAGCAAGACAGTCTCCTTCCCTAGTGCACTGGGTAATGCTTTGTATTGCACTGGGTTTTGGAAAGGAAGAGCTGGCCGTTTAAGGAAGGAAGCCAGAATAAACTCATGGACTAGATATCCTACCTTCAAAGTGATCATTTATTAAGGTAACATTGCAGAATTCATCCATTTAGGCTAGCAAGATGAGGGAGAAAAGCCAGTTCTTCCTTAATTAGCTGTCCTACTGCCCAATCTGCTCAGGCTTCTCCAAGACACCTGGCTGGCTAACATGTTAAACGTCCACTCTAAGTGACAGGGCCTATGCTCAAGTCACACTGGAAACCACGCTGAGTCGCCCTTTTCTTTTTAAAACTTGCACTTCTCTCTCGCTACACTTTGCAGAGATTCTCCAGTTAGTTCAATACTTTAAAGGCTGCAGCAGCATGCAAGAGAAATGGTTTCCTTTTGTTTTTTAAAAAAAGTTTAAGAAAGGTCTCCAGGAGATGTTGAGTTTTACATTTTATTTCTGTCTCGTCTGGTTTGGTTTGCTTTTCCTATGTTCCTGGGTGGCGATCGGCTAGGAGACAGCGCAGGGTCTGGAGATTTTAATCAGTGTAATTGTCTTCCTCCACTTCATCTTCACCATCCACTGACAGAGCAGCGTACTTGCTAACATAGCTGAACTTCTGCAAGAAATACAGCAGGTTAAACGGGGAATGAAACACCAGGTCAGCAACTCGGCAGCCTCTGTGTGACAGAGTTCAACAGCCTGACACTTCAGTTTGGATACATCATTTCATAGGAGAATCACACCCAGCTCCCACTACGTACCAAAGGGTTTTCGCTGTGGTTTTTAATCAAGGTATTTATACCCCACGCCCCTTACCATAGTATGCGAGTACATCCCAAACAATGAATTTATCTTCCCCACATAAGAGGTAGAGGCGGAATAGCCTCATCTGACAGATGGGGAATAGAGAACAGGAGAAGTAGATGGCACTCGGGAAGTCCACGGAGCAGGTAGGAATCGAACTGAGGTTTCAGCCCTCCTCTCCCCACACGCTGCCCTGTGCTTCAAGCAGCAGCTAGTAGATTAAATGCTTACAGAGGCTGTATTCTCGTCGGGCTTCTTTGGCTCAGATGCAGATTGCGAGTCATGATCGTTCTTGCTTTCTTTCCTGCAAGAGTCAGAGTTTCAGTTGAACAAGCGTTCATTTAGCTGGAGGAGCTGCCAATGGAGCCAGTGCGCCACTACCAGGCTACTGCTGTGCCCACGATAGGTGCACACTGGATTTGAAAGGGGTGCCAATCAAGGAGAAGACAAAATGGCCAATTTCACGTCGAACATACAGGCTAGCCATTGGAGTTTCACACAGCCTGGTTCTCAGCCCAGCGCTGACTGCTGACCAGACACAGCAGGCATCAGGCCAGTTAAGGAGGGACACTAGCTTTATAGATCCTCTGCAGGGGAATTAAGTCTGCACGTGCCTACTTCTGGTGGCAAGGGAGGCTGTGTAGCTATTTTAATGACTACTGCTAGACGATTAGGAGCTGGGTAAGTGGACGAAGGAGGGAGTCCTGGCCCGTTCCCAAGGGCATGTCAGAGAGCTGAGCACGTTACTAGCCATCAGCCCTTTCACATAAAAGCCACCTGTATGAATGCTCTAGCAAAAACCCAGGGACTTAAATGAGAAGAGAGGCATCATTGGGGCAGGGCAATGGGGGAGACGCTGACAAGGTGTCTAGGGAATGCAGGAGAAGACCTGAAGGGCTGGATTTTACCCTTCTGGTAAAGGCCCCAAATGAGCATTTTGAAGTTAGTGAGAACTAAAACCGAGGTCAGCTCAGGTGATGCAGTGTTTTTAAAATACCTGGCACAGTCTATTGTAACAGACCACCCCGCCTCATACCCAACTGGAGAACGAGGAGTCATGAGATCATTACACCAGCCAGTGCTTTGTGCTTCAGTTGGCAGTGGGTGCTGAACCAGGCAAAGCCGGCTCCCAGCATGGAAGCATCAGCATTAGCATTACCAACGAGGCAGTAACAGCTCAGTACACAGATTTAAGGCCTGACCCCAGCCCTGCAGACGGCCAGACACGCCACACCTGCCACTGGTTAGGTCAGAGGGGGCTGGTGCGGGACACTGGAATGCTGCTCAAATCTGAAACAGTCGTTGAAATAGGCCTGGCGGGAGGAGAAGGGGAAGATGAGGCACCCCAAGACAGACAGACGTACCTATCTGAATCTTGCCAATGATCTCTACTGCCTCCGTCTCCTGGGCCACTTCGACCTTTTGGAACGCTCTCCTTCCCCTCATCCGGTTTGTTCTCATCTCCTGAAGAAAAAAGGGCCGATGAAACCTTCCCTCTCACTAACATCGCAAAATCTCAACCAACCACTTAAGGCCTGTATCTGAACAGTCCCAGTGCAGCAAGCAGGGGCATACTAGCCTGCCGCACACTAGATGTCGGGTGGATCCTACTGCTGCACACTCGAAGTTCTGTCGTGTGTTTTTAGCAAGCCTGCGATACACATGGCACAACGCTACCCCAAACAGCTTACAGTCAAGGCCCAAAATCCATCTGAGCCTTCCTACTGCCTTTTACCTGCTCCTCCCTATTGGCTCCACAGGGCTGGCTGCCCATGTTCGGAGGGATACCTATTCAGCCCAACTGGCCCCTTTGGCATTTCACTCTCCTAGTTTCTTTGCCTTCCTGCTTCCTCTTTTGTTGGCGTGTCTTCTGTGACCCTCGGTTACTTAAGCAGCCTCCATGTCAAGTTAAGAATTTCAGGGTTCATCCATGACTTGCTTCTTCCTTTTATGAAAGCCTCTTTCTAGAGCTCAGGGATCCCAAAGGCAGTTTTGAGTATCCCTTCCCCCATAAGTAGGGCCCTACCAAATTCATGGTCCATTTTAGTTAATTTCACAGTCATAGGATTTTACAAATCGTAAATTTCATGCTGCTGCTGGCTGGGAGCCCAGCTCTGAGAGCAGAGCTGCGCCAGCAGCAGTGTGGCACGGGATGGTATTGCCACCCTTACTTCTGCGCTGCTGCTGGCGGGGTGCTGTCTTCAGAGCTGAGTGCCTGCCCAACAGCAGCCGCTCTTTGGCCACCCAGCTCTGAAGGCAGCGCAGAAGTAAGGGTGGCAATACCACAACCCCCATAAAACAATCTTGTGATCCCCCCAAAACTCCCTTTTAGGGTCTAGACCCCCAATTTGAGAAACACTGGTCTCACCCATGAAATCTGTAGAGTATAGGGTAAAAGCACAAAAGACCAGAGTTCACGGTCCAGGACGCGTTTTTCATGGCTGTGAATTTGGTAGGGCCCTATCCAAGAGGGTCAATTACATTACTTGGAAGATGCTTCCTGAACCATCTCGCACATGCTACTTCAGACTAAAGCCTCTTTATGCTTGCTCCAAAATGTGCTGTTTTCCAACAGTCTCCTACACAGGCCGTAGCCAGTGGCATTGTTACTGTCTCTACAGCAGGCAGAGGACCTGAATCTCTGTTCTCCTGGGCTGTTAATTCAGCACTTTTCAGGTTAATCCACCCCCCAAACCAGTTAAGCCAGCGTTGAGGCAGGAGGCTTTGCAGTCACAACAGCACGGGAAGTGAGGTTTCCCCAACCACACAACAGAAATGCAGACTAGGGAGGGGGTTACACTTTCAGACCCATGGCAGTTTTCCCTTTGCGGCTGGTCAAACATCTATGCGGACAAAGATGAGTGTTTGAATTCAGTCTGAAGGAACTGTCCATTTCTGCTCCCATCAATGCAGGGAGGAGACTGCTGCCCTCTACTGTCCAGCAGAAGAACAGCTTAAGGTCACTAGAACTTGAATAGAGTTTTTTACCCTTTGGTCCTGCTGAGATCCATAAGCCATACGAGCAATTGCAATTCCCAAACCTGGAACCACCCCTTAACTCCACAGTGCTAATGCCATAGAACTAAGGGCATCAAACCAGGGAGCAGCAGGGTTAGTCCACCTCAGTAATTCTCAACCCTTCTTGCCCTACAAGTGGAAACAAACCCTGACCGTACCTTTCCTGGGAGCACTCTTAGGTGGTGCTCTATCCTCCGACAGCAGGGCTGGTGCTGCCTGGCTGCTGCTAGGAAAAAAAGAACAAAACGTGAACATCAGGGACGCTGCATCCTCGGACAGGTGCTTGGGATACTGCTGACTTGGAGAGCTATTTGCTTCTTGACGAACCTCAGCCTTGGGTTTTCAGCAGCCACATGTGGGTCATACAAGAACCAACCAGAAGCCTCAAAACCAGACTCAAACCTGAGGCCACTGCCTGAAGCTAAGCTCTACAAGGTGAATGCTGCATTCACCATTGTTTCAGTGGAGAACAGAACAGCAGCTCATCTCCATGGGAGTTTTAACCTCCCTTCTGTAACTGGAGCTCCTTGCATGCATCTAGGGATGACAGATCAGACCCCGAGCAGGCACTCAGTACAAACACTCACCTTGTGGGAGAGTGCTGCTCCGTGTCAGAGCTCAGGGAGCGGGCAGGGGGGTTGCTGCTGCGTTTAACCCAGGCGTTCTCCTTCGGCGGTGGTGCTGGCATCACTTTCAGAGGGAGCTTCTCTTCCTTGGGGGTCTTGGAGGTGGGAGACGGGGCATCGTCCTCTTTGCTGAAGGTTTCATTTTCCAAGGACTTCTCGCTCTCCCTCCTTCGGGTGGCTGTAAAGACAAGAGATAGCAGTGAGCACAATGGACGTGGACAGGCAAGACTTCCCCCAAATGTATCTAGCCCAAGGGAGGTGGTCTGGACAGGTCCCCAATTATTCCAATCTGGGCAGCCCGGGTCATCGACCTCGACAGCCCCTTAACTATCACCTTAGGACTCTTGCCTGTCTGAGGCCAGCAGGTTTGACCTAAGATTGCCCACGAGTAACCTGACGAGCGGCTCTTGTGTAGCACGTGACCAATAAAACCTGATTGCTAGAGCAGCCAGGAAGCTCGGCCTCACATAGCACCTGCTCTGTTGCGGGACAGGATGAGGGTACGTTGATGATGGAGGCTACACCAGAGGAGTCTGGTGAACAAGCGTTTGAGCATCACAGATGTTCTTGGTCCCGTGCAACCATCCACCGAGTCTTGCCAGCGATCCTTCCCCACATGCAGCCTACACACGTGACGGGGCTTTCATCAGAAGTGGGGCTAAGCAGCCGACTTGGGAAACTAGTTGACAAAGACAGGCTTGCTCCAGGCTGACTCATCCTGTCCGACTTACTTCTTCCCGTTGGGCCAGTTCCCACGGACGGGCCTGTGCTCCCAGTCTGTGAGGACTCGCTCCCTGTCCGTGAGCGCTCCTGGTTCTCTTCACTACGCCAGCTGGGGTGTCTACAATAGAAAGGTGGAAGAAAGTCTGATCAAACTGTAATGTCCAGTAAGAACTGGGTGTGGGGCTGGAGGAGAGAGTGGGCAAAGGGCCCCTCTGCACCCCAAAGCTGGGAAAGGCAGTACAATTGCTTGGCACATCCCATCTGCTGATCTCAAGAGAGACAGCAAAGGAGGGCTATCACCACTACCTTTCTTTGACGGATGGGCAATGTGGAGCATAGAGATTAATAGATTTGCCCAAGGCGAAACTAGAACTCGCATCTCAACTCCCAGGCCCTACCCACTGGACAAGGCTGCCTCTCTTCAAAAGTCACCCAAGAGAGAATCAAGCCCATCTTCTGACAATACAAGTCAAGAAGGTACAGCTGCCTCGGTGACTAGGACATAGCAGGAGCCCACTACTAGGGCTGACCACTCCTTTTAGGTTTACGGAGCCGCCTGGAATTCTAATGAACGTATGGCCTTTGACAACATTATTCCAAAGGATGAAAACAACCAGACGTTGCAATATTACACAGGGGAACAGTCACATCTCCAGCACCCTTTATCAGAGGGGTACACAGCTTTGCAGGCGTGTTGAGGCTCAGCAACCTAGTATGCACAATTCAGAAGAAGGATGTGATGAGTGGGGCAGCGTGCACACCAAACAACCACCAGGTGCAGTCAGGGAGCTCACGTAGAGAGCTGCTCCCGATGGTGTTCCAGCCCCCGGGCCACCTACCTCTCTCGGGGCCGCCTTTCTAGCCTTGGTTTATCATCCTCCAGTTGACGCTGCAGCTTCTCCTGCTCCTTCTGTAGCCGCTCTTCCACTTCCCGCTCCCTTGCGGCCGTATCCACAGGCTTGGCACCCCCGAAGATAGAGGCTGCGCGGCTGGACTGAGTGGCAGGGGCCACCGAGGAGTCTTCCTCCTTGGGGGCGCTGCGCGGTTTCAGGTTCAGTTTTGGCCTCTGAGTGGGACCTACATTGGATGAAGTGGACAGCGACTGAAGGCAAACGCCATGGGATCTGCTCAGAACAGGACCCCAGGAAGACCCAGCTGGGAGGAGAGAGGAGCACTGGGTGCACTGGCTACCAACCCTCCAAGCTCAGCTTCCTTCCAGCTGTTGAGCCCACCCCCTGAGAACAAGCAGAGCCTTTACCTCTATCATCGCGACGAACTTCATCCCGGGCGTAGTCATCCCGGGAGCTCCACCTGTCCACCCTGTCGTCCCTCCTTTCATAGCGATCTTCGTAACGGTCGCCTCCCCCTCTGAAGTCATCGTCCCGACGGTACCCAGTGCCAAAGGCTCTCCGGCCGCTGCCCACCCTGGAATCGTAGCCTACAGGAGGAGGAGAGGGAAAGCAGCGCTGGTTACTCCTGAGCAATGGGGCATTACACCAGAGGATGGTTGATGAAATGCAGGAGAGGGAGGCCCCTTTAAGTTTACACAACATTCCCCGAACAGGAAGGCAAGAACAGGGCAATGGTGACCTGTACATGCGGCAGCCAACCCAACCTCTCTGGATCTGCTCAGCTAGTGGGCACTATGAAATGTAAGTATCAGGGCAGGTCAGTGCACATCATCTAGCACCAAGAGGATTAAGTGGACTGCAGCTCAGAGGCATACAATGAATGGCCTACCTTCCACCCCCCACTTCTAGAATGGGGAATAACAATAGACCTGGGAGCTGCACAACTGAAGTGGTTTGTCAATGGTTAGTGCAAGCTCTGGACAGAAACAGACTCCAATTGACGTGCAGTTTGATACCCTGATCCATCAGATCATAGGAAAGCCTCTGAAGCCATACTACCTCCTCTATCGTAGTCTCTACTACGGTCATCATAACGATCTCGACCCCCAAAGCGATCCATATCCCTGCGAGGGCCATCGCGATACCGGTCCGAATCATTGTAACGATCGCGGTCCCGATACCCTATAGAGAGAAAGGAAGGTTACAGTATTGAAGGACTACGCACTATTCCCGAAACACTGTGGCTTAGTCTACACTACAAAGTTAGACTGATGTAAGACAGTTTACATTGACCTAATGTTGCCCCGCCGATGCAAGTCACCCACCACACCGATTTAATTCCACGTCTGCGAAAGGCGTTAACGCTTAAGCCAATGTAGTTAGGTCAACGCGGTGTCCATGTAGATAAATGTGTTGCTTACATCACCTGTTGCCTCCCGGGGCTGACAGCCGGAGCCCAAGCCCGGGGCTGACAGCTGATGAGGGATTGAGGGGGTTGGGGAGAGGAGAGCCTGAGCTGTGGTCACCTCCTGGTAAGGGGATGTGGGGAGGATGCAGCAGGGCTCCAGCTGTCAGCCTCAGGGGGGCAGGATTCCAGCTGTCAGTGCCCCACAATGTCAGTTAAAATGGTGCAAGTGCACCTGGTGAGAACGTGCACTGCCGACAGAAGGAGCACAGTGTGGACATTAAAAAAACGAATTAGACTACTGCGGTGGCTGTATGTCGTCTTAATTTTGTAGTGTAGACACACCCTAAATTGACACACCGTCCCAAGGAGCATAGTTGGCAAAGACTATACACGGTTCAATTCATTCCTCCCACCTTTGATCACTTGTTGAATCACATATTTCAGCAGACTGTCTACGGCACTTGCCCAATGGTACTGAAATGTCACGTACATTACCCTCAACGCCCCGGTACAGCAGGGAAGCATTATTACTCATTCTGCAGATGGGAAACAGAGGCACCGAGACGAACTTGCCCAGGGTCATATAACAAACCTGTTGCAGAGCTGAGAGCGGGCCTCAGATCTCCTGGTCCCAGTCAAACACCTGAGCCTACCTACATAGAATGTGTCTGGCCTCCACCCAGTAACTGAATTGGTCACCATGCGCAGAGCAGAAAAGAAGCATGCTAGGATACCATGGTGATGCAGTTTTCCAGCAGACACCATCCGAAAAGGAAGGATATCGCTGCAGTATGAGGGGAACACAGGATCTGACGCCTCAAATCTGGGATCTGCAGATCCACCTTCAGAAACCAATAAATTGCCACCCTCCGCAAATCCCAGAAGAAACCCAAGAGGAGGTGTGGAACTAACATTTCACAGGTAGTGTTTAGATACTATGATGGGCATAGAGGGAGGGTTCTCAGCCAACTCACGGTCTCCAAAGCTATCCTCGCTCCTGCGTGGAGGGTAATCATCAAAGCTATCAGTAGCAGGACGAGCCCTCCAGTCAGTCTCAAATCTCTCCGAGTCCCGGTTGCGATCACGATCTCTGCCAAAGGAGCGATCATCCCTGTCTGCAGAAGGAAGGGAACCAGACAGTCAAGTCAGGCCTGCAAGGTCAAGTCTTCAAATGCCCAAAGGCTGAGCACCAAAGGGGAAATCCATGGATTTGAAATGCACTGAGACTAATACGACATCTCTGCGTTCGGCATGTTGCCTTGCAGTTAATACATCAATGGCAACACGCACCTCTGACAGATGCTTTAGAAGGATGACAGCCCCAGCCAGATTCAAGGACAGTATGTGGGCGGTGGGGCAGAGGAGGGCTGCCCTAATGTTGCAGATCTGTAGCCAGCAGCCTCTGAACATTCCAGCTACCCCTTTAGCAAAGCGTGCAGATGTGCAGAAGCCTGGCCCCTGCAGTGGGTCTGAGAACAGCACACATGAACAAGAAGGACTTGTATGCTGCCTTTGAACTATTTAGGTCAGAGGGAGGTAAGGCTGCCAGCCTGCTCTTCAGGAGCTCCAGTCCTAAGGCAGATTCAGTCATGAGGACAGTTGCCTTGCGGTGTGGGGCCTAATTTGTCAGCATTCAGTTTATCTGATCAGAGAAGAAAATTGCTACCTATTCCAGGCAGTTCTCACCTTTATCCTGAGCTTGATCAGCAACATCCACTCGTATCCTTCTGTTCCCTAAAGACTGAACACACAATACCAGATTCATTAGCCTTTCAGCCTGAGGATGTGGGGGTGCCTAAACAGTTTGTTCTAGGGAGATCTTTGAACACTTCGAGGCACAGTGTCCATTAACCGGGCCCCAGAACACCCTGTGAAGCCACCTGGGATCTGGAAGCAAGAATTTTGGGAATTGCTTTGATCCCATTTCTTTGCAGGTTTCAACTCACCTCTTCATTGAGGCTCAGAGCCCGGAGCAAGGAGTCCAGGTCTTCAAACTCGGCATAACCAAAACCTTTCAACCTCTCCGGATTAGTAGGTTCCCGGGGCAAACGCACAGCACTTATCTGCAGTCAATTGGGAACAGAAAGGAAGATTCTCATTAGAAGGGTCAGGATCCCTTCATGAGCGATGTAGAGGAAGATTGAATAGGACTGGGTTTAACTACACATTCATCTGGCAGCTCAAATCCATTGGAGAAGGCATGTGGTCTCCAAATATGAGATATTGAGTTATCCAAAGTCATGTGACTCAAATAAGATTTATGAATTAAGCAAGCCAGACAGCATAGTTTGCTTGCAGGCAAATAAAAGGATTAGTATATCAGAAACACATGGACCTGGTTCCTGTTTAAAGTGCTATTGTCTGAGAACCCAGATAGTAGTTTGGAATGAAGAATTCGGCACTGGTAAATGGTGTCCGACTGTCAGCCCTGGAGACTGAAGGTCTTTATCCACAGAACAGGGAGAACACAGGCAGTGGCAGAGCAAGCTTTCTTGGCGTTCCTGGTGAAAACAAGGTCTGCGAGTCTTTCAATCTTTAACCTCTGCTGAGAGCTACCAGCAGCAGAGACAACTGCTGCCCCTTCCTCCCCATTTTGCATAGGTCAAAGAAGAGAACTGATCAGAATTGACCTAGGCTGGGGTTAGAACTGGCAGCACAGGTCAGAACGCTTCACACTTACACAATCTGCAAAAGGATCTTTGCCCATCATTACATATGGGCTCTCCCCACCCCACAATGAATGCGCCCTATGAACCCCACTCATTTCCACAGCTTACTTAATGTTACTGGACAAGGTCCTCATCCAAGGCCAATTTCTGACCTGCTTCAATGGAAAGACCCTTCAAGCTAGATTATGGAAAACAGGGACAGCAGTTTTATTGCCAGCTGCACAATTAACTACAGATGACATCCCACTGCCAGGAAGTGCAGCTAACACAACGCTTACTATTAGGTTTGGGATGCAGAACTTAAACTAATATCACCGCTTACAGCACAGTTTGCTTAAAGTAGTAAATGTCACTTCAAAGGCTAAACCAAATTCTATCACATTAATGATTTCCACTTGATTAACCATCAGCACAGTTGCTCCCAGTTGTGCTTCCTGCTTAGAGAGAAACAGCACACAACTCAAAGCCACAGGGTATTATCACAGTGGTTTGTGGAGGTTACACTCAAACAAGGAGCTCAAATTGTATTCAGATAAGCCACATGTGACAAGTCATAGGCTTGATAAAGAATTACAGAAGCTGTTGGGCAGTGGTTAAGAGTGAACGATACGGGCAGCTCAGCAAGCGAGGAAGGAAAAATTCTTGCGATGGTCATTAAACTGACATCCCATATTTATTACGTGCACACACACACCCCATTAATATTTCCCTACCGAATTTGCTCAGTTTGACTCAGTCACAACAAGAGGTTTTTGCTGCTGGAAGAAAAAACATCACCTTGTCAGCTAGGGCAGCTCAGTGTTGTCTTTCGGAAGCATGGACCACCGCCACCAAAAGTACCTAGTCATTTGCTAATGCACCTAGGGTGTAAGTAGAGGATGGGGGCAAGTATTGGATGATTATAAGCAACAGAATGCCACGGAGATTGGTTGGCAGGAAATTAACAAGGCAGTCCCTTACTCTGAGGAGTAAAGATACCAATGAGTTCACCAACTGGTTACGTAAGGCTGTCACCTGTACCGCTACAGCTGTGCTGCTGTGTAAGGTCTCCCATGTAGACATTTTGCTGGCAGGAGAGAGCTCTCCGGCTGGCATAAACAAACCACCCCCAACAAGCGGCATTAGCTATGTCGGCAGGAGAGCGTCTCCTGCCGACACAGCACTGTCCACATCATCACTTTTGCCGATTAAACTTATGTCAACTGACACGTTTTACCGACAAAAGTGGTAGTGTAGACAAAGCCCGATACAGTACATCGGTCACCTCTCAGAGGTACATTCACCATTGCCAGCCACCTAAAGCTCCCGTGGCCTCTATAGATGGCGACACTGAAGCACAGCAAAGTCCTTCCCAAGACTGCCCAGCAAGACAGTGGCAGAACTGGGCCTGGGACTCCTGGGTTCTACTCCCAGCTCTGCCTCAGATTAAGCCCCCATCCACTCTTAGCCACTTACTAGACCTCGTCTCCCTTATTCTTCCCATTTATTTTTCAGCTATGTGGAACTTGAGCATATGAGATGAGAAATGGCTTCTTCTCTGCATGCTAAGTATTCTAGGTCTTCGGCACAGCCTTAGGCTGCTATATGCAGCAAGTGCTATGAAGTCTATTGCAACGGCCAGGACACTGATGAACCCCCTGTTGTACTGTCATAGGCACCTTGCTCATGCAATGCCCTATCCTGCTCCCTCTGCTGAACAGGCTGGAGAGCAACTTTGACTAGGGAGTGGAAGAGATCCCATCCCCGGGGCTGCCTAACCCTCAGCTGTTATCACTCGGGCTCCCATCCGACTCATGGCTTGCTGCAGGAGTTTCACCTATCCTATTACTTCCAAGAAGGAGGGGATGCTGCATCAGTAGGCAGAACAAATGAGTTATAGATGCAAGCTGAAACGGACAAGAAATGCAAGCAATGTCATTTTGACCATGAGCTCCGCTGCTCACAGCAGATTGTTATCATCACGTGGGCAACATTCAGTTTAACACCCAATGGGACATCAAGTAATATTTTACATTGACCTTCAGCACCACTGTGATGCGTTATTTCAGGAAGGGGAAAGAATTTCCTACCTGTAATTCTCTCCCCTCCACCACCACTCCCCTCTATTCCAGGCCTTCCAAAAGAAGACAGTTTGAGCCTCCTGCTTGATTAGGACTGAATTAATAGTTCATAGCAATCTGGACTCCTCTTTAAAGCTATCTCCTTCCTCAGTCAAGTTGCCACCCAGTCTAGCAAGTGCCACAGGTGAAACCCAGAAGAAACTCTCCTTCAGGCTGAACCTGTGGGACCCCGTCTGGCCTCTGGCTGTTCAGACTTTATGGGCATCTGAAGACTGGATTCCCAGAGTCCCACAGACCTTATGTAGTCCTGCTGGCAGCTAAGGGTTCATAGAGGAAGACAATCCCAAATTTGTACCCTAATGGCAAGGAGAAGATCCTCAGAAAGAGACTGACACAAACAGTTTCTGCCTTTGCTACCAGAACCAGGAGCTGCTTCCTTTATGTAGACAAGCTTGCTAAATCAACCACAGAAGCAGAAATCTCCTTGCTTGGTCTACAGACAGGAGGGGGACAGACTATCCATGGTGCACAAGATAAAAGGCTTTCAAGAGTGGCTCTCCTGCTCAGTGGCCCTTGTTATGGAGAAGCCTGGGGCTCAAGCAACAAACCTTCTAAGATACTTGTCTTGTTAGAAGTCAACTTGTTCTTCTAGCTTCTGCGAGCGGCCTCAGCGGCTCTTAGCAGCAAATGGCTTGCAATGAATGCTTTTATGCTCTTGGGTGGGCCCCAGAAGACAATACTATTATGGGTATGTCTATGCACTGGGGTGCAATTCCCAGCTCAGGGAGACATACCCACGTTAGCTCTGATCAAGTTAGTGTGCTAAAAATAGCAGTCTAGCTGCAGCAGTGGAAGGGGCTAGCCGCCCCGAGTTCAGAGTCTGATAGAAAGCACATACTTGGGGTGGCTAGCTTCTCCCGTTGCATACATCTCCACTCTTTTTTAGCATGCTAGCTCAGTCATGAGTATCTCCTTGAGCTGGAACTTATATCCCAGCTTGAAGTGTAGACACAGCCTCAGAATGTAACAGGACTGAGCGCCAAGGGCACAAACCATGCAGAAGTGGGATCCATACAGGCAATTCTGGGCTTTACTCCTAACTCCATTCACTGTTTGGGTGATGTTGGACAAGTCATTTCAGTCTGTAGAACTGGTATAATATCACGAGCCTCTACAGGGTGCTGAGAGCTCAATAGATTAGAGCATTCCACAAGCCATAAGTTACGTCCCACCTGCCTTCTGCTGCCACATGGCCCCTGTATGTGTCTCACAAACTTAAAATTCTGCATAACAGATACTCACGTTGAGTCCTCTGAAGAAGTCCTTGATGGACTCTTCTGACACATCATAGGGCAAGTTTCCCAGAAAGGCAGTGTACGGGGGCGACTTTGGGAGACGGCTTCTGTCTATATTGGGTTCCCGAGCAGCCCGAGGTGCGGTGGGCAGGATGGACCGGTCAATTGGTGCGGCTCGGTACATATCATCATCATTACTATGCCAAGTGGTGGAAACTAGAAGAGAAATTTTGCACATGGTCAAGACATACTGAGCTAGTCCCCCAGAGAGTTTATAGATGTTGATGCCTCTCAGATCCCCTCTTCATTGGGATTGTTTGAATTTACTTGCAGCCCCCTCAGCTGTAAAATAAAGGTATTAAAGATGGTCAAGAAAAATGTTCAGCAATATTATAAACAATCCCACAATTAAATTAAACTGTGTCACGTATTTTAGGGCACCTTTCCCCCAACATATCATAGCACATATGCTGCACAAAAACATGAGATCCAGCTAATGAACAAAACTGGATGAAGAAAAAAACCCAAGAGTCCAAGCTGGTGATAAAACGGGGACAAAATGGTCAAATACAGCAGACAGAAAAGTTTTCAGTGAGCTCTGAGTACAGCCAGTAAGGGACAGAGTCAGGGAATGAGCTACCTAGATGGAATCCCTGAATCAGGACATCTCTGCTGCGAGCCCCAGACCAAGCCTCAGATACAGAAGAGAGCTCAGCTGGTCTCTCAAAGGAGTTAGGTGTTACTTGTAGTGCCAAATACTAAGTGTCACTGAAAATTTTCGTTCTTTCCCCGTTGATGTATAAGACTCTCACAAATGCAGGGAAACTATATACAGAACGTGACAGTGAAACTGACCAAAGTGCTGTCAAGTGCATCATGAACAAGCTAAAAAAAAAATTAAGGCACTTTTCCTGTAATCTTTTAGCTTCAAGATGTATTAACATCAGTAGGTTTCACTGACACACAAGCTATTCAGGGACAGTACCTAGAGACAGAACGCTAATAGTACGGAAACTTGGGAACAAACGTACCATCTCCTTCCAGGTCATCTGTTTCATCGGCCCAGCTGACTGGTTTTGGAATAAAGGTGGTTCCACCGCCACCACCGCTGCCACCATCCTCTGCCAGAAAGTCCGTCAGAGTAAGGGTTTTCCCCTTCTTGTTCTTCTTCTTAGCTGTTAAAGGGGAGAAGGGGACAGATGTGAGTAACATCTGGGCACAATTAATTCCATTAAACAAGACAGGGAATGGAGGAGTTACCGCCCATCACGATGCCTACGGAGGCAAGTATCCTACATGCTCGGGAAGAGCAGGCAAAAGTAACGTATCACCTCTAGGCCAAACCTCACCAGCACAAAACCACACCCCACCATTCCCCCAGACTGGGAGAACAAAAGCTTGTTATATAGCATTAGACTGCCAGACTAGTCTATGGAGTTGAAAGACTTTTTATTCATGGGTCTCCACCATAACTTTTGTTGGGCATTTGACTCCTGCTATTTTAATTGGCATCTCTATGAACTGACACCAGAGGAATTTTCACTAGCACTTAGCATCTCTGGCTGTGGCTTGTGGCCTAAGGATTCAGGCCTATATTCAGTGAGAATGGGACAGAAAAAAGACCCGTTTTGCTGTTCTCTTCAGGACCCTTCTGATAGATTGGATTTAAATTAAAAATCTCACTTTGAACCTTCCCCACTTTTTTCCTAGCCCTTGTTAGTTCAGATGGACCTCTCTACTTTCATTCCTTTGTCCCAGAGCATCCCTTCGCTACATGAATTACGGCGACACCCACAACCTCTACTTAGAATGGACAATTATTCGAAGGCCTCTGTGACCCTCCTGTGAAAAGGCTACAGCCCCACCCATTCTACTTGTGCTGGGAGTTCCTGGCTTCTAAGTGAGTAATATACTATTGCCAACAAGGTGGCTGAAATGCTATTGTGAGAGAAGCATGCAGGTCACCTGAACTATGAGAGCGACTGGACGCTCTGGTAGGACTGTATCCCATTTGAACCCTTTCACGGTCTATTTTACGGAGGAAGGATGGTCTAATGGTCAGTGCTAACCAATTCCCTGATCTGCTACAGGCTTCACATGACAAGTTACTGAGGTCTGGTCTACACAAAAATTAGATCGACCTAGCTTCATCACTCAGGGCTGTGAAAAATGTCAGTGTAAACATGGCTAGGTCAACTGGAGAATTCTTCCATTGACCTCGCTAAACCACTTTTCCAAGAGGCAGTAGTACATAGACAGAAAAAAACCTTCCGTTGATGTAGGAAGTGTCTATGCTACAGTTGGCACAGCTTTCAGTGCCGACATGGGACCCGAAGCACAGAGATTCAGGCCATCTGTAAAACAGGATAACAGCAATGCTCTGCCTCACACAGAGATTGTGAAGAGAAATGCATTTAAGACTGAGATGCTCACTGGTGACAGTGGCAAGAAAGTTCTTTAGATAGGTTTAAGTGCACTCAAATATGCAATAAGTCTGGTATTCTATACATGCAACGAGGGAGATCAGCTATTCTGAAAGCCTGATAGTTTTAAAACACAAGAATTGTAGCTAACTTTAATTGTACACCTGGGCAACTTCTATTTTGTTTACATTAACAAAAAGACTAACACACTAATAAATAAATTAATGGAGATATCCCATCTCCTAGAACTGGAAGGGACCTTGAAAGGTCATCAAGTCCAGCCCCCTGCCTTCACTAGCAGGACCAAGTATTGATTTTGCCCCAGATCCTTACGTGGCCCCCTCAAGGACTGAACTCACAACCCTGGGTTTAGCAGGCCAATGCTCAAACCACTGAGCTAACCCTCCCCCTGTAATCAGGTACTTGCACATGCATAGACAGAACTATGCAACTGAACAATGAAATGACAGCACAAAACCACCCCGTGATAACACCGAGATCACGTTTGTTATTCGGTAACCAGCACAGCATCGCACATTTAGTGGAAATCTGTGCTGTGCATGTGCAAAGCAAGAGCATAATTCCTTACTGATCCCCTATTCACACACTCACAAAATAACCCACCTTGAAAGATTCAGCTTTTCAAATGCAGCATGTGAATTATGTATGTACAAGACAACTCAATATTGGGTTTCTGTGGTGGCAAAAGACCAAAGCAAAAAAACAAAAGATTTTCACCTGCATATAACTCAAAACTAGTAAGCAATTTTCTTAAACTTTCAAAATGCCACCTTAAGGCCAAAAACGAGCACGGATGAGTGTTAATGGAAACTGGACATTTTAAAATGGGGAAGTTGATGGAATTCTAATAAACTTGGCTTGAGTTTTCAGAAACGAGTGATTTTGGGTTCTCAACTTGAGACATTTTACAGGTGCTCAATTTTCTGTGGACAGATGCTCAACCCTTCTGAGAGTCAGGCCCTTCCAAAGTATCTCAAGTTGAGCATCCAAAACCACTGATAAATGTAGGCCTTTCTCTTTAGTAGTTGCTACAATAAACTTTAGTAGAAGCGTTGCTGCATTTCATACAGATCTCTTACCAATCTTCTGGCAGGGGAATGAAGAACTGATCTCTGTATTGTGACAATTAGTACCTTTCAATAAATACATTTTATGAAAAATAGATCTTACTAGCTTTCAAATACGTTCTGCAACTGCCAATAAACCAGCCCTTGTCTACCATTCTCTTTGGTACAAGCAGGGAACTGCTCACTGACAGCACAGAAAATGTTTCTTCTTCAGGTGGATGAGGATCAGTATTATGACTGCAAATTGGCTACAAGCATGTAGCTGTATAGCCCCTAGCACTAAGAGTAACATCGAGTTCTGGCTGCACAATGAATATCCGATAATACCTTCCCTATTACCCAACCTATTTCCCACCTTTCAGCACACCGGATTTACTTTGTATCCCCATATTCCCCTTTGGTCTCAATCCAGATTGTAGCATAGCAAGAGGCCTCACCTCTGCTATTTTAGCTCTCCGCTGCAACTCCTGGGACATAGTGCCCTACAGAACACCTAAACTCTCTGGGCATCCAAGAATATCTACAGAAAAGTCACTGCCCAGAACTGCCACAGAAATGTTAGGCCAGGCTCTCCACAGGGTCTTCATCCTGAGTGTCTTCTACCAACACCCAGGGAGGGGCACAGAATAGGCCAACTCTTTTTGCTCAGCAGTTTTGTTGTTTGCTCTGAATCTAATGTGACATTCCTGGAAACCTTCCCTTTATTTTAAGCTTCAGCAAACAACCTGGAAGACTTTCTGCTATGGGCTGTCAGAGCAGTGTAACCAAAGGAGCCCTATCAGCTGCTTCTCTTTAACCACCTGAGGAGAGAAAAAAAAGACAAGCTTGGAAAGCCTGCCAGTCTGCAGTGAAATGCTGCCATCATAGGCAGACAGATATCAGTATTTTTGCTCCTACAGGCCAATAACCTGGCAGCGACCAATTTTACAGCCTCCCCATCCACGTTGCCAGTTGTGCACAAGAACGTAGACTCTGAACATGGGCAGGTTCCACTGATTACTGCCATATGATAACAGGGCATGCCACGACCCAGACCATCAGGCTTCTCTCATCCACCCAGTCAAATACAGTGTGATAAGATTAGCCAGGCCCTAGGAGGCTCTTTAGAATTCCCCTTAGGTTGGTCAGAGCAGGTATTACTTGTAGCACTTCCTACACTGATGCAAAGCTTTCCAAATCACCAATGGCTTTCATGGGGGTGGTAAAGAAGTCGTATGAGCAAGCTTACCCATCACCAGCGTTCATTCAGTGTCTTAAAGAATGTGTCTTTAAAATGGAGTTTCCAGATCACGGGCTGGTTTAAACCTACACACTAGGCAAAGGATGTGTTCAGCATTAATAAGTTTAGCAATGTGGAATGACACAGAACCCGTATTGGGATTGTAGGATGCAGGTCTGCTCTCTCCTTTGGCTTCTACTAGCTCCTTGAGGACGTTCCAGCTTTGAGCTTCAGCCTTTAGCGCCCCCTCTGCATGCCTTATGGAGCCTGGACCTCAAGGATTTCACTGTGCCCATCTTCACAGGCAGGCTCACATCCAAATATTTTCATTACTGGGCCAGATTATTCCTCCACCCAAATGACAGGAAGGAAGGCCATTGAAGCCAGAATGGTATAAAATTGGTGAGAGGGGAATCAGACCGCTAAGCTAGGGCCATCTGGTCCCAGAGACATCAATGGGACTTCTGCAGAAGATCAAGGGTAGCCCATTGCATTCAGCATCACACAAAGGACACCTTTAGGGGTACCTGCTGTGTTTCTATTCGTTCCCCTTCTTTCTGCTCCCACCTCCCTACCTCTGGTCCGCCCAGGCTTGGAGACTGCTTGATATTTTCTACTGGGAGGGAGGGTCTTTGCATGACTATTTCTCCTCCAGCAGCTCCCAAGAAATCTATTTCTCTGCAACTTGCCCAGCTTTCCCTACCAGCATACAGAGGGAGTCCAGCACCACCTAACTTTTCTTCCCTTTCTCAAGCAGTGACTCGCTCTTGACTGCCCACAACATTAAACAACTACACTGCTTACAGCAGCATATAATCTTCTCAAGTAAGTTTGACGACAGGGCACTTCCCATGCCCTACCGGGCAGCTCAATATACGAGATGAATTGGTTCAGACGTAGCAGCTTTAAGTAAGTTTACTTACTTTCCTCTGCTGCCTGCATGGTAACTGGGCAGATCCTGAACAAAGATACATGGCATTTGCTTGAACTGCTCGTCCTTCTCACTTTCCTCCCCCCCCCCAGCCCACTCTAGAGTCTAAATCCTGCAGCAAAGCCACATGGTCCTTTTTTTTATTAAACCACCTCATTTTGTTGCCATGGAAGCAACTGTGAAATCACAGATTCAGCATTATGACTTCATGGCTAGGCCAAGAGGAGGAGGGGAAAAAACCCTGAGGCACAGGCAGTTTTGACCTCAAGCAAGATGGGAATGGGCTTGGAGCCTTAAAACTCCGCCAACCTCGCAGGTTGAGTTCCAAGGAGTAACAGTGAGCTCCAGTTAATAAGACATTCAGTTCCTATGGCCAGGAGGAATTTTGAGGTGCCAGGACGATAAACAAATGGGGTAGATTCTCCTATCCCATTTTGCTAGCCCCTATTTTAATCCATCACCTATGAAGCCCGCCCTGCAGTTACTATCCTCCTAGCAGAGGTCTTACCCAGTGCTTTCTTATCAGTAGATCTCAAAGCACTTTACAAAGGAAGTCAGTATCATTATCCAAATTTTACAGGTGAGGAAACTGAGGCAGGGAGCAAGGAAGCTACTTACCCAAGGCCACAGCCAGCAATGAAACTCAGGCCCCAAATCCCAGTCCAATGCACTATCCACTAAGCCATACTGCCTTTTCCAGAGCCCCTCAACAGCACTCAGGGCTGGCCTACACGACAAAGTTCGGTTGGCTTAACTACATCGCTCAGGGCTGCGAAGTTTCATTCCTTGTGCAATGTAATTAAGCCAGCTTCAGTCGCAGTGTAGATACCATTAGGTTGACAGAGGAATTCTTCCACCGGGAGAGGTGGATTTACTACTGCAATGAATAGGGTTTTTCCACCGCTGCAGTTAAGTGTCTGCTTTCCAGCATTGCCGCCTCACTGCTGTAGCATTTCTAGTGTAGATGTACCCTCCGTCATCCAGAGGAGTCAGAGGGATCTACACAGAGTCCATGCTGACTATGGAAGTCAGAGAAAAGACTTGCAGCTAGGCTTCTTACATGGCAGCAGTGACTAATATTTGATCACAGGGCCAGCCCACTTTGCACTCTACCTAGAATAATGCCCTATACCCAAAATCTGTCAGAAGTAAGTGATTAATGGAGAGTCTATATAATTTACTGGAACTATTTGAGTACAGAGGCACAGGTTTATTGCTTCCTCCCTCCCCCATCACTCAAATGATATCACCAACATCCCCCTACTTCACTGCAAACATCTCTTTTCTTTCAGGTTGCCTTCTGCTCTACCTTCTCAATTCCTGTCACACACCTAATTCAGTGACCAGACTTCCAGACACTGCACAGAACATGGCCTCACCAGTGACTAAACCAGCACTATAGATAATTAGATTTAAATGAGAAACGTCTACCCTGGGGTGAGCTTTAGAAGTTCATAGCCACTGTATTAGCCGCTCAGTTTACAAAATGTAGTTATTTTAAAGGTGGTCACACAAAATCCACATGCTGCTACCTGTGCAACTTTGGAGTCTTCCAGAAAACCTCAGGGGTAAAGGTCGCATGATGTTTAAGGTGACCCTCTTGATGCAGCAGAAGAAATTGAAAAGACTTCAACATGCCCCCCCTTCCTGCAAAATGCTCTAGTCTGATGTCTTTACCGTATACCCTGGGAATGCTATCGCTGAGTATAGCAAGCAGGGATTGCAAGATGATAGGGGAATCTAGCTAACCTTTAAGAACTATCAATTGTTAAAGCACTGGAGTCTACAAGGACCGAGAATTAGAATTGGGTTAGTCCTCTAGGACGGTTAAAGTTCAGTTTGTCCGGGGTAAACTCCTGGAATTATGACATCGGCCAAGGATAAAAACTGGCAGCTCAGCAGCAGCGCCGTACTGCAGTGACTGTCTTGGAAAACGAGGCTTAAGTGCCCTCCTGCTGTAGGCCAGCGTTGCTCAGAAAGAAAGTGGCTGAAGGTGTGTTTCATGCATGTTCCCGCCCCCCAAGGACGTCTACTTGGTGTCAATGATTGGTTGCTAAATGACAGCAAACGCACTGCTAATTAGAGCAGACACTGCATTCATAAAACCTGCAGGCTGGCTGTTTGCTCAATTTGCATCAAATGGCTGACACGTCACAGGAATGAACAGTATGAAGCAACTTCTGTTGCTGAACGCAGCGCTGCTTATGCATCACTGAACCTGTCAAAACCTCATCCGGCTCAGGAAGAACAATGCAGGGAAAGCCACCTGGACAAAAGAAGCCCTTTCTTGCCAGTTGTGGATTTCCAATAAGGCCAGTATTAGCAGCTTCTGCTCATCTCAAGGAGGCAATCTCCAAACTAGGCACCAGTTATACCTGGGAGCACCAAGCCCTCCAAGAGTGTTTTCTTAACATCTTGCTGTTGGAACTGGAATCAGAATTTACCCAGCTGCTATATACAAACAAAAATCATGCTACTGCTCTACTCAAACTTAGCTTATTGAAACATTACCATTATTAAGAGATGTACGGAGATCTAGGTTTTATTAATGCAGCTTTGTAGAACTGCTGGGAAATTTGACCAGCCCAGGCACAAAGCCTATTTGCTTATCCTTTGATACAAGGTTGAAAATGCTAGGTTTTTATTATTATTATTTATTATTATTATTATTATTATTAAACTTACCCCATTAAAAAAGTTACCCCAGCAAATGTGAAAATAAAAATTCAAGGCAGAATTAGTATATTGTAAGTATTATATTTAATGTCGCTCTAAATGAGTGACTTAAGAGATTTTGTGTGTTTCATCACTTTCCCTTATCCTTAAGCTCAAAGCAATATTTTGCTTTTTGGGCTGCACCAATGCATAAGCACATCATGGGCTCAGGTTCTAGTCAGCTACAGACCTGTTTGTGCAAACACCTAGGAGAGAGGCAGGTATTTCTGTATTTCTGCCTCAAACTGCTTACTATGAAATATGGGACCTTACAGTTCTGCTGGTGGAACTCCAAATGGCATCTGCAAATTCAGAGTGTTTCAGTTTTGCTTAACTATCCTTATCCATGCCCCCTGACATTTCAGTCATACAGAGAGAGCAACGTTATTGCAGCTCATATGGGATGTAGTTGGTTGCGTACATAACTCAGAAAGATGAAATATTACTCATTTTAGATGAAGAGTGAATGAAGTGAAGAAAATTGCCCGAACAGTTACACTCATGCCTTGACCTTTCCTACATGTCAAACGCTGCACTTACCATCCTATGAAAAATGAATGCAACAACACACACACATTCTGCTGCCTTTTCTCTATGGAACTGAATGGGACACAGCCGACCGAATTAGTACCAATGGACTCTCATACAGCTAGGGCTTTTGTGGTTACTGTCATCAGAAGCGTAACCAGTGAGATAAGAGACAGAAGCCAGTTTATTTTAAAAGCTCTCCGCCTAGTTAACTGCAGAACCTCCGTATAACCCTAAAACAAAGGCATCCTAACTCAATAGCTACAGACCCCTCAGTTCCTAATGGAGCAATACTGGCTGAGTGCCAGGAAGAGTCCAACAGAGTTAAGCCAATCTTTCACATAAATTAATGGGAGACCCATTGTTCCAGACAGGGTAAGACTATATTTAAATCATGGAGCTTCCCCCACCCCAAACAAACAGGCCTTTAGCTCCAGAGAGGTTTTCTAAATGAATAGCATTTGTTGAAGGAATGTTCCAAAGGGATAACTTACAATAAGGGGTATGTGATTAAACTCTTCAGCATGGGGACTTGGGTTCAGAGGGTTAGAAAGAAGAGCCCTGCTAGGAGATTCAAGGGTACGTACCTTCCAGCTTATTTTGGATAATACCTGCAGATAATGGTGCAGTCTGGTGCATTTCAAAGGCATATAAAAGTCACTCTTCAGACTAAGACAGTAATAGAAATTCAAGTTCAACATCATCCAGGGAGGTAAATGAATCTCAACAGCAGAGAAAGCCCTTCCAGTTTAGAACGGCCAAATCTTTCCCCTTTTATTCTGAAGGGAAGGTAAATACTGCAATGCTTTTCCCCACCCCTCCTGGATTCGGTCCTGACCCTATGCACCATATTAGAAATACAAGGCAGGCAGCAAGCCCTGGAAGGGGCGGGGAGCCATGTACATCAAAGAGAAAGGGGCAGAGGAGCTGTACAGAGCAGGGCACAAACCCCATTTCCTGCAGTAGAAGGGGCACTGAATCCCTACCACCCAGGACACAGGGCTGGGACAGCAGCAGATCCTGCCTGGGGGAGGGAGAACTCTACAGAGCAAGAGGAAGGGTGTTGCAACAGGGCCAGGCAAAATGGCGGGGGGCAAAGATGTGTTCAAGAGGGGGGTGCAACCTCCCAGGAGAGGGTCTGCCCAAGTCCCTGAGGACAGAGATAAGAGATGCAAACTAGCGAGGATCTGATCTGTGGCAAGTGCACAGCCTGGGCTGTCCTTTTCTCCCGAGAAAGGGACCATGTGGGCAAACTGCACCCTCTGGGGGTGAGGCAGGAGCGATACCCAGCACTGGGGGCAGGCCGCAGCCCCCCCCCCCAAGGGGTTCTATGCAGAGTGGTCAGGCCGCACCCCTTAGTTTTGGGGTGGGGGAGAAATCAGGGGCACCCTGCACCCCCTGCCCTGTCCTGGGGGAGATGATGCAGCACTGAGGGAACTCGGGGGCAGCCCCCGCTGTCTGGGGGGCCCCACGTGGCGGTGGGAACTCCTGGTCTGTCCGGGGTGGGGGGGGGGGACTGGGCACACTGACAGGGCCCGGTACCCCGCCCTCTCCCAGGAGAGCTGGGCCCGCGCACGCACCCGGGCTGGGCACCGCCCGCAGCCAGTGGCTGTTCCACCCCCCGCCCCCTCCGATCACCAGCGCACCCACGTGGGTGCCGCCCAGTCTCCTTCTTCCTCTCTCCGCGTCCGCTCCCGCCCCCCCAGCTAGCCAATCCCTGCGCTTGCGCAGTCACGCGACCGAAGGTTCCATCTGGCTCCCCCGTCAATCACCGGCGGCGCGAGCCGCCCCTCCCCCAGCTGCCCCCCCCCCTCCCCCTTACGGTAGGCTGGCGCGCGCCGCGGCTCCGAACGTTTCGGGATGGAACGTTCCGAGCCGCGGCGCGCTCGCCCCGGCTGCCTGGGGAGGGGGACAGTGCGCGCGCACGCCGGCGAGGCCTGAGGGGAGGGGAGGTGCGCGCGCGGGCGATCCCTGCGTGGAGGAGAAGACCGACAGGATTCGCCTCGGTCGGGCCGGGAAGGGCGAGGGTCGGGCCGGGGTGAGGAAGCGGGTAGAGTCCTCGGGCCGGAGGAGGGACCCGGGCCCGGCTCAGGTCTCCAGGGCCCGGAGGCCGCCGAGCACCACTCACCTGAAGCCGCCATGTTGGGCAGAGGGAGAGAAGGCAAAGGACCCGGATGGCGCCGTCACGTGACTATAGCGAGGCAAAAGCCCTCCTCCCGAAGGGGCGGGGCTCCAGGGGAGAAGGCGGGGAGGGAGCGCGGTCGATTCTGCGATTCCGGGCGATGCAGATCAAGTCCAAGGGCAGCGCAGCGGGCGGGCGAAGGCACGAAAATAACGGGGGGGGGGATTCTTCGTTTAGCATCGCCGCACGCTCTCGATTTTCCGACGCCAAGATGGGGAGCTGGAATTGCCACGGCTGTGGGGCTGTCAGTAGTGCTCGCCCCCCACCCGGGGCCAACCACAGCCCCCCAGTGCAGCTCCCGCGGGGGCCCCACCCTCCCTTTGAGGATGTCTCTGGTTGGCTGTGGGGGCAGTGAGAGGGCTGGGGATGTTTTGGGGGACAAGTTGGGGGGCAGTTAGTGGGG
>NC_048313.1:18847496-18873686 GCF_013100865.1 Trachemys scripta elegans | reverse complement strand
AATGATCCAGTGATCTCTCTCCTGCCATCCATCTCCACCCTCTGACAAACAGAGGCTAGGGACACCAATCCTTACCCATCCTGGCTAATAGCCATTAATGGACTTAACCTCCATGAATTTATCCAGTTCTCTTTTAAACGCTGTTATAGTCCTAGCCTTCACAACCTCCTCAGGCAAGGAGTTCCACAAGTTGACTTGCTTGAGTCCGCACAGCAAGGTAGTTGCCAGGGCTGGGGTTAGAACCTAGGAGTCCTAAAGTGAAGCAACCATCCGATATCAAGCTCCTTGTTCCAATTAGCCTATACCTAAATCCCCATACCTTTGTGGAGCTGATGGGAAAACCCCAGGATCGCTGGTTCTCTGGTCCCCAGTTTCTGGTCAGGTCCCCGATTTCTGGAAGCCTTTTGGGTCTTACTAAGAGAAAGCCCCATTTTGCAACTTGTTCCTCCACTTCTCTGCCCAACCGACTCAGAACTTGGTATGCTCAAAGTTCTCTCTGTCTCTCTTAAAGGGGCCATCGCTTTAAAAGACTGTAATCCATTCCTGGACTGTAGTTTTATCCAGTCTGGCTCCAGGAAAGATAGTGATACAATAGTGACAATGTGGCATATTGGTCGAAGTAGGGGACTGGGACGTAGGGCTCCTTGGTTCTCTTCCTAATCCTATTAGTAACCCCCTGTGTGACCTTGGTCAACTCACTGCACAGCCCTGTAAAATGCCAGGGTTAATAATTTTGGCCTACCTGAGAGGAAAGCTAATAATCATCATAATAACTAATAATTATAATAAGTACACTGGTTTAATTCACACACATAAGGTGCTTTGAAATCTTCACTTGAAAGGACTTCTGTACGTGTAAACTATTAATAAAGGAGTGTCGCTTTGAATCCCAACTCTCATAGTCAGCAGTGGAAGTAGGAATATTATTTACTACGTAGATGATTGCCCATTGTGGCTGCATTAACCAGGGTACTTCACTATATTTCATTTCAGGCAGGGTCAACAGCTGGGGGTGAGGAAGGGGAGAAATTGCCCAGAAAAGGCATTTACAAAACAAGACCCATCCCAGTGAGATCTGACAGAAAATCTTCATTAAATAACAATACGTAGCTCTGATCTAGAGCTGGTCATCAGTAGGTCTCAAATGCTTTATAAAGGAAGTTAGTATCATTACCCCCATTCTATATAGAGAGGGAAACTGAGGCACGGATCAGGGAAGAAACTTGCCCAAGGTCACCTAGCAGACCAGGTGATAGGGTTCAGGTCTCTTAAATCCCAGTCCAGTCCATTATCCACTAGGTCACACTGCCTAAGGATTACAGCAGCCAAGCTGCAGTGTTATCAAGACAGTGGTTCGGGCACTGAACTGGGTGTCAGGAGACCTGGGTTCTATTCCTGACTCTGCTGCATGGCCTTGAGTAAGTCACGTCCCTGCTTCGTGCCTCAGTTTCCCCTCCCAAATCATTGTGTTGTTTCGCAGGCAAACTCTTCAGGGCAGGAGCTCTCTCTCTGTTCGTACAGCACCTGGCATCATGATACCCTGCTGTTGGGAGACGAATACTAACAATAAGCTCTGGTCACGCTGCCTGACTCGGTTCGTCTCAGTGCATTCTGGGAGAATCTGGGACGCTCTCCCTTTCTGCACATGAGATGAGGCAAGGGCGTGGAAGGGAGAACCACAGGGCAGATCCAAACCCTTCAGTGCAGAGCCGAGAGAATCCAGGGACCTGCAGGATGGGCCAGTGGCTTCTTCCTTTACTCTGCTGCGATCGAGTGAAGCTGCTGTGGACTCACCAGCTCCATCGCTTACCCGGAGACTTAGCTGATGCCTTTACAGTGGCCTAGCAAGTCCCTGCCTTCATTAGCTAGGGGGGCCGGCTTATGCATTAGCCCTTGGCTAGTGAGCTGGTTCTTGCTAGAAGGGTGTTAACACAGTTTCCCGGGCTGGTGTGAAATGGTCCTTAACATTATTCATGTGGCTACTACTCTGCCAAAAGGGTCTGGGACTTCTGTGAGATGGCACGGGCAGGGTTTCCAACCTGAGTTGCAGGGTGGTGCACACCAGCTTGTTACTGTAGGGTCACTCGAGTGAGGGGTCATGCACGCTGGTTTGTTTATTGTAGGGTCTCTCCTGAGTGCTGGGCTATGGGCACTGGTTTGTTATTGTAGGGTCGTTCCTGAGTGGGGGGCTATGCATACTGGTTTGTTATTGTAGAGTCGCGTCTCAGTGCTGGGCTCTGCAGACTGGTCTGTTATTGTAGGGTCACTCCTGAGTGCTGGGCTATGGGCACTGGTTTGTTATTGTAGGGTCTTTCCTGAGTGGGGGGCTAAGCAGGCTAGTATTGTGGGGTTGCTCCTGAGTGTTGGGTTGAAAACACTGGTTTGTTATCGTAGGGTTGCTCCTGAGTGCTGGAGTGACTGTGCAAACTCCTTTGTTTTTACAGGGTTGCTCGGGAGGGCTAGTTTGCACCTGCTGGTTTGTTATCATGGGGCCCCCCACGAAGGCTCCCCACACTGGATTGTTACTGGGGGGTTACTCATGGGCCCTGGCCAATCAAAGCAGAGCTCAGCAAGATGGCAAAAAAACAGAGGGGGGGCCCTAAACCCAGTTTTATGAACGGAGTGAGGAGAGACAAGGTGGGCGAGCTCATATCTTTTATTGGACCGACTTCTGTTGGGAAAGAGACACGCTTCCGAGCTCCACAGAGCTCCTCTTGTCTCTTTGCCCAACAGAAGCTGCTTCAAATAATGATATGGAGCCTCGCCCACCTTGACACTCAGAGCCTGAGGCCGGCATGGCTGCGCCAACACTGCAAACAAAAATATTGGGTGTTCTCAAGGAGTAAAACAGAACGGCCACATGATGGTGCTGCAACCTCAGGAACAGGAAAGATGTTTGTGGGCTGCCTTCCCTGTAACCCCCACCTCCCCCCCCGCGCCCCAGTGAATGCAGCCTGGTGCAGCGCCATACCACAAGGCCTGAGTGAGTTTTCAGTGCTCCCCGGTGACTCACCCCCTGATATCTCCATTCACCCAGGCCGGACTGGGTATTTCTAGCATCCACAGCTACAGGGCCAGCATGGACTGAGCTAGGAACCTCTCCCCAAATACCTGCATGGACTCCGCCCTCTGCCAGCCAGGGACCTATGGTCCCACCTTGTAGCATGTAAGAAACTCCCGTTGACTTTAATGAACCCAGGACCTACAGCCAGATTCAGCCTGGTGTTGTGGCTGCAAAAAGGGGCCTTAGGGCGGTATAATGCTCCCTTGGGGAGTGGCACAGAGAGCCCCTACGCCATGCCCAGAGCTGATGGATAGGGCTGCGGACTGCCTCTGCAGTGGCCCTGGTGGGAAGGGGCCCAGAGGAGTTTGGGCTGGGGCAGATGTGTGCCCCAGCAATTCTGAGCGCCCACAAGGGGCCATTGTCACAGTGGTGCTCAGGGCTGTACCAGCCTCCACAGCCCCTGGATAGGAGGAAGGCAAGATGCCCCCGCTTCTGTCCCTGCCCTGGTGCTGAGTCTGCCCCCTGAAGCGTGAGTTGAGCGGCACCATCCCCTTTGCACTGCACCATGTTTTCCAGGGATGCTGAGTGATCCCGGCTCCCACGCGGACATGGATTCATGCCCAAGCAGAGTCCAGAGTGTGAATCGGCGTGTGAACAGATCGAGTGCTGGGCTCATCCCTAGACAGCCTGGCACGGATGTCAGCAGACTGTGGGGCAGAGCATGCCTTGCCTGACCCTAAAGGAAGCAATGATCCACTCTTGGTCAGTTTCCTAACTCCCTTGTCCATTTCACGCTGAACGTGGATGAAAGGGGTTAGCTGGCTGGATTCTTCCAGGACCAAATTCTCCTTTAAGATCCCCCCTGTCAGTGCAAAGCTCGTGTGGCGAACTGAAACCCTGCCTGCAGCTCCATAAGGGAAACGTGAGCATGCAGTGATTTGTTTTTATATAGTCACGCCTACGTTCTGGGCTGTGCAGACTGGTTCGTTATTGTAGGGTTGCCTGTGAGGACTGGGCAGTACATACGGGTTCGTTATTGTAGGATTGCTTGTGAGTGCTTGGCTGCACATGCCGGTTTGTTATGGTAGGGTTGTTCTTGCACGCTGGCCTGTTTACACTTGTTTTACCATCCTCTGCCCTGGGACAGACCCCAGCAGAGGGGAGACAGAGCCCAGAGTGTTTGCTGCAGGAGCTGGGGACGCTTCCTGGGTTGGGTGTAGCGAAGCGAAACCTAACGCTGGCGTATTATTTGTTTCTCTACAAAGCTAGCTTTGTTGGGACGCTAGCTCTGTCCCTGGCACTCCCTCCATGCAACAGCCGCCTCCTCCGTTTGATCAGCGCACAACATGGAGCCATGCAGCGGGGAGAGCTTAACTTGAACCCTGCCTCTCCAGGGGCTGCCGGGGCTGGAGCCCAGGGACCCCAGTGGGCCGGCAGAGACGTTTGCACAATAAACACGTGTGGACCCCACACCCGCAGGGAGTTCTCTTGTTCCTGGCAGCTGGGTAGACATTCCTGCTTGGCTGAATGAGGAGAAAGGGCCAAAACCAACTGACCCAGCCCAGCCCTGAAATTCCAGGGGAATCGAAATACTCAGGCGCTTCCCTATGAGAACAACACGCTGGCTAGGGAGGCCTGTGGGAGGCTAGAACCTAGCTCCTTCACTGGAGCATCATGGCCTCGGGTCGGGTGATCCTTCTGCAGTCATCAGTCGGCGTGGAGGGGACTAGGGAGGTCAGGGGAAAGGTGTGGACAGCCCTGCTGCTGGTGGTGTGGGGATAATTGGAGGATTTGGAGCCTCTGCCAGTCCACCTGTGCCAGGCGCACTGTGGATTCTCCTTAGCGCGTGACAGCGGCAGTGGAAAGACAATGAAGAGGGGACGGGCAATTCTGTCGCACAGCTGCATCCCCGGGGCTGGCGGAAGGCCCCCGTTTTCTCTGCCAGGCTGGAGCAGCACACCCAGGGAGCCGGTGAGGTGAAGAGTTCCCAGACAAGGCCTGGAAAGCCCCAGGCTTTCCTCCGTGCCAGGCAAGGAGGGAGGCAGGGGAGCAGAGGTAGGACTCCAGCTCATAACAGCCTTCTTGTGGGCATGGCTTGTTTTGATCCCTTCCACGCTGGTGTGTCCGCAGTGGGCGTGGGACCCTGGTGAAGGACTATGGGGGGCCAGACTACCACAGGGTGGCTGTCAGTGTGGCTGGACCGCACATGGAGGTGTCCAAGCGGGACAGATTCTGAAGGAGAGAGAAGGGCTGGTGGGTGTTGTGTGACCAGGCCGAGCCTGGGGGTGCAGTGATCAAAGGCACAGAGGAGGTGTGAGTGCCCAGCTCCGCGTTAATCTCCTCCCAGGTTCCTCGTCTTTCCCTGGGGTTGGTCTAGACTAGGGAAATTCGCCACTGCACCGGTGCAAAAACACCACACTGGTGCAGAGACACGACCACGGGGCCGTCCCGGTGCAATTCACAATGGGGTGAGCTGTCCTGGTGCAAAGCACTATCTCGTACTTCTCCACTGGGGCAAAAGGCTTACACTGATGCACCCCCACCCCCTCCCTCTGCTGTAGGTTATCACTATAGGCTGAGCGGGATGATAATCCCAGGGGATTTTCCTGCAGACAGGCGAGGTCGTTAGGAACCCTACCCTGCCCAGAGGCTATCAGCACGCAGGGCGGGCGGGTGAAATGAGTAGCAGTGGGAGGCTATCAAGGGGAGAGATTAGAGCTAGCTCCTGTAATTGTTCCCAGACATTGTGTTAGTATCGTGCTCATTAAGAGTGGGACTTTCCAGCCTTGGGGAGGGGCTGGGGCCTGCTCCGACCATCCCCAGAATGCCTGGCAGCCCCACTCCCGTCTGCCCGGACACAGGCCTGCAGGGGACGTCCCGTCCCCCCACTCCTCTGATGGTGCCACTGCAGCCATGCAGCAAAGGCTTACCCCTCCAGCAAGAACACACTGCCTGCCCTGCTGTGCTGGGGCACTGCCCGCCTCCTGGAATACAGACCGGCCTGGCAAGGGGGCAAAGGGTTCCCCTGGACACTAGCGACAACCCCCCGGTCAATATACAGTCCTCCCATGGGCACAGCAGACCCCAAACAAAGCTACATGAGTACAGGGCCCTGAACAGATAGATAAATACCCAGTAACATCTATTTATCTATCTATCTATCCCCATCCACCCCCTCTATCTATCTAGTCATGTGCAACCACATTTTCCAAAGTGGCCTCTAATTCTGGATGCCTCGTTTTGGGGCACCCAGTTTGAGACCCCTAGGATATCCTGGCTGAGTTGTCATTAACCCGGCGGTGGGGGGTACGCGCAGAGGGGGCCGTGAAAGCCCCTGCCACCCTGCAAACACCCCCAGAGTCCTGTTCTGCAGGCCGTCTCTATCAGCTGCTGATATGAGAGAGGAAGCTGTTTAAAGTTTAACTGCAGATTATTCTCCTGAATGCCTGCTAGCAGGGGAACCTCTGGGGTGGGAGTTGGGTGTGCCAACTTTTGCTTTCTGGGCAGTGCCATGAGAACTGAATTGCTGTGGGGAAGCTGCTGCAATGGAGTCCCCAGCTGGGCACTGCTGTGGGGAAGCTCCCAACACTGGGGGTCCCTGCAGGGTACAGTCTGCACTAGACAAGCCAAGAGGAGGATGTGCAGGGCTCCCAGGCTGGGGCGAATGCATTTCTCAGCTTGCCTTCCTCTTATTTCTGTGTGGCGTGTCTGACCCTCATTCCAAGCGGCCCAGGCTAACTGCATCAAAGGGTTTAGTGTCTGGAGATAAGGTGGCAACACAAGGGGCTTTTGTTTGTGTTTTTTCCCCAAGGCAACGGAGTTACTGATCAAGGTTATCTCAGCAGTGACTCACCCTTGTGCGGTCACACACACAAACACACACTCACACGCGCTCCTGAGCTGTGCTCTGCCAAGCCGGTTGCATGGTCTCTGGGTTCACACTGGTGTGCCTCTCCTTCCACAGTCACCGATTCTGCATTTGGGGATAGGTCTGCCGGGGCTTTGCACATCCCGCTGCAGCTAGGCAGGGAGCCCCCCTCACCCTGTCCTGACAGAAAGTGGGAGCAAAGTCCCCCATTTCTGTGGAGGAGCGGGGTCTCTGCCGGTGAGTCATGCCAGAGCGGCGTGAGAAGTAGGTGTCCTTGAGAATGACTCAGGCAGCCGTGGGGCACAGCAAGGAATTCTGGATAACTGACTCATCCAGGACATGCTGACCCCAGAGCGGGGGTCCAGGGTCTGAACCCCACACAGGGGGAAGGACCTATCAGAGCTTCCTGCCTTTGCCATCCGTTCCTTGGCTAAATAGGGAATTCTCCACTGGGCAGGTGCCCCTAGACTGAGCCCTGACTGCTCCAGGGCCAGGACCAGAACCTCGGCATCCTGGTGCCCAACCCTGTGCTCTAACCTTTAGATGCTGCCTCCCATCCGGAGGGGTTCCATGCTACATGGCCAATTCCACGGGATCACAAATCATGAGTCGTGTGTCTTCCCCCCCCCCCCCCCCCACAAAATCATGATTGGCTCAACGGTCATGCCATTAAAAACATCATCCTGGGATCTTTTTCTTGGCCATCTGTTTTTTGAGCCTGCAAGAGTCACATTTCCAATGTCTCTGCACCCCGGGACTCCAGAAGCTGGGGCTTTGAAGCACCAACTGGCACGAGACGTGGCCCTGCCGTGCCTAGCAGGAGGGGAAGCCCAGGTCTCCTCACTGCAAACAGCCTGGTTCCCAAGCACAGGGGGACGGTATCAGTGAGAATTCCCTGGTTGGCACCTGATCACCAGTCCACAGGGCCCCTTCCTAGCACAAGTTCCAACAGGAAAAGGCCGTCTTTCCCCAGAAACAAATATTTGTCTTCAAGGGTGTTGTACCCACCTATCAGCTGTGCCCAGCCAGAGCTATTCCAGCTGCTATCTCAGGGCCAGTGAGTTATCTCAGCTCCTCCAGAGAGCTTGGCGGCTCCTGCTAGGGGAATGGGTGAGGTCCGGCTGGCGTGAAGATGGGGCATCTGGCTGGGATGGGGCAGCTCTGGGCACGGCGTGTGATGACCGGCAGCACAAGAAGCTGCAAGGGTAGTGGAGAGAAATAACACAAACAGTTGCACCCCCATCCCCACATACCTGTGAGTCTGCAGCCTCCCATGCCCCCCATGTCTACCTGTCTAGTACTGACCTGCCGCTCCCTCCCTCCCACCATTGTAGCACCAGAAGGCCCCAGAAATACGCCTAGCTACGGTGGCTTGGAAGGATTTGATTTTGATCGGTAAATGCTGGTGAACGTCGATTTCACAGCCCAAGAAGCGACGACAAAAACCTGCGTGCACACACACCCGCCCACCCACACCCACACCGAAGCTGAACACACACATGAAATACACAGCTGAGCCTGTGTGCACACACGAATACACACACACACACACACCCCTTAGCCCACACACACACCCATGTACACATCCTGAGGCTGAACACACACAAATACACACACACATCCTGAGGCTGAACACACACATTAAATGCACAGCTGAGCCTGTGTGCACACACAAATACACACACACACACACCTTAGCTTTGCAACACCCCTTAGCCCACACACCCACCCATGTACACACACACACCCTGAGGTTGAACACACACAAATACACACACACACCTTAGCTTTCACAAACCCCTTAGCCCATCCGTCCCCCCACACACCCTGAGGTGGAACACACACATGAAATGCACAGTTGAGCCTGTGTGCACACACAAATACACACACACACACACACCTTAGCTTTCACACACCCCTTAGCCCACACACCCACCCATGTACACACACACACAAACACATACACACCCTGAGGCTGAACACACACATGAAATGCACAGCTGAGCCTGTGCGCACACACAAATACACACACACACACACCCTTAGCCCGCACACCCACCCATGTACACACACACACACCCTGAGGCTGAACACACACAAATACACACCCACACACCCTGAGCCTGCACACACACACCTGCTACTCCAAAGCCCGCGGTTTGAAGCACACGCCTAGAGAGGACAAAGGCCCAGAGCCTCAGATGTACTGAGGTACTCGACTCCCATTGAAATCAGTGGGCGTTTAAGGCTCTGGGGTTCTGGCTGCTCTAATCAGTTGATCTGGTTTCAGTGCAAACGGGCGCTGGATGCAAACCCGGCTCCTCTCCCTGCGAGTGGGAAGCCAGGGCCCCAACCTGCAGGGGCGGGAGCTGCTGAAAGGGTTATTACCCCAAGGTTACCTGGAGCGCCGGCTCCCAGGGGTTACCCCTAGCGGGGCAAATCGGGAGGAGCGGCACCGAAATCAGCGGGGTTGCTTGGTGTTTACACGGATGTGGCTGAGAGCAGCGGGGTTGCTTGGACACAGCAGAAGAGAGCGGAGTAGCACCTGCCAAATTCCCTTCCCTCTGAACCGTCCTCGGTAATCAGCTGCTCCTCCCTGCTCCCGCGGCTGGGGTCTGCCCAGCTCTGCTCATTTGGAGCGGGAAAGGGAGTAGCTGACACTTGTTGTGCCTGCTTTCACTGGGAGAGGCGGGGGCTGGAGCAGCTGGGAGCTCCCCCCACGGCCAGCGCTCCTGCCCTGCTCCCTACAGCGCCCCCTGCTGGGAGAGGCCAGGACTGAACACCTAGGGTGACCAGATACCAAGTGTGAAAAATCGGGACAGGGGATGGGGGGGTAATAGGAGCCCATATAAAAAAAAAGCCCCAAATATCGGGACTGTCCCTATAAAATCGGGACAGTCCCGATCACCCTACCCTGCCTCATCATCTGAGCAGCGTCTCATACTTGGCAGTAGGCATGGGTGGAGCTTATGTCGTGGGCAGAGCTTGGAAGAACACCACACCCCTTCTCCATTCCCAAGTGCTAAATTTTGGGATTCCTTCCATGGCTGACGCCCATTCGCCAGCCTGCCTGGGGGTCCTTCATTCTGCCACTGCCCCAAGACTGTGTCCCATAGCACCCAGGGGCCCTGCGACCTGGGGACTCACCTGTGGCCGTGCCACCATGGATCTAAGGAGCCAAATGGGTGCAACCAATTTAACCCCCTTTGTGGGAAGGGGCTGATAGATAGAGACAAGTCAGGGGAAAGCCCTAGAAAGACCCTCGGATTCCTGGCAGGACAGGGCCAGACTGGCAGGGTCCAGCTGCCAGCAGAAGGGGCTCGGTGCATGGCATATACGACCAGCGCTCTGCCTTATGGAAGGCTACTGGGGCCGCTAACTAGCCAGCCCAGCCTTGGAGAGCCATGGATTACTGCACTGGACAGAACAGCTCCGCCCCACAATCCAGTGCGAAGAGTGAAGTGCAGGATGCCTGTGACCCCGCCTTGTTCGTTCCAGTTGCAACAGGCCCGGAGAGTGGGGTTATTGAGTTTAGTGCCATGGTGCCATTAGGGGGTCTGTGCTATCAGGGGGCAGGACGGGAACCCCGAAGGAGGGAAATGGAAGGTGAGTGCTTAGAACTGGGGAGGCTAGTTAAAGCAGGAGATTGGGGATCAGGACCCTTAGGTTCTATTCCTGACTATGAGAGGGAGTGCGGTCTAATGGTTAAAGTGGGGGAGAGGGGAAGTTACTGGGAATCAGGACACCTGGGTTCTTTTCCTGACTATAGGAGGGGAGTGCAGGTTAGTGATTAGGGTGGCGGGGGAGGAGTGGGAGTCAGGACTTCTGGATTCTATCTTTGGCTCTGGGAAGGAATGTGGTCTAATGGTTAGAGTGGGCTAGGGCTGGGAATCAGGACACCTGGGTTCTATTCCTGACTATGGGAGGGAAGTGCAGTCTAATGGTTGGGGGGGGAGGGGGTGGCATGGGAGTCAGGACTCCTGGGTTCTATCCCCAGCTCTGGGAGGGAGTGCTGTCTAATGATTAGAGGGGGCGGAGGCTGGGAATCGGGACTCCTGGGTTCTGGGTGGGGAGTGCAGTCTGATGGTTAGAATAGGGATGGGGAGTGGCTGGGATTCAGGACTCCTGGGTTCTCCTCCTTGCTAGGGAAAGTTGTGGGGGTGGGGGTGGTTAGACCAGGGACTGGACATCTATCCCAGCTCTGCCAGTGACTGGCTCTGTGACTTTGGGCAAGTTGTTTTAGCCGCCGTGTGCCTCGGTTTTCCCATCTGTATAAATGGAGATACAGGGCTATGTCCCTACATGACCAGGGTGCCATGTGGCAGCATGGGAAGCGCTCCGAGCACCTTGGGCAGGGGGCCACTTAACAACCTCATTAGCAGGGAATACAGGGCTCGGCGAGGATCCCCCGCCCCTCCCCCAAAGGCCACCAGAAGCCCAAGAGAAGTAGCGCACTCTGAGGTCAATTGCGTTTTTTATTGAGCTCCGCTGACCAAGCAAGCGGGTGGTGGGAGGCAAAGCCAGTTGCCCGCAGCCCTCTCTGGGCACTGCAATGCCAGATGCTAAGGGAAGGGAGCAGGGACCACCGGGTGCATCTTCTCAGCGCCTGAACAATTGGGATTCGCTGGTGTCCGACACCACTTTGCCATCCACCGTCTTCTTGGTCGTGGTGACGACCTTGTGGGTGGTCTGTGTGATGCTGCCGGTGTCCACCAGGGCGTCGTTCAGGCTGCAGAGGGGGAGAGAGGGAGCGTGAACGCTCAAGGGGCCGTCCCAGAGTCCCTGGTCCACTGCATGCAACCAGGGATGGGGACCTGGGGGCTGGACCGCACACCGCTTGGGAGGGAGGTCATCAGGGAGCAGCCCACACGGGATCAGTAGTCCGGAGTGGCATTATGCCCTGGTAAGCATTAGCCTCTCCCTGCCCCCACTCAAGGGGCACCCACTTTCCCCGCCACCGGCTTCCTGCCAGAGCCACGAACCCAGGGAACATGGGGTTCTAGGGATGAGGCTCCCCTGGGAGACAGCCCCAGACGTGTGATTGGTCCTAAGAGGGACAGAGCCCATTCCTGGTGGGGATCTGGGCCTGCCTGCCCCTTCCCATCCCTGGGGGAGCCTCAGAGGCCCCGTGGCCCAGCAACTGGGGCCAAACACTGGGGGGGATATTCCCCTCTCTCTGGCCTGGGTCAAATCACAATAGCTTCCCGGCCCCTCAGCTAACCCAGCTGGGAATTGCTATAACAGGGAGTGAGGGGCAAGATGAGTTATCCTGGAGCCAGGTTTCCTAGGGGCCCCAGGGTTAAATCCTCCCTATCCCACCGCTCCCACCAATGGGAAGCGTGACGGGGCACCTGGAAAGCAGCAGGGCTGTGAGAGGAACCGATGCCCCGGCCCAAGGCACTCACTTGAACTCCTCTCCGCCCTCCAACAGCCGCCTGTAGGTAGCGATTTCTGCCTCCAGCTTGTCCTTGATGTTCAGCAGGGCCTGGTAGTCCTCAGACTGGCGCTGGATGTCGTTGCGTATCTGAGCCAGCTCTGCCTCAGCCCGCAGGAGCTGCCCATTCAGATGCTCCATCTGCATGGCGTAGCGCTGCTCCACGTCCTGCAGGTTTGCTTCCAAGCTGGCTTTCTGCAAGGGGAGGAGAGGTCAGTGCCATGCCTCCGTGGGCACCAGCCACACCTCTGGGGAGGATGCCATGCCCCAGAGGCACTAGCTCCTCCCCTTTGGGGGGCAGCATTGGACAAGGTGAAACCAGGATGTGGCCTGGCTGAGGGTGATGGGCCAACGTTAGCTCCCTCACCGCGGAGGGTATCCCCGGCACGCTGGGATGCCGTCCACCTCTAACGTGGTTGCCAGCCTGAGCACCGGGGCTGGATCAGGGCTCTGGGGCAGGACAGGGAGAAAGCCCTCCCTGCGCACGGATGGGGAGAGGCTCAACGGGGTGTAGGAGACCCTGGACGTGATGCTGGAGAGCCCAGCTGTGGTATTGCGGGGGGAGTGGGACAGGGAGAACCCGACCTGGTGCTGGGGAGGGGAAAGCAGCACTGGGAGCGGAGGGGGACCCCAGTTCTGCCACGGGAGGCGGGGAGGGGGAGCAGGGGGACCCCGGCTCTGGCACGGGTGGGGAGGGGGAGCAGGGGGACCCCGGCTCTGGCACGGGAGGGGGAGCAGGGGGAGCGTACCAGGTTGCGCAGGGACTCCAGCTCGATCTCCAGCGTCTGGTAGGTGCGGCGCAGCTCGGAGACGCTGCTGCGGGCCACCTCGATCTCCTTTGTGTTCTGGGTGATCTCCACGGTGCTCTGGGTGATCTGGAGGGGGACAGGGCAAGTCAGTTACTTGGGCGTGGGGGGAGTCTCTTCCTTGCCAGCCAGAGCTAGCCTGGGCCAAACCTCCCAGACCCCGACACATCCCAGGGGATGTAGCTCCGGCAGCCCTGTCTCCATCACGGGTCAAACCAGAGCCCCGGCTCAGAACCGCCCCCGATTCTGGGCCTGGTGATGTGAACTCATCCTGAACGTGCAGCCACACTGAGGGGCGGGGGGGGGCCCAAAGGGGTCCCCTTAAGTGGTCTGGTTCTTGAGGGTGGCAGGAAGTGGGGGACCCCCCGGGGACAGGCCGTGGCAGTGCCTCACCCCCCTCCCCGGCTCACCATCTGGTTCCATTGCTGGTCCAGGTCCGCCATGTTCTTCTGCGCCAGGTTGTCGTACTGAGCCCGGATCTCCGCCATGACCTTGCCCAGGTCCTGAGGCTGAGCGGCGTCCACTTCCACCGTCAGCCCTGAGTTGGTGATCTGGGCCTGCAGGCTGTCCACCTCCTGCAGGGATATGCCCGGACTGGTGAGACGTCCACCCTTTGGGAGAAGGGACCCTCCCCACCCCATCCTGCGCTCCTGGGGGCTACCTCCCACCCCCCAACGGTGAGCCCAGGGCTGAGCCACGCAGGACGGTCCTGCCCCATGTGGGCACAGCCCCCCCTCCCCAGCTTACATCCTGATGGTTCTTCTTCATGAAGATCAGCTCCTCCTTGAGGGACTCGATCTCTCCCTCCAGCTGCAGCCGGCTCATGTTGGTGTCGTCGAGGACCTTCCGCAGCCCGTTGATGTCGCTCTCCACCGACTGGCGGATGGCCAGCTCCGACTCGAACCTGCGCCGGGGAGGGGGAGGGGCTCAGTGCTTGGGGACGGAGCTCCAGCCCTGCAGGGGGGCTGGAGCCCCTCTGCCGTCTGTGGGGGTGAGGAGAGGGCATTGGGGGGGGCAAGCCCCTCCCCCATGTGTGGGGTGCTGCAGGGTGTTCATTTGGGGGGCAAAGCCCCTCCCCCAGTTTTGGGAGTGCATTTGGGGGGCAAGAGCCCTTATGTGTGGCGGTGGGGGATGCAATTGTGGGGCAGAGCCCCTCCCCCACATGTGGGGGTGCATTTGAGGGGCACAGCCCCTCCCCCACGTGTGTGAGTAGGGTGGGGGTGTATGTTTGGGGGTTGAGACTCCTGCACCATGAGTCTGTGTGTTTGGGGGGGGGAGCACCCTGAGTGCCGGACCTCTCCACCCTCCGTGTGCCAACGTCCTCCCATATACCCTGGGGATGGGGGCTTCCCCTCTGGGTCGTGCCCCTCCCCCCTGGCCTCCCACCCCACTAAGGGATCTCCGCCCCCACCAGGGCGAGAGGACAGTGACTGCATGTCTGCTCGGCGGGACGCTCACTTGACCCGGAAGTCATCGGCGGCCAGGCGGGCGTTGTCAATCTGCAGAACGATCCGGGCATTGTCCACGGCGCTGTCCAAGATCTGGGCAGGGGGAAGACGCATGGGGTGGGGGGTCAGTGGGTGCAGAGAGCAGCGCTGGGGCTGGCTGGGTTGGAGGGGACCTGGATAAGGGGCTGAGTTCTGAGCGCTCCCAGCGGGCCGCGCATGCCCCCAGGATGGCAGCAGGGTCCCACCTCCCTCGGCGGGGCCCCCGCGGCCTGGCGATGCCCCACGAGAGCCAGAGGGCGCCACACCCAGCCTCTGATCCAGGAATCGCTCTCCTGTGCCAGCCTCCGCCGGGAACCTGTAACCTGAATCCGCTGGGCTCCTGCCAACCCACTGCATTGTTTGCCTAGCTCAGCACAGGTGCAAGGCAGGTGCGGTTCCCACAGCAACGGGAGACGAAGGTGCTTAAAGAGACACCGCCCGGTCTATTCGCGGGTGCCCGTCACCCTGAGAGCTGAGCCCTAAAAATGGGACTAACAGGTGCCAAGCACAGGAGAGCCAGGAGGCCTGGGTTTTATTCACCAGGAGGATCGCCTGTAGGACCCAGGCCCCCTGGCTCCCAGCCCCAGCGCTGGGTGACCTTGGGCAGCGGTTAGGCCCAAAGTGGCCTAAAATTTGGGGTACCCCACTTTTGGGGTGCCTGATTGGAGACCGGTTGGAAAGCAACCCAGAGTGCCGATGGAAGCCTCCATGTTTGCTCAGCCCCTCTGAAAAGCAGGCCACGGTGGCTGGATTTCCCCGTGGGCTCAGCTCCCGTTACTCCCTAAATAACATCCAGTTTTCCAGGCCTGCCCCCCCCAAGTGCTCAGCTCTTGCTGAAAACCCAGCACCGGCGGGGGGTGCCGAGTGCTTCGAAAATCTGTGAGATCCCAGTTTCGGAGATGGGGAAACCGAGGCACGGGGCGATGACGTGACTTGCCCAAGGTCGCCCAATCAGCCAGTGGGAGAGCCGGGAATAGAGCCCACGTTTCCAGTCCAGTGCACTGCCTACTCAGCCTCGCTGCCTCCCCTCTAGGGCACCTTTCTACCAGCCTCCACCCCAGGGGACCTCACACCACTAGCCAACACAGTGAAACTATGTGGGGTTAGACCAGGCCTTTCTCTTTGAACTTCCAGGAGGGAAGACATGTTATGGGAAGGAGTTGAGTCTAATGGTTGGAGCAGAGCAGGGCTGGGAGTCAGGACTCCTGGGTTCAGTTTGCAGGCTTGGGAAGGGGCGTGGGACTTGTCGAGTGGGCTAAGGTAGGACAGGCTGGGAGTCAGGACTCCTGGGTTCTTTCCCAGCTCTTAGTGGGGAGTGGTGTCTAGTGGTTAGAGCAGAGGCGTCAGGACTCCTGGGTTCTCTTCCCAGCTCTGGGAGAAGAGAGATTTGCTGTGGATCACAGGGTGGTCATGCCCTCAGGTATAAATAACCCTGAGGGGCCAAATTCTCCTCTTCCTTTCCCCCAGGGGAGTCAGGGGCGTTGCCTGGAGGGGTTTCCAGGCGGGGGGTTGGTGCTTTCCATCTCTCTGCCCTCTGCACCTGCGCCCCTTCCAGATGGGGCTTTCTCCTGTCGCCCTGCACACCTGTTCCCACCACGCCTTTCCAAACGGTCTCACTCTGTCTTTGTTCTGTTTGCCAAGAGAGGGAACAAACATCCGTCTTGTCCCCCACCCACCCCAGCTACATCCCACCACGCCTGTTTTACTCTGAGCCACCCCACCCTGCATGGGAAGAGAGTTTTCAGTCAACCGGTGCAAACAGGCAAATGCCCCTGAGATCGCCCTGGGGGGCTGGTTCAGGAAACAGGCATGCAATAAATATTAAAGAGACTAAGCGAGCCCTAACAGCGGCAGTGCGGCCTAGTGGATAGAGCGCTGAACTGGGACTTGTGAGACCTCGGTTCGGGCCCTCGCTCGACCACTGACCTTGGGCGAGTCACTTTGCTGCTCCGTGCCTCAGTTTCCCTTCTGCCTATTTAGAAGGGGAACTCATGTCAGGGCAGGGGCTGCCTTCCCCTGGTGTGTGTGCAGCGCCTGGCACAACGGGGCCGCTACTAGAATAATCGTCTGCTTTGAGGGAGGGGCCGAGACCCCCTCAGCCCCCCCGCGGAGTGGGTGGGAATTACCCCCCTCCTCCCAACAGGCTGTAGCTGGAGGAGCCGGGGAAATCTGGGATTCCGCTCTGCCACACCCTGCTTCTGCTCCTTGGCTATAGCTCCTCTGAGCTGTGCTGAAGGTCAGGCCTCTGTGCAGGGGAGGTTAATGAGTAACTCCCCCAGGCTGCAGCAAAGTGCCTGCCCTCAAGCTGGCTGAGTTTACCAGCTTCCCACCTGGGGATACAGGCCCCCCCGCACAGGGGGCTGGGTTGGGCCCCTCACCTCGGCCTCCAGCCCAACCGGACCCGGCATGCCCAGACGCAGCACCCCAGCGAGCTGACTGCAGAGGGACCTCCTGGGGGTTTGGGGGCAAGCCCAGCTGGGTGAATGCACGGGGCTGCGCTTGGGACAGGGTGCAAGTCTAGTAACCTTGCAACACTCCCCAAAGGGGGGGCTTGTTCCTAGGTTTTCCTTTGCTGCACGGACCCCTGCACGGGTAGCAAACCCACGCTACCCCCTGCCCCTCGGGGGGGGGGGGGCACAGAGGGCTGATCCCAGATATGGGGATGCCGACAGGTGCATGATCCTCCCCTCTCCCACTGGTACCTGCTTGGTCCCAGGCAGAGGTGGTGCTAGATTGGGTGGGGTCCTGCATGTGCCACCTCCTCCCTGATCCAGTGGGGTTGGGGGCCGCAGATCTGAGCGTGATCCAGGTGGCCAAGGCTAGGCGGGGGAGGCAGGAGCAGGGAGCACCTCACCTGCTTCCTCAGGTCCTCGATGATGTCGAAGTAGTGGCTCCAGTCCCGGGAACTGGGGCCCTTCTTGTCCATGAACTCCCGGATCTGGGTCTCGAGCTTGTGGTTGTCGGTTTCCAGTCTGCGCACCTTGTCCAGGTAGGAGGCCAGGCGTTCGTTCAGATCCTGCATGGTTTCCTTCTCGTTCTGCACCACCCCGGAGCCGGACAGGGCGATGCTGTAACTGCCTCCGGCGCTGCTGCCGGGGAAGCTGGAGCCCAGGCTGGTGGCCCTGGCCACGGAGATCCTCGAGCCAGAGCCCCCTGCTCCGGCGTAGACGCTGGCAGCACTGTTTGGGGCGTACCTCCTGCCCATGATGTTTGGGCCTCTCACACCGCTGGAGTAGGTGGTGGATCTGGAGTAATTCATGGTGCTAGCAGCAGGTGGGGAACGGACAGCGAGAAGAGTTTGCACCAGTAGTGAGATCTCAGTCTGTGCAGGGCTGGACTGGATGCAGACTGGAATTTATAGCCAGGAGCAGAGGAGGGGCTGGGTAGGGCTTAGCCACCCCCACCTCTATCCACTTCCCTCTGCTCCAGGAAGGTGGGGCTAGCTAAGGCCTTGTCCTGGCCTTTGTTTGCACAGCCGGCTCACCTGAACCCTTGCCAAGGGCCCAGCCCGGCTCCATGGAACCGGATACCACCCGGAGCCACCCACGCCTGTTCCCGAGCTGTGCCTGGCTGAGGAAGCCGGACTGGGGGGTTCTGGGCAGAGTTAGCAGAGGGATCTGTCCAGCCATGGGGGAGCTGGGGCCTTTCTGTCCCGACTCTCTCTGGGCCGGAGCCTGTTGTCAGACCAGGGGGTCGAGCAAGAGATTTGGGCCTGTGAGTCGGTGGCCCGGGAAGCCTGCCCTCGTAGTTCCCAGAGGGCGTTTCAGCAGGAGCGGTGCCAGGGTTTTTGCCGCCCTAGGCAGCAGCGCTCCTCCTCTGAGCATTCGGCGGCGGGGGTCCTTCCGACCCACCGCCGAATTTCTGCCGAAGACCCGGAGCGGAAGGATCTCCCGCCGCTGAATTTCCGCTGAGGATGGCAAAATGCCGCCTCCCAAATCCTGCAGCCCTAGGTGACCGCCTAGAGTCGCCTAGTGGAAGCGCCGGCCCTGGGTTTCAGAGCCATTTGGCAACCTCGCTTGCCTTTTGCAATCACTGCATCCAGCGCTTGCCCCCTCCTTCTAGCTGCCACAGTGCTGATACCCCAGCCTGCCGGGTTTTCCCAGCACCCTCCCGGGGGAGGGCTGATCTGCTGGTGCTGAGCGGACTCCCCTTGCACCAAATTCCGAAGATGCAGAGGCGGGGGGGGAGGGGTCATAGCAACCCCCAGCAAAGTGGGGCGTAGGGGCAAAGTGGATAGGGTGCACCAGCAGAGAACAGACTGCAGTCACTCCCTAACCAGTATCTATCTCCATGCTCGCTTAGCTGGGATCTCTGCTTGCTAACCCAGCGTGCAAACATAGTCTTCTCTGTATGCTAAGCCCATGTGCAAATGTGGTTCTCTCTGCATGCGAAGCCCATGTGCAAATGTGGTTCTCTGCATGCTAAGCCCATGTGCAAATGTGGTCCTCTCTGCATGCGAAGCCCATGTGCAAATGTGGTTCTCTGCATGCGAAGCCTATGTGCAAATGTGGTCCTCTCTGCATGCTAACTTGGCATGCAAACATGGTTCTCTCTGCATGCTAATCTGGCGTGCAAATATGGTTCTCTCTACATGCTAATCTGGCATGCAAATGTGGTTCTCTCTGCATGCTAACCTGGCATGCAGACACGGTCCTCTCTGCATGCTCACTCAGCGTGCAAATGTGGTTCTCTCTGCATGCTAACCCGGTGTGCAAATATGGTTCTCTCTGCATGCTAACCTGGCGTGCAAATATGGTTCTCTCTGCATGCTAACCTGGCGTGCAAATGTGGCTCTTTCTGCCTGCTAACCTGGCATGCAGACATGGTCCTCTCTGCATGCTCACTCAGTGTGCCAATGTGGTTCTCTCTGCATGCTAACCCGGCGTGCAAATATGGTTCTCTCTGCATGCTCACTCAGCGTGCTAATGTGGTTCTCTCTGCATGCTAACCCGGTGTGCAAATATGGTTCTCTCTGCATGCTAACCTGGCATGCAAATATGGTTCTCTCTGCATGCTAACATGGCATGCAGACATGGTTCTCTATTCTTGCTAGTCCAGTCCTTCATTCATGCTTCACGTGGTTCTTCATGCATGCAAGTCCTGATTTCAAAACCCACAAACACCAATTTCTGTGCACGCAAAACCAGATTTTTGCACATGCAAGCCCTGATTTTTATACACACTCCCCTGGATTTTGTATACTCATTATCCCAGTGTGCAGGCATATTTCTGTCTGCAATGCATGCTAGCCCAGTGCTTTGTGCATGCTGCTTCAAGTGTGCTGTCCTGGCTCTCCTTGCTTGCTAATCCCAGCATGCTCCAGCTAGAATGAAAGCTGAGCAAGCCCATTAATATCTCTGCATGGAGCCAGTACTGCAAAGCCCAGCTCTGCTCATTTCTCAGGAGACAGGTTGTGGGTTCAATTCTGTTCTGGGATGTCAGTGGAGTGACTCCAGATTGACATGGATTTAACTCAAACCAGGATTTGCTTGTGTATGTATTCAGGAAGTGCTCCCCACTGTGCCTCTGAAATGCAGCCTCCTCTGGGGTGGAGCGAGGAGCTCACACAGACAAGGAAAACAGCAGGCGGCGGGAAATGCTGGCCAAGGACTCTGGGCCAAGCCCTTGCTCTTATGTCCATGCAGGAAGAGCAGTGAGTTGGATATTAAGATCCAAAGACCCACCTACTGTAGGGAATTGTTCCTCCCAGCTGGGAATAGAACCCAGGAGTCCTGACTCCCAGCTGCAACATACTCTAACCACTAAACACCGCTTCCTTCCCAGAGCCGAGAATAGAATTCAGGAATGTTGACCGCCACTTCCACCCTGCTCGAACCACTAGACCCTCCTGCCCCCCGAGCTGCAGCTAGAACCCAGGAATCCTGACTCCCAGCCCCCCGCCACTAGACCCCACTCCCTGCCAGAGCCATGGCTAGAACCCAGGAGTCCAAACCCCCCTGCCCCGGGGCCACCCCTGCTCTAACCACTAGACTCCACTGCCCTCGCAGAGCTGGTAGCTGAGCGGAGCCTGCCAGCGATTCAGGTTGTGGATTCAGAGTGTAGCTGTTGCGACACCAGGCCAGCGCAGTGGAGCGAGGGGCAATCAGGCCCGACCCTGAGAGCTGTAGCCTGGTGCGGGAGACTTGTGCACACACAACAGTTTTGATCCAGCCAGCCTAAACCAAGCAGTAAAGATCGCCACCTAATAGCAGAGGGAGGACTGTTATCCTTCACAGCCCTGCCACATTCCTGGTTATCAGGGCAAGGGTGAGGTGTGGGTAACACACACACACACACACACACACACACACACACTGCAGCTTTACATCTCCTCTCCTTTCACATCTTCCTACAGCGCAGGCCGGTCCCCCTACTCTCCAAACCGCACTATCATCATCTCCCCTTTGAGCAGGGGGTTGGACTAGATGACCTCCTGAGGTCCCTTCCAACCCTGATATTCTAGGAGCCTATGATCTAGCTTGCCTGTTGCCCACAGAAATACCCGCCGTAGACTGAACCAAGCCGGCCGGCCCACCCCCAGCTCCATTTGCGGCAGGGGTAGGGGATTGGAAATGTCAACCCAGGCTCACTTCTGAATATTACTGAGTTTTTGCCCCCGTAGATGGGATAAACCGAAACTCAGGATCCAACCCCACCCGTGGGCCCCTCCGTGGTTCTCAACCAGTACCCCTGATGGTACGCAGAGGTCTTCCAGGGGGCACATCAACTCATCTAGATATTTGCCTAGTTTTACAACAGGCGACACAAAAAGCACTAGCCAAGTCAGTACAAACTACAATTATAATGACTTGTGTGTATTGCTCTCTATGCCATACACTGAAATGTAAGTACAAGATTTCCATTCAATTGATTTATTTTCTAATTAGATGGTAAAAAAGGAGAAAAGATGCCGTTGGTGCGCAGGGACGCTTTTGTGGTTTTATGTCTGATTTTGTAAGAAGTCGTTTTTAAGTGAGATGAAACTCGGGGCTCGCAAGACAAACCAGACTCCTGAAAGGGGGACAGTCGTCTGGAAATGCTGAGAACCTCTGGACTACAGGTAGAGTGACCAGATGTCCCATTTTTAAAGGGACAGTCCCATTTTTTGGGACTTTTTCTTATATAGGCGCCTATTACCCCCCACTCCCTGTGCCGTTTTTTCCACAGTTGCTATCTGGTCACCCTAACTATAGGGGCTGTGCAGTTTGGAGCGGTGTCTAGTCATGGGAAACAGAGCAATCGAGACTCGTTAGGTAGGGAACAGGCTTGGATACTTCGCTAATCCCACGCCCATCCTGTGTTTACACTCCTCACATATTTGCAGCCAGCTCTCCTGTCTCCTAGGGGCCAGATTTAGCTCTTGCTCTTTGACCTGAATCCTCCCTTAACAGTTTTCCTTCGCTGCGTCTCTTTGAGCCCCCTCCAGTTTGTCAGTATCCCCCGGCACTGAGTTGCCCAGCATTTCCCGGGCCAGGTCATAGCAGCATGAGGTCCAGCCCCTCTCTTCTGCGCCAGACCTTTGTACTCAGGAGTGCTCGGAATTAAAGGCAACCATCCAGGAGCCAGCTAAAAAGGTGGGGATGATGCCTTAGGGCTTCTCCCACTGCCTGGCACAAGGGGGCACGGCTGGTGGTTGGCTGGAGCCACTGGGTGCTTCTGCCATATAGATAATACTTCTCGAGGTCCCACCCCACCCTGCATGTCTGTGATTTGCAGAGATATCTGGAGCCTCTCCCTGCTGCAGCAGCCGCGGGAGACACGAAGGGTAGTGTTGACTAGTGAGAAGGTCCCTTGGGGGGGGGGCGGCTCAGAAGAACTGGCTTCTAACCCTAACTCTTTGATGTGCTGAGCAACCTTCAGTAAGTCACTTCCCCTCCCCCCATTATCTACGCTACTGAGACTGTGAGCGCTGGGAGGCAGAGACTGTCTCACTCCACAGCTGTACAGCGCCTGGCACATAAGGTCTGGGGCTCCAGGTGCTACGGTGGGGTGACCAGATGTCCCGATTTTATAGGGACAGTCCTGATTTTTGGAGCTTTTTCTTACATAGGCACCTATTACCCCCCCACCCCCGTCCCGATTTTTCATACTTGCTATCTGGTCACCCTATGCTACGGTCCAAGCCATCACAGTTCTTAGGCGATCAGGGCTCTGTGTGCGCTGACGGGCCCGCCACGCAGGCCCCATTTAAAGCAACCTGTGCGTCCCGGGCATGGCCGTCGTCCGACTTTCACTGCACACACAGGCAAACCCCGCCTGCCTTTGTACAGAGCAGCGCCCCATGGCCTGCCAGAAACCCATCAGCCTCTCCCAGCCTTGCCCAACTGGCTGGCCTGCAGCTGGCTGATGAATGAACTGCTTTGAAGCTCTGTGTTCTCTCACTCCGGCCTGAAGGAATGGCACATTCCAGAGGTTTATCAGTGAGGGGATCTGCCCTGAGAGCAGATTCTCCACCCTGGAAGCCCCAGGACTCAGGCTTGTATGTTCTCACTGGGATGGACAGTCAGATGCAGGCTGCAGTGTTTGCCCTGCATGGGGGAGAAGAGCAGGGCATGGAAGTAATGGGATGCACACAGAGACCCTGGGATGGCCTCTGGACTTCTAGCTCCCAGGCTGATCTGTGCAGCCTCTCTGATCCACACAACCTGCGCTGCCTACCCCCATCCCGCAGGGTCTCCTGACGTCCTGCCAGGTGGATGGAAAAGTTTCCATCAAAACTTCTCAATGGAAAACTGGGTTTTCAACAAAGCGAAAGTTTTTGTGGAAGGCGGCTGCTTTCCTGGGACCATTTTCCGTGATTTTGTCAGAACCCCCTCCCCCCCCCGCCTTTATCAATTCTCGGATGAAAATGTTCATTTTCTGCTGAAATTTCGGGCTTTTCTTTTTGACAAGTCCAAATTTTTCTGCTGAAAAGTGATGTGGGGTATTTTTTTTTCTTTCATTGGCATTGAACATTTCCCACGGAACTGCCCCCTTCCCGACACGCATTTTCCAGCCGTCTCTACTAGACAGTCATGAAACATGCTGCTGACTACGCGACACGGCTGTGAATCGCCCTGTGTCCTGGGCGAGGAGCCTAGGCATGGGACGGAATCTGTCTCATCCGTGGACAATAGGACTGGCTCTTCTGACACGGCAAGGCATGAGTTTGGAGCCCCATTGTGCAGGGTGCTGCCTGGATGGGATTGTAAGGTTTTGGGGGCAGGGACTGTTTTTTTGTTCTGTGTTTGTACAGCACCTGGCACAATGAGGTTGTGGGCCATGACTGGGGCCCCGAGGTACGACCGTAAAACACCTAACAAGTGATGTCTCGCCTGGCACAATGGAGTCTCGTCCACAGCAGGACGAGACAGTCCTGGCTTCAAAGAGCTTACGGTCAAAACAGACAAGGGTGGGAGAGAGGAAGAGAAATTGTCCCCGGGTTACAGAACTGAAGTGGAAATGGCGGGGGTTTCGAAGGCTCCCAAGTGATTTAGGAGCACGATCACAGGGCCCTCTCTGCTCCTCGATCACTTAGGTCTTGTTGCAAATTCCACCCCAAGTGATTCAGTGACTTGCCCCGGCTCATGCAGGGAGGCTGTTGCAGAGGCGGGAGTTGTACCTAGATCTCCAGAGGCCCAGCCCAGTGCCTTGACCATGTGACCAGCCTCTCTCCCGCCCAGCCCACCATCCATCCAATCAAACGTTCTAGCTGGCGGTTTTTGTCACACCCTATCGCCATGGCACCCGAGGACCTTGTACCATCCCATCCTCTCCCTGCAGGCTTCTGCTCTCTATAATTCATCAACTTAATTTCAGGCCCAGCTGGTGCCCGCTGTCACCTCAGGCTTGTCTGAGGGCAGTACCGGGCTCTCTGGCAGCAGAAAAAGCTCCAAACCTACCCAGGTTGGCAGCCACAGCCCGGGTGGGCCGGGGGGGGGGGCCATGGCCCCTTCACTTTTTACCTGCCTTAAGGGCGAGCGACGGGGGTGGGGGCGGAGAGGAGTGAGTGGGGGCGGGGCCTCAGGGGAAGAAGCGGAGTGGGGGTGGGGCCTTGGGGAAGGGACGGAATAGGGGCGGGGCCATGGTTCACCCGCCGGTGGCCCCCCACTTTTCGGGAGCGTCCGGTGCTCCTGCCACAGCCCATGCTGACCCCATTCGCCCCCATGGCACCCGCTCCCATTGCCAGTTGTATTAAACTGACCTGGCTGGTGACTCTCCTGTTCCACCCCCCTGAACTCCGCCCGTCCTTTTAACAGCCTGAATCTTTAACCAGCTGGGACTGACCCTGGGACCCCTCTAGAATGGAAAGCGGGAGCTGGCGCTTAAAACCCACTCGCTCTCTGGCTCCGGGACATCTTGGGTTACAGCTCCAGACAGCCAGCTGTCACACCTCTCCCCCCACCCCATCCTCTTTATTCCGGGAGGAGTTGTTGACTTTAATGTATATTTCACCTCCCCAGGCTAATTTGCTAATGCTAAGCATAATGCAACCAGACCGGAGGGGGGTTGTGGGCTTCTGGTGCTCTCCAAATAAGGTGTGATGGAAAATGAACCCTGCCTAGCATTGCAGCTGGGACAGATGTGCTGGCTAAGCCCGGGGGCCACCCAGGGTGGGGCTGTTTGCATCCTGCCTGGCTTGTGCGGTGCCAGATCAGGCAGAGAAAGGATGGGGAGGTGGAAGTCTGTATGACAGGGTATGGTAGCCGTCCAACACAGTAGCCTCCCTTCAGATGGCCAGGCTCCGAGCCGGGGCTTGTTACCGCACGGCTTTCAAACGGCAAAGCTTCTCCGGCACCTGTGCAAATACATATAGCTACAAACCTTTGCATGTGGATGCAAATTTACTCTGCCCCACGGGCAGGGGCTGTGTCTAATCTGCAGTCAAGCCTATTTGGTCCAGCCATAGAGCGATGAGTCAGGATCCTGGTCTGGGGACTAGTGGCTAGAAAAGGTGGGGTGCTGAGAGTCAGGCTCAATGCCTGGCTCTGGGAGTAGAGCCTAAGGGGTGGAGCGGTGAGCCAGCACTGCTGGGCTCCAATCCCAGTTTTACCAAAGAGAGTGTGGTCTAATGGTTAGACAGGCAGGCGGGAATCAGGACTTTGGGACTCTATTCCTGGCTCTGCAGCTGAAGGCATCAGGGCCTTGGGAAGTTACTTAACCTCTCAGTGCATCTGTTTCTTCCTCTGACTAAGAGGATGATAACTAGACCTGGGCACGAATTTTTCAATGAAACATTTTTTTCGTTGATAAATATCGGTTCATCGAAACCGAATCCTTTTGTAGGATCGGGTCTTTTTCAGTGAACTTCTCAACGCAAAAGACCTTTGGGGGGGAAAACCCTTTTGAAATGGTGAAAATATGATAAAAATCCCACTTTTCTGGTCTGAAATGACTTCTTATTTCAAAATTTAAGCTAATTATAGTAATTATTAAAAAAGGGTCAAAATCCAAACGAACCATTTCAAAGTTATCGAATCAAAACAGTTCATTTGATTTGAACTGGATTTTCCCCCCTGATCTTCAGTTCTCAAAAATGATGGATATTTTCCACTTTTCATCCTGATTCGGGATGAGAAAAATTTTAAAAATCTCATGGGATGGGAAAATCA
>NC_048313.1:18842584-18847438 GCF_013100865.1 Trachemys scripta elegans | reverse complement strand
CCCTGATCTTCAGTTCTCAAAAATTATGGATATTTTCCACTTTTCATACTGATTCGGGATGAGAAACATTTTAAAAATCTCATGGGATGGGAAAACCATTTCCCACCTAGCTGTCATAACAGTCCACTCCCTCTCAGGGTAGGCTGTGAGAATTCGTCAGTTACGATCTGTGACATTCCAAGTAATTGAAGGATCTTGACGACATTCTAACATTGCCCAGAGATGAAACCCACTCTCTGAGCAGCCACCCTTGGCAGCTAACACCTAGCTGCTAAATAGCTCATCGCAAGGCTACAGGTTGCAATAATCGAGAGGCAGCAAGCAATGGATAGCATGGGACCAAGATGCTCTATTCTCTCCCAGAAACCCAGCCTCCAGTGGATGTGTAGTGAAAACCCCACTGCTGGCCGCTTTCTCTCCCAAAAGCTCAAGACGGAGCCAGGCCCCGATCTCCGTTACGCTGGTGCAAACCCAGAGTGATCCCAGCGGAACTCCAGATTTACTCTGGTGTATTCGAGGCCAGAGCCAGCAAGGAATTTCTGCAGCATAGACACTGGGAGTGTGGTCCTGTGGTTTGTAGATCCAGCTTCACCCGCCTGCTTTGAACATAGCCCCTGCTCGTTGTATCAGCCTCGATCCTTCTGATCTCCATTCTTGCGTGGCTTCTTCTGCCCTCCTTCTACTTCTTCACTGCAGACAGTAGCTGTTTCAGAAGCATCTCTGCTGAGGAGTTTCCTTTGATCTTTGGTCTGCGTGGATGGGAGCTGGGAACAAAGCATTCCTGGTGGAGGGGATCCATCTACGGAATGAAATCCAGAGATCAGGCAAAACCAGAATCTGAGCACCTGTAGGAAGCATTGAATCCTCCGAAAAAGCTTTTGTTCCCCGAAAATGACACTCACAAGACTAAGATGATGTTTAAAAAAGGTAAAAAGAACAGGAGTACTTGTGGCACCTTAGAGACTAACCAATTTATTTGAGCATAAGCTTTCATGGGCTACAGCCCACTTCTTCGGCTGTAGCCCACGAAAGCTTATGCTCAACTGAATTTGTTAGTCTCTAAGGTGCCACAAGTACTCCTGTTTTTTTTGCGGATACAGACTAACACGGCTGCTACTCTGAAACCTTTAAAAAAAGTGAATGGCACAGAGTTTAAGCATAGAAGTTTCTGGTTATCGGGGAATAACGTCCAGATTATCAAGGGGTACAAAGTTCAGTTTAAGATCAGATGGTGTAAGGAATACATGATCTGCAATATCCCCGATCGGGGGTAAGAGGTTGACGGGTCAAAGTACGGACATTGAGAGATGAGGGTATGTTTTTCATAGAATGGCTATGTTCAGGTGTGGCGTATAATGAGTGGACACGATGACGAGGATGGATTGACCCTCATGTGGTGAGATTTAACGTTAATGAGTTTATGGTTCCAGTTCATATTGTCCAATGGACAAAGTCTCTCGGTCCCTTTCTCGTAGTTGATGCACGATGTCGCTCCGGCTCATGCCTCCTGGTACTGTCGGTGGCCGGTGACGTGTTCGGTGGAGATGTCCCTGGACCATCGGATGGTGTCTGAGACCATGAGGCGCCGCATGAGCCGTGCGTAGCGTCGACTGATGCCACAGGTCCGCAGCACACGCTCGTTGCAGGGGTCCCAGGCGCCCAGGGTTCCGACGATCAAGGCGTCCGTCTGCACCTCACTCTCAGGGTGTCGGCCACGGGGGGTTTACTTTTCCAGCTTACGAGCTCGGGCTTCGTGAAAGGCCGGGGTCCTGTTCTCAAAGGAGACGGTGACGGTGACGAGGATGATCTTTTTCAGGGCCTCGTCAGTGACGACGATGTCAGGTCGCAACTGGCTGTTGGTACTGGGGACGTCCCCTAGGCGTGGCGCGATGGCTTTCACCAGGCGGTTCTGGATGGCGTTGTGGTGCAGCTGCCAGGCTGTGGAGTGGGGCTTGCAGCTGCACAGGACGTGGGGCAGGGTCTCGTTGGAGTAGCCGCACTTCCTGCAACGCTTGTCTCGGTTCCTGTGGCGGGCGGCTCCGTTGAGCGGGAATCAGTTGAGCTGGGCACAGTGGACGAACCCCCAGTCGGCGAAATGGGTGAAGCCGCCCCTGGCAAGGAAGTGGTTGCTGGCGTCCCACTTGCTGGTCAACTTGAAGGTTTTACCCTGGTCCAGTTTACGCTTCAGGGTTTCCACGTACAGCAAGTGGATGGCGGCCTTCAGGGTCCTCTCCAGCATGCCCCTGGCGCTCGGGGTGACGATGGTGTTGTCGTCGGACCTGATCTGCGGCACCAGGACTCCCAGCTCCTGGCACTCCTCGCACCCAGGCAGCGTATGGCATTGTGAGCGCGGGACCACAGTGAAGCGATGTCGTGCCCGTCCCGTCCAAATTCGCCATCCCGGGAGCTGCTCAGGAAGTTGGCGATGTTTTGGTTGGAGGGGGCTCTGCCGATCTGCTTCACAATACTCACAATATTACACCCTCCTCTGCCCCTAAACCCTCACCAACCCCCCACAATAAATAAATGAAAAAACCTTCTCCAAGCAGAGTTCTGAGCCCCCGAAAGGTAGAAGAACCAGACTATCCACTTGACTATTGCTATTGATTTTAAGGCCTTGTACTACTCAATTATGTACTATGGCAGGGGTGGGCAAACTATGGCCCAGGGACTGCATCCGGCCCTCCAGACATTTTAATCCGGCCCTGGAGCTCCAGCCGGGCAACGGGGTCTGGGGCTTGCACCGCTCCGGTGCTCCAGCCGAGCCGCGCAGCTCCCAAAAGCAGTAGAATGTCCTCCCTCGGGCGCCTACATGTAGGGGCAGCCAAGGGGCTCCACACACTGTCCCCGCAGCTCCCATTGGCCGGGAACCACGGCCAATGGGATCTGCAGGGGCGGTGCCTGCGGACAGGGCAGCGCGCAGAGCCACCTGGCCACACCTCCGTGTAGGAGTTGGAATGGGGACATGCCGCTGCCTCTGGGAGCTGCTTGAGGTAAGCGCCGCCTGGAGCCTGCTCCCCAACCCCCTCCTGCACCCCAACCACCTGCCCCAGCCCTGATCCCCCTCCTGCCCTCCGAACCTCTTGGTCCCAGCTTGGAGCACCCTCCTGCATCCCCAACCCCTCATCCCCAGCCCCACCCCAGAGCCCACACCCCGAGCTGGAGCCATCCCCGCCCCCCCGCACCCCAACCCCCTGCCCCAGCCAGAAGCCCCCTCCCGCACCCTGAACTCCTCACTTCTGGTCCCACCCCAGAGCCTGCACCCCCAGCCGGAGCCCACACCCCCTCCTGGACCCCAATCCCCAATTTCGTGAGCATTCATGGTCCACCAAGCCAGCTCAGAACAGGGAGTCGCCTTTCCCCACGGTGGCCAGAAGAAGGTACAAAAAAAGTGTCAGTTGTCTCCAGGGGAAATCTGTTCCTAGTCCCAGGCCTTGGCCCATGCCCCGAATCATGAACGTTTATGAGCCTTATAAATGTTTATTGTCAGAATGACAGTAACAACAACCCGCCCTGACTGAGATCAAGGCCCCATCCCGCCGGGCACTGCGCAGACACAGAGTGAGAGACAGACTTTGCCCTGAAGATCTCACATGCTAAACAGACAAACGGTGGGAGGGGAAACTGAGGCACAGGGAGGGGAAGTGACTGGTCTGTGGTCACACAGGAGCCCCTGGTAGGATTAGACCCCAGATGTCCCAAGTCTCAACCCAGTGCTACCTTACCACACTGCCTCGCTGATCTAACTTAGCTAATGCAATGGGAGGACGTTGGCATTTTTCCCTGTGAATGCCTGACGCTATTTTGAATTGCACTAAATAGGTGTCAGAGCTTTCTCTGGGGCCAGCCCAGGCTGTGGCAAGAGCTCCCCCCCGGGGAAGTAAGGACCGTCCCAAATCTCCCCACTTTCTGCTCCAAGTGGAAGGCAGGTTCCTTTGCCCTGCCTTCTGTAACACAAACACAGAGCGATGTGTGTGTGTGTATTCCACAACAAGACACTCCACTGCTTCCACTCCCCCTCCCCCCAGGGCACAAACATGAGACAGATGTTTGTCACTCTGCTTAATGCACAGCTGGAAGATGCTCCGATATGAGGGTGATGAGCGGGGTATAAGACTCCCTATGAACTAGCCAACATTGTTCCTTGGATTACAGTTGCACCTAAAGCCACCAGCCACCATCGGGACTGTGTGGTGCAAGGGGCTGTACAAATAGAGACACTCTCTGCTTCGGCAAAGGGACTGCTCTGTGCAATGCAAACACGTATTCACAGGGCTGCAGGCTGGGAACTGGCTCCCTTATTTAATGGCATCACAATAGAGTGCATGGCAGCAGAACCGACCTGGGCCTGCCGATAGTGGGGCGGGAGGGGGAGTGGGACAGCATGAGGTCGTTACTGAGCATGCTCAGTACAAGCCAAGCAGCAAATCTGTGGGGGGGCACGTGACCCTGCCTGCCCCCCCCCCACGCCTCGTCTCTGCATGGTTGGGGGAGGGGGGCAGGAATTCCCACTGACTTAAACACAAAGTAAGGGAGGGGTGAAGCATTGTGCCATCCCATAATATGCTGGGCAACCCAGTTAACCCTATCATGACCATTTTACGACATCTGCCTGGCAGAATTTGCCTCCCAACAGTTAGGAACCAGCGGATGGGTGGAGCAACTGAGGGACAGAGAGGGGAAATGACTTCCTGAGTAGGGTTACCATACGTCCGGATTTTCCCGGACATGTCCGGCTTTTTGGGCTCCAAATCCCCGTCCGGGGGGAAATCCCAAAAAGCCAGACATGTCCGGGAAAATCGGGACGGGCCGGCGGTGCGGTGCCGGGCTGGGGGCTCGGGGGACGGGCCGGCG
>NC_048313.1:18807041-18842220 GCF_013100865.1 Trachemys scripta elegans | reverse complement strand
GGGGGGGGGAGCGGAGTTGGGGCGGGGGGGGGGCTGGGGGCGGGGCCGGGGCCCCGTGGAGTGTCCTCCTTTTGGAGGCACAAAATATGGTAACCCTATTCCTGAGGTCACGCAGCCAGGTGGCTGAGTAGGGGTTACGGCCTTGGTCTCCTGGATCCCAATCCAGGCCGCTAATGCCCTTGGTCAAATTGACTATTACTCCTGTGGTTTCCACATGTGAAGGAGGTGGGTTGCCTCTAATAATCAGTTTTAAATGCACTGCTTTTCAGTTTCACTGGGTGAGAGCAGAAGGCTGGGTGACCAGGTCTTTGGTGAGGAGGCCACCACAGCTGCTCCATGGCTCAATCATCCAGTCGCATTCTGCCCACTCCGTTCATGTCTGGATTTGCCCAGACTTCAGCTGACATCTGGACTGGGACACAGTTGTGGATTTTTGTATGTGTGGCACTGTGTGAACACATTAGAGCCTCTAATCTGAATAGGACGTTAGAAGCACGTCACTGAGATAGGCAAACATTCCACCGCATCGGGGAACCTCAGTACGACGCAGTTGCCTGATGATACTGGTAAAACATAGTTGCGCCTTGCAGCGTAGACAGGACCCACCAGCGTTTTAAGGAACCTGGATGGGCTGGCTTTCAAAGCAGCCCCATCCGGCTTGCATCTGTTTTGCGCTGCTTCAAAAGTCTCCGCCGTTGCAACCAGCTCCCTCAAGAGGATTGTGGCTGTAGTGTAGACGGCACCTTCAGCTGCCAAAGCTGGTCAGAGTCTCAGTTGTTTCATTGCTGGCAGGGGTGGGAGTGCATGCCGGTTAAAACGCCCAAGAAATGACACTGCCCCGTGTGGCTCTCCTCCTGCCTTATGGACTCCCTTGGCCTGCAGCGGTGGAAAGCAGCAGCAGACGTGGGTAGGTGGGGCAGCTGGGCGCTGGAGCCTCCTGCGAAAATGATTAGGGAGCTGGGGCACATGACTTACGAGGAGAGGCTGAGGGAACTGGGGTTATTTAGTCTGGAGAAGAGAAGAGTGAGGGGGGATTTGATAGCAGCCTTCAACTACCTGAAGGGGGGTTCCAAAGAGGATGGATCTAAACTGTTCTCAGTGGTGGCAGATGACAGAACAAGGAGGAATGGTCTCAAATTGCAGTGGGGGAGGTCTAGGTTGGATATTAGGAAACACTATTTCACTAGGAGGGTGGTGAAGCACTGGAATGGGTTACCTAGGGAGGTGGTGGAATCTCCATCCTTAGAGGTTTTTAAGGCCTGGCTTGACAAAGCCCTGGCTGGGATGATTTAGTTGGGGATTGGTTCCCCTTTGAGCAGGGGGTTGGACTAGATACCTCCTGAGGTCCCTTCCAACCCTGATATTCTCTGATTCTGTGATTCTATAATAAGGCGAGGGAACTCGCCCTTAGTCCCTGAGGTTCAAGGGGCACGGGCACCATTGTGCTTTATCTCTGGCCTCTTTGACAGAGTGTTTTTCCCTGGAAGCGCAGTGCAATCGTGAGGCATTGGCGTGTTCCCAGCAAAAGGGTGGGGCGGCAGCATTGGTTCCAGAGAAGAGCCCGTTCCCACAATCATGCCTCCGTATTGCACCATCTGAGGTCACCTTGCGCTGGAAATCAGGGGACGAGTCAAGTCAGGGAGCTCTGGCAATTGCTCCAAGGCTGCTGAGAGGAATAATTCCCCAGTTCCCTAGGACGACATGGACGGCAGGACCCAAACTCCCCCTGTGTTTCAAAGGAGCTTAGAGCCATCTCGAATCCTAAGTGAATTCCTAATACATCACCCAGCCCCTACCAGGGAGTCAGAGTGAGTCTAAATTCTCCCACTGCCTGAAATTCCCCTGGTGGTTTTGTGACTCTGGCTGGAGGCCTCGGGCGACACTAACCTGCTCGCACTTGTATCGACTGGCCATGTGGGTGCCAGATGGGCTTTGCTTAGGGCACCATGGAAACAAGCACTGGCACTGCCTGCACTTGGTGCACGCTGCTGGCACACGAGGAGTTCCGTTAGCAAGAAGCGATGAAGCTGGTTGGCAGAGCTGGAGGAGAGAGATCTTTACTGAGCAGGCCGAGAGGCCAGCGCTGCATGCCCTGGGTTCTAGAGCCTGGCCATGGCTTGCATTCCTGAGCCCCTGGTGGTGCCACATAGGTCCCTCCTCACGCCTGACTCTTTTTCTCCAGTTCCACCCATTCAGCTACCTGAAGGGGGGTTCCAAAGAGGCTGGAGCTCGGCTGTTCTCAGTGGTGGCAGATGACAGAACAAGGAGCAATGGTCTCAAGGTGCAGTGGGGGAGGTCTAGGTTGGATATTAGGAAACACTTTTTCACTCGGAGGGTGGTGAAGCACCTGAATGAGTTACCTAGGGAGGTGGTGGAATCTCCTTCCTTAGAGGTTTTTAAGGCCTGGCTTGACAAAGCCCTGACTGGGATGATTTAGTTGGGGTTGGTCCTGCTTTGAGCAGGGGGTTGGACTAGATGACCTCCGGAGGTTCCTTCCAACCCTGATATTCTATGATTCTATGATCAGGGCAGGTTGGCATCTGATGATCTGCTTCAGCCAGGTCAGCCCAGCCAGCCACAGAACGATGCTGTTGATTGTCAGACTGTCCCTTTGCCTTCCTTCTTGTGTCAGATAGTTCCCCACCAAGATTGCGCGGGGACGCAAGAAACAAGAGGAGCAGGGCAGAGGGCTCTGTGCAGAGGATAAACGTGCTGCAGAGCGAGGTGGGGCTGGAATGAGTGGGGAAGGCCAGGGGCAGCTGGGGGCTGTTGTCAGGCAGAGCATTTGTTCGGCGGGAAGCTGGTGTTTGCCCCAAGACTGGTTTTTCCTGGTCAGAATGTGTGCGGAGCAGAGAAAGATTCCAGCCCCGGCTCTTCCAGTTTGCAAAGTTCCTCTCTGGGGTGGGACTTAGCTTCTTGAACAGGGAAGATTACAAGTGGCAGAGGATGTGTGTTCACTGCAGAGTTAACCTTGGTTCTTATCCAGGGGTAGCCTCTAGCCCCGACTCCTGTCCACACACAAAGACTTGAGTGGTGCTTTCGAACTGGCCCGGCTAGGGGCTGGAATGGAACCCGGCTTCCCCTGGTAACCTATCCACTATGCAGTGAGAACGCAGGCTAAATAATTCAAGCGTTGCTGGTCCTCCAATGCCTTCCCCGATCCCCCAACCGAGTGCCCGCCCAGGAGGAGAGTCAAGCTCTCCACTTATTCGCCAGGAAAGAATTGTAGAGCAGCTCAGCTTACTGCAACTCAAAGACTCATGGGATGTGCCCCCAAGCGTCCCAGTGACACAGACGGGGAGGGAAGCACCCATGGGGGTAGAGCTTTGCAGTGTGGCTGCTCACCCCCAGGCTAGGTTCACTTGGGTGCTGATCACCCAGGCTGACTGCGGTGAAGACACCCCCGTAGTATTCCAGGAGACAATCACACAGAGATGAGTCCAAAGCCCATGGAAGCAATAGCACCAACCCCCGGTGTTTGAAAATCATGGGTCTGATCTTGGTCAGGGTCCCTCCCACGCCCTCGGGTGCATAAAGTGTCCATGAGTTTCCACCATTGCTTTCAGGCATGTGCTGGCCTGTTCAGGCTTCGGAATTTTCCTGCTCGTGAATTTTGCTTCTTTCTCTAGCGCTCTACGTAATGTTTCTCTAGGTCGCCCTCTTTTTCTCTTTCCAACTGGTATCCGGAAGCAGCGGCATGTCCCCCCTCCGGCTCCTATGCGTAGGGGCAGCCAGAGGGTTCCGCATGCTGCCCCCACAGCTCCCATTGGCCGGGAACCACGGCCAATGGGAGCTGCAGGGGCGGTGCCTGCGGACAGGGCAGGGCACAGAGCCACCTGGCCACGTGGGAGCTGGAGGGGGGACATGCTGCTGCTTCTGGGAGCTGCTTGAGGTAAGCGCCACCCGGAGCCTGCACCCCTGACCCCCTCCCGTGCCCCAATCCCCTGCCCCAGCCCTGATTCCCCTCCCGCCCTCCGAACCCCTCGGTCCCAGCCCGGAGCACCCTCCCGCACCCTGTACTCCTCATTCCTGGCCCCACCCCAGAGCCCGCACCCCAACCCCTAATTTTGTGAGCATTCATGGCCCGCCATACAATTTCCATTGGCTCACCCCTCCTCTATCTCCAGACACCTCCCACAATGCAAAAGTCCGTGTCATGAGAGGCTAAGGAATCAGCAAAAACGGATTTCCTAGCAGAAGCTGGTCTTTGACAAAAAACGGAATGAAATGGCCTTGGAAACTAAACGGAGGGAATTAGAGTGGCTTAGCGGGATGGTGCTTAGTAAAGGTTTTTTCAGCCTCCTTCGCAGTGTTTGTGGTACAAACCATGGCAGAGGCGATGCCTGGGGGGAGCATGCGGGGTGGCGCGCCCTGTCAGATGTGCCCCTTGGCTTGTACTGAGCATGCTCACGTGGACTGAGCGTGCTCAGTAACATCTGCTGAAGCCTCTGCCCTCACTCTGCCTCCCCACTATCGGCCGGTGGGGGTCGTCTCTGAACCCTTTAAGATCTGGCTTCAAGAACGTAAGGGCAAAGCTAAACGTGGGCCAGGTGAGGCCGATGGGTACCTATTCTCTGTCCAAACTGCAGTCTGATCCATTCATGCTCCCTGCCTGCTTTGCATTCGCTTTGTTTCAATAAATAAAACACGTTGCCCTCGATGAGCTGATGACAGGAGGATGGAGCATCATTTGGGTACCATTCAAAGCAGACCTCTCTGGAAGCACGTGGGTGTGTCCTTGGGAGGGGCGGGGGTTGATGGGGAGCAGGTCTGAGACTGGATCTGGGCTAGGAAGATGAAGAGTGGCAACCGGAGCTCTGCCTAAGCTGGTGTTGAATACAATTACCCCGCTGGTGTAAACAGGATTCACTGAGTGTAGCAAAGAGTGCTGGTTACTATGGGTCACATCCTCCGCTGGTGTGAATCAGTTAGGGTGACCAGATGTCCCGATTTTATAGGGACAGTCCCAATATTTGGGGCTTCTTTTTATATGGGCTCCTATTACCCTCCACCCCCTATCCTGATTTTTCATACTTGCTGTCTGGTCACCCGAGAATCAGTACAGCTGTGTAGTTAATAGAGCTTCACTGATTGACATTAACTGACGATCTGGCCCATGGTAGAGTGACCAACTGCTTCCATCACTGGAGTATTTAATCACGTCCCTGGAAATTTAGATCAACATGGTGCTGTCCCTAGGATACCTTAGAGAAGCTTCTTCTGGTAGGACCAGGTTGTAGCACCGTAGCTTTGCAGGGGGGAGAGAATCAGTCAAAATCTTGAACATTTTCATAAACTGACAATCCAAAAAGAAATCAGCGTGGGTCAATTTTGTTTGGATCGTTGCGGAATGTGGCCATTGATTCGCAATTTGTTTTTCTTTTCTGGCCTTAGGGGAACGACTAGAAAACTGTCATTTAGAAAATGTCGAAATGGGACATTTTGATATATTTGAAACTCCTCCCCCTCACCCCCCAGTCCCTGTTCCCGATTTTTTCAAAACAAGAAATTCATCCAGACTGACCTTTTCCCACGAACGGTTTCCGGTTTGACGACTCGGCATTTTCCACTGAAAAACACGTTCTGCTGAAAAATCCCCAACCAGCTCTCTGTAGCACACGTTGTTACAACACGGGATGGATTCAGCTGATCTTCTCCGCATCATGACTGTGCTGAACACCCTGAAGGGCGGTGTGTGTGTGTGTGATGCTGTGTTTGACATCCTTTTCTACCACAGCTCCTTTTCCCTGACACAGATAGCGCCTACATACTTCATGAAATCTGGCTTTCAGAGTGTGATGGGGTGTATACCCCACACTGGCCCTGAAGGGGTTAATTGGCTGAGGGGCCAATCAGGTACCTGGCTGCACCTGGAAGGAGAAACAGGCTGGATTGAAGAAGGAGCCCAGCTGGGCAAGTAGAGGCTGGATTATGAAACCAAGAAGTTGCAGCAGCAAAGGGCTGCAGGGAGTGAGCCTGCCGTCACTTTCTGGGAGCAGAGAGATGGGAAGGGGAAAACCATAGGTGTGGGAACTAGGGGTGCAGGGGGTGCTGCAGTACCCCTAGGCTCCTGGCTGCCAGCCCTGCCCCCGGGGTGCCGGCCCTGCACACCCAGGGTCCCAGCTGCGGCCCTGTGCACCTGGGATCCTGGCCTCAGTTCTGGGGTGGTGGAGGATAGGGGTAAAGGGACTGGCTTTCAGCACCCCCACTATTAAAAATGGTCCAGCACTACCGGAGAAATCCCAAGAGGGAGACTAAGCCCTGAGGTTCTACCCCTGGAAGAAGGGTCAATACCAGAGGAGTTGTGGGGAAAGGAAGCTTAGGAAGACGTCCAGGGAAACAGCAGCAAGGGGTAGGACTATGCAGACCTTGGCTGTTTGTTGTAGGGTCCTTGGCTGGAACCCAATGTAGAGGGTGGGGCTGGGTTTCCCTACCAGTGCGTGGCCTAGGAGCATTGGAGATGCCAACTGGACGGCTGATTACTCCAGAGGGGGAGGACTATACAGTGACCTGGCTAAAGGGCTGAGTCATGAAGACCGCACCCTGAATTGCAGAGAGAGAGGTGGCAGGATATGTACATGAGTGGCAGAAGGGGGCGTTGGACCCATGGAAGGAGCTAATCCCCAGAGCAGCCAGGAGGAGGTGCCCTAGCAGTGAGTGGATCCCTTCACACCGAGCCTGTATTACAAAAAACCTTGCGCTATCTCATGGCAGGTCTTGATCTGTCTTAAAAAAGAAATGTAAGTAAAAGGTAATGGATCCGGCTAAATCCTACCAATGCTCTGCTGGGCATCAAATCCCACCAATCTGTAGCTGGATCTGAGACTGTGCATTTTTGCACAAGTGTGTGAGCTCACATTTGCACTATTTTATGTGGGAATAATACCATATATCACATCGTGAATAACAATAATCCCTATCTTTTCTATAGCGCTTTTCGTCAGTAGATCTCCAAGCTTTACTGAGGTCAGTATCTTTATCCCCATTTTACAGATGGGGAAACTGAGGCACATGTACCTCTACTCCATGTCAATGGGACCTTCAGGTGCTTGGAAAAATATAGTTACAAATGACTGATTATGTTCCGAGCCAGGAAGAGAATGCAGATTTTTTTCTTTTGTTGATTTTTTATTAATTTTCATAAAGAGAAAAATCCTAAAAACTACAAAAATGTAAGCGACTTTCAGCTTGTATACGTGACCAAATGCCATACATTTCACAGGAGAGCCAGTAAAATTATGCAATCCCGCAACTTTACAACTTGTCAAAGCTGCAAGACCAGACAAAACAAAATCAAACAATATTACACCAGCATAACGTGTTAAGATGGGGGTAAAAAAAATAAAATAAAGGCCAAATGGGCAAAAGAGGGAAGGAGGAGACCAAGGGGTGGGAAGAGGGAGGGAAAAAGCAGTGAGATCACATGGAATGGAAGACTGACATTATTTGAGCTATCTCAGCATACTTCTTCCAAATGAACCAAGAAACAGGGTCCACATTTCTTCAGATTCATATAATTGCTGTCTCCCTCGATTAAACCAACACAATGCCACTATATAAATCCATGGTACGGCCACACTTTGAATACTCCGTGCAGTTCTGGTTGCCTCATCTCAGAAAAGATATATTAGAATTGGAAAAGGTACAGAGAAAGGCAACAAACATGATTAAGGATATGGAACAGCGTCCGTATGAGGAGCGATTACAAAGACTGGGACTGTTCCCCTTAGAAAAGAGACGACTAAGGGGGGATATGAGAGAGATCTATAAAATCATGAATGGCGTGGAGAAAGGGACCAGGGAAGTGTTATTCACCTCGTCACATAATGCAAGAACCAGGGGTCGCCTAATGGAATTAACAGGTAACAGATTTAAAACTAACAGAAAGAAGTATTTCGTCACACAGCACACAGTCAACCTGTGGAACTCATTGCCAGGGGATGTTGTGAAGCCCAAAAGTATAACTGGGTTAAAAAAAGAATGAGATAAATTCATGGAGGATAATTAATGGCTATTAGCCAAGATGGTCAGGGTGAGAACCCCATGCTCTGGGTGTTCCTAAACCTCTGACTGGCAGAAGCTGGGGCTGGATGACAGGGGGTGGATCACTCGATATTTGCCCTGTTCTATTCATTCCTTCTGAAGCATCTGGCCATTGTCGGAAGACGGGACATTGGGCTAGCTAGACCATTGGTCTGACCCAGTATGGCCGTTCTTATGTTCTTAAACTAATCTTTCTTTGGCCGCTAACTCAGACAGGTCTGAATACCCCCGCTCTATTCTGGACGTAAGCCTTCTCCTCCATCTTCGTCAAGTCATGCACTTGGTAATCACTGCAGCTCTTGTGATCAGCTCTTTTGACTTCTTGCCTAATGCCTTAAACACAGACCCAGCTGTTCTGGGCTATAGTGACATTCATGGTCCTGCATGAGGAGGTCTAAACCACACAGTCCTTGATGGAGCAAAGTCCCCATTGCCTGCAGCGGGAATTAGGACTGTAGGATCAGCCCCATAGGAAATACAATATTGGCCCAGGACTTGGTATTTTGTTCAATGTGCACGAAGGATGGTTGCAAGAAGACGATGGCCAGTTGTTCTCCTGGTCCACATAAAGTAGGACAAGAAGCAATTGGCTTAATCTGGTTAGATAGTAGGAAAACTTTCTAACTAAGGAGAGTGAACCACTGGAACATGTGACCTGGCGAGGTTGTGGAATCTCCGTCACTGGAGGTTTTTAAGAACAAGTTAGATGAACACCTGTCAGGGCTGGTCTAGGTGGACTTCATCCTGCCTCAGTGTAGGGGGATGGACCAGATGCCCTCCTGGAGTCCCTTCCCGTCCTATGAGTCTAAAGAAGAGCTCGCTGAAGGAGCTAAAAAATACCTGCCACACAAGCGTGAAGTTGTACATTAGCCAGAGGCATTTGCAAAGAGCATTTTTTGTCCCTGAGCAAATCTTCGCCAGTGTAAATACAGCCCGTTCAAACACAGCCTGTGTGGGGCAGAAGGAAGTGAGAGGTCGGGTAAGTTTCCCAGGCCGTGGCTGTCACCATTCATGACAATGGGTTTAGACTTCTGCCTGCATGGATAAATATTGATTCTTGGATTAGGTGAAAGGGAGAAGGGTGGATGGGGTGGCGAGGAAGGTGTTTGTGTGATCAACTCCAGATTAAACCGCATTAAAAAGAAAAGGAGTAGGAGTGATTGAGGCCTTTGGTGGACAGAAAGCATAGTGGTGGAGGTTCTACAAACAGATGGATGGCTGCCCTAGGAGTTGAGCAAATGAGAGATTACAACCGTTGCAGCACATGACCGCCCTTATTGTGGGCCCTACACATAAAAAGAAGTTGGGTGTGGAGGTTTTAATCAATGAATGGCACAGCTCTGTTACTGTAGGACCTATAATAAGTGCAGATTGTTTTTATTTGTAAAAATGATTTGGTGCTGGAGCAGTCAATAATATATGAAAATACTGGGGCCGATTCTCCTTTTATTTACCCCAGGTTTTGAAGGATGGCTCTCCATCGACCTAGATTTACACTGTGGAGGGGAAGGCAGAATAGAGCTCACAGGGTGTAACCACAAAACCAGCTGCTAACAAAGTCCAATTTAATGAGCACTGTCCGCGCTGATGCAGCGTGGCCCAGTGGGGATGGCACTGGCTTTGGGACCAGTCGACTCAAATGCTCTTCCTGCCTGTGCCACTGATCTGCTGCGTCACCTTGGGCAAGACATTGCACCGCCCCCGGGCCTCAGTTTCCCCATCTGGCAAATGTGGATAATGAGACCAACCTCTTTCGTGAGGCACTCGGAGATGGAAAGCACCCAGGTGTGCAAGTCTGAACAAAGAAGGGGCTGGTCTTAAAATAAAGACGGGGCTTGTGCGCATTTCAAGCAGTCTCTGTTCCTAGTGGCTGAGTTTAAAGGGATCTGACAACGTCCCTCAGTCAAACCGATCTGTGAAGATTCAGCTCATACCCACCCTCAAGGTAGAGAGCAGAATGACCCCGCAGTTGATTCAAGGGGCCCTAATAGAGTAGCTAGCACAAGGAACGTGGTATCCCAAGAACTTTTTGCCAGCATGGGTGGGGGCGGTGACTTTTTATGACCTATCTGTATCGGCGTAGATGCTGTTATCCTGGCATAAAAGTAGTTTATTTCGCTCAGGAACTTGTCTAAACTATGTCAGTGCTATACTTTTGCCTGTATAAGCTGCGGCCCCACTAGGCGGGCTTGCCAGCATTGCTACATTTATCTCGCTATTCCAAGCTCCCCTGTGCTGGGGTAGCCCTGACCTTAGCCATCGGGGTCAAATGATTGAACGGGCATGTAAAATAGGGCTGACAATAAGCACCCGATGTGTGCTGAGCTCCTCCGATGAAAGGCCTGGCATCTAGGCAGGCATCTTTCTTGTATTCAAGCCCCTTCCCACTGCAAACCCAGCTTCCGTCTCTGAGATCTGACAGGGGAGGTGAGGATCTGGCTTCAGGTATCTTATTTGCATGTGTTTCCCAGATCAGAGGACCCTCAAGGTCTTGCAGATTTGATTGTTCTGCATGGTCATTGTGCTGGGATACCCCCTATCAGCCTCAGTCTTTGATGCCATCCAGCCGGGCACAATGGACGAACAAAGTGGCTTAGTTTGTAGATGCCCCTTCCAGTCCCTTTAGTGGCTCATCTGAAGCAATACAGAAGCCTCTGACAAAGCATGGGAGTAGCATGGGTGCTTTCAAAGAATAGAATCATAGAATCATAGAATATCAGGGTTGGAGGGACCTCAGGAGGTCATCTAGTCCAACCCCCTGCTCAAAGCAGGACCAATCCCCAACTAAATCATCCCAGCCAGGGCTTTGTCAAGCTGGACCTTAAAAACCTCTAAGGATGGAGATTCCACCACCTCCCTAGGGAACCAATTCCAGTGCTTTACCACCCTCCCTAGGGAACCAATTCCAGTGCTTCACCAGCCTCCTAGTGAAATAGTGTTTCCTAATATCCACCCTAGACCTCCCCCACTGCAACTTGAGACCATTACTCCTTGTTCTGTCATCTGCTACCACTGAGAATAGCGGAGCTCCATCCTCTCTGGAACCCCGCTTCAGGTAGTTGAAGGCTGCTATCAAATCCCCCCTCATTCTTCTCTTCTGCAGACTAAATAACCCCAGTTCCCTCAGCCTCTCCTCGTTAGTCATGTGCCCCAGCCCCCTGATCATTTTCGTTGCCCTCCGCTGGACTCTCTCCAATTGTCCACATCCCTTCTGTACTGGGGGGACCAAAAGAAGCTGTTCATATACACATGGCAGCAGCTGGTCATTGCATAGAGCCACAGGATGCTTTCATGCCAAGTATTTACCACGTATTAGCCTGCCTTGCTAACAGCTGTTCCTAGCGAACACAAGGCCAGAGGGAGAGAGAATCTCTGCCCCGGAAAGCTTAGGTAGGAGGAGAAGAGACTTGCCCATGGTCACGCAACAGCTCAGTGGCAGAGACAGACCTCACGTCGTCGAGTGCACTAACCACTGGACCACACTGCTTCTTGGGCTTTGCTGTGCTGGGAGGGGTTTGCTGGTATAGTTATATTTACTGGCCTGCTGGGTGACCTGGATCAAGTCCCTTCCCCACGCGGTGCCTCGGTTTCCCCATCTTCAAGATGAGGATAATGATACAGACCTTCTTTGTAAAGGGGAGGAATTGGTGTCTATATGCGGGAGCAGCAGAAACCCTCCATAAAAATGGGGGGGGAGGAGCCACCGGTGCCCAAACTGTGGCCCTGTCCCCCCCACTCCACCCCTTCTCCCTGAGGTCCCTGCCCCGCCCCTTCTTCCCCAGGCTCCTCCCCTTCTTCCACAGGCCCCGCCCTCATGCTGCCCCTTCTCCCTGAGACCTCGTCTTCCCCCCAGGAGCCCGCCCCCTGCTCGCTCCTCTCCACACCTTCCCCCCGTCGCTTGCGGCCGGTAAAAAGTGATGGGGCTGTATCCTCCTGGCCGTCCCTGTTCTGGTGCCCGTGGGAGCCCCAAAAGCCAGGGAGGGAGAGGAATGCTGTGGGGATTGTTCCAGAGAGAGCGGTAGGTGGTGGGGCAAGCTGGTTCCAGCCTTAGGCCTAGGTGGAGTTTAAATACCTTCATGCCGGGTGTTTAGTGTAAAGCAATAGAACAAATCTCAAGAATGTCCTGGCCTCTCCAAGGGTCAAATACAGCTCCACAGGACTTTGTCCCTCCGCCACAGGGCTAAGCCAAGGTCACACGTTCCAGAGATGAAAGAGGGACCCACCCTGCGCCCCTGCTGACCTGCACCTATTTCCTCCCCCATGTCCTTCCTCTCTGACTCAAGCGAAACCCTGGAGCTGCTCTGTTTGCTAAGGCTCGGGGGCACGTCCCATGGTGCTTAGTGCCTGCTGCGAGCGGAGGAGGACTCGAATCAGGGGCCACACGCGAGTTATAACTTGCAGGCCTTGCCGTGTGTTTGGGGGAGAACGACCCCATTAGGGGCGTATCCCTGCATCCATGCAAAATCTATCTATCTCCCAGTGGGCAGCTGTGGATAGAGGGGAAGGGTTAACCCCTTCCCTGCCAGTCCCTGGATGGGGGCTTCCCAGTCCCTGACCCATTGTGGAGTAATGAGATGAAATCAAGGATGGAAAATGTAGGTAGATAGAATAATATCTTGGGCTTGGAAGTCGGTGGAATATTTTCCCACGGGAAGGTCTCTCATTGGAAAGAGAGAGTGTTGCCTAGTGGACTGCGAATGGGCCTGGAAGCCAGGACTCCCTACTTCGAACCCCAGCTGTGAGACCGGGCAGTGTGGGTGGGAACTCACACCTGCTCTGTGCCTCAGTTTCCCCATCTCTCGCATAGGGATGAGGACTGGAGACGGGCCCGAGGATCTGATCGGGGTGCAAAGTTACTGGAAGGACTTGGGCCTGCGGTGCTGAGCCGGCCCATCACTGGAGTTTTTTAAGAACAGGTTGGACGATCACCTGTCAGGGATGGTCCTGCCTCAGCGCAGGGGGCTGGACTGGATAATTTCTATGCTTATGGTGGGACGGGGGTGGCTGTGACATGCAGCCGGGTTTGGGGCTGAGGGGCTGTGTCTCTAGGGTTGCGCGGAGGAATGTTGACTCAGCGCTTTCAGGCCGCCCGGCACTGGGAGGAGGAGCCAGAGGACAAGGACGGTGGCTTACTTTTGCAGCTCTGGTCAGACGGGTTCTTGTCAGTTACATCTGGTAAAACACTCAGGTTTTTTCTGCGATTGAGTTCATGGAATTATCTCAGGGTGGGGAGCAGGGAGGTTCACATCACCATGTGGCAGGGTGGAGCCCAGGGAGGGGATGTGGTGAATGGGTTATTGACGGTCTGTCTGTCTGTCCCCATGACATACTTCTCTGTCTCTTACTGCACCTGGCTGTCTGTCTAGCCCCATACATACTTCTCTCTCATTGCACCTCTCTGTCCCTCTCTTGGTGGTCCTATTTGTCTATCTATCCACCATAGATGCAGGAACTAGGGGCAGCACCCCCAACCTGTGCCCGGGGTTCCGCTCCTGGCCCTGTACCTGGGGTCCCAGCTGCTGACCTGTGTCTGCTCCCAGCCCTGGCTCTTGGCCCAGTGCCTGGGGTCCCGGCTGTCGGCCCCGTGCCTGTCCCCAGCTGTGGCCCCAGCCTCGGCCCCCTTACCCCTGTCCGTGTCGCCCCTCCCGGAACCACGGCTCTGGGGGGTAGGAGGGGCATGGACAGGGATAAGGGGGACATGAGGTAAAAAGTTGGGGGACCACTGCTTTATAGTTTCCTTAGCTGGCTTCCAGCACCACTGCTATCCACCTATTTATCCATCTTTGTCTGCCTGTCCATCCATGCCTGAGTCCACGTTTCTTTCTCTTTGTGGCCTTTTAACCATGGGATCTGAAGGCCGTTGATAGCTCAGTTCCTTGCAAACCACGTTTCTTGGTCTCTTTCCCACTCCTTAGCCAGCACCGTTGCTCTCCTTTGTCTGTTGACGCTTTCTCTGGGCTTGGCAGCTCCTCTTCTCCCCGGGGTTTCTGGGAAATTGCATCGGCCTTCCCAGCCCCTGCTTCTATTGTGATTGCCACTCCCTCACCGGAGCCTCGGTGCCAAAGGGAATTCTTATCTGCTGAAGCATGGAAAGGGCTGGTCTCACCCGGCCAGGCAAGCTGTTCAGAGCCCAGCTCCCAGCTCCACGGGTCCTGCTGTGTGGAGCAAACGGCTCGCAAACGGGGATGGGATGACGGAGTGACTGTCTGCCGCCCTTGGGAGGGTCCATGTTAAAAGCACCGCATGGGATGGAGATGATCCAGAATCGTGCAACTCCGCTCCAAGGGAGTCAATGGGCACCTCTGACGATCAGGAGACCAGGGGCTATGTGGCCTAGTGGGTAGTGCTGCTGGCCTGGTGTGTGACCTTGGGCAAGTCCCTCTCTATGCCTCAGTGTCCCCATCTGTAAAATGGGGTTAATGATACTGAGCTGTGCTTTGAGATCTACTGATGCTAGGGGGTTGTTACTAGTGTCTCAGACTGGGAACCCAGCTTCCACAGCTGAGTGTTTAGGCCAAATGAACTGTCCCGCTGCATATGCTGGGCCTTATTATTAATTACTTGTATTCCAGTGGCACCTGTAGGCTCTAACTGAGACCCGGGCCCCATGACACTGGGCGCTGCACAGACACAGAGTGAGAGACAGTCCCTGCCCCAAAGGTCTCAGTCTAAATAGACCACGGGTGGGAGGGGAAACTGAGGCACAACGAGGCGGCTATGACAAATGCCTGCAATATCCTTGACAAACGTTACTGAATTAAGTGTAAGTATCTTTGAAGTCCATTGGAGTACATGCAATGGTGATGTAGCCCTGGGAAGTGTTATGAACTTCAAAGGACAATCTTGAACAATGGGCCAGACAAAAAAAGGACTTTTCCCAAGTGGTTCGCCCAGGGAATATCTAGCGGGAGATGAATGCAGATTCTCATCCCTGGTTTTGCAAAAGCCCAGCCTTTTGAAGCTACGCCTTGAGGAGGGAACCATCGTCTGTTGATCACCTGGTCCTGGAATCCGGAGTTAAAGGAAACACTGACCTATGCACGGGGGTGCTAATCTTGAGCTAAGGCTGTTATGAATGTGTAACCCTAGAAAAACCTTTTGATGGGGTTTGAGGAAGGACTTTACCAGAACCCTCACTGGAATTGGAGAAAGGGGGTGATCTCTGCATGCGTGTAGGTTCTTCTGTTGTTTTAATGTTATCTCTGTAACGCTTTCACTTTAAAAATAAATGTGTTTGTAGCTGAGTGGTAACTTACACCTGTGGGCAATCCTGCTGCTTTGTATAAGAGAAGGCAAAGGGCAGACACAGGCCTGCTGAGGCTGTCCAGTTAGCTGGGAATAACACAGGGTAAGCTGGGAGCTGGGCTTGGCAGCCCCTCTTCAGGGGGAAGAGGTGTGCTACCCTGCCCATGAGAGGTGACGGCTGGGAGCCAGCCCCCTAACAGTGGGTGCTCTTGCTGGACTCTGGAGGGGGAATGAGGAGAGGCTGAGGGACCTGGGGTAATTTCTTCTGCAGAAGAGAAGAATGAGGGGGGATTTGATAGCAGCCTTCAGCTACTTGAAGGGGGTTCCAAAGAGGATGGAGCTCGGCTGCTCTCAGTGGTGGCAGATGACAGAACAAGGAGCAATGGTCTCAAGTTGCAGTGGGGGAGGTCTAGGTTGGATATTAGGAAACACTATTTCACTAGGAGGGTGGTGAAGCACTGGAATGGGTTACCTAGGGAGGTGGTGGAACCTCCATCCTTAGAGGTTTTTAAGGCCTGGCTTGACAAAGCCCTGGCTGGGATGATTTAGTTGGGGATTGGTTCCCCTTTGAGCAGGGGGTTGGACTAGATGACCTCCTTAGGTCTCTTCCAACCCTAATCTTCTATGATTCTAATGCAGGTGCAGCCCTGTTCAGATTTGGCCTGGCCACCCCTCTGTTATGATGGCGGGCTGGTGAGCGAATGGCGTTGTGACACTGTGCATGGGGTCACAGTGCGGTGTGACTCCGTGTGCTGCGTCGCAATGCCTGGAGTGAGCGGGCAGCCAGGCCTGTCTCTGGGCTATAGGACTCCTGCTGCTGGGTCAATGCGGGGCTGGCTCGCTCTCCAGCCCCGTGTCAAAATTCCTGTCCTTTCGTCAACTGCATAATATGCTTGGAAAAGCACCACACCTACATCTAAAGGGTGTGTGTGTGTGGGGGGGTGCCATATGCTCTCTTTGCTCCCTGTGAACTCCGCCACTGGCTAAGCACCAAAGCAGGGAGCTGAGGGGCGCTAGGAACTGTTTCTTCTCACCCTGTGAATGAGCAGCGTCCGGTCCCGGAGCTCTAGTTTTACGGGGCGGGGAAGGGAATGGTTCTAGCCTAATGAACTGGTGAACTTCTGCAGAGAACGATGGCAGTAAATCAACTCCCCTGTCCCTGGCTGAGTGTTTGGGATCCGTGGCCGGAATAAGCTCAAATACCAGCTCCATGTGAACATGGTGCTCATGGTGTGCTGATGGCCACGGCTACCTTCTGCCTCCAGGGGGCTGGTCACAATCACACCCAAGCTGCTCTTCGGAAGGTGTGTCTGGCACTCAGAGCTGGGAGCCAGCTAGTCCTAGCTCCCTGGCAAGCTTCTGATGAGATCACAGGGGTGAGTTACCAAGGCCGGCTCTTTGGAAATGGGGCACTGATCTTGGGTGTCCAATTTGAGCCACCGTGGGGGGCTTCTTTCTGGTCAGCCACAGCTCCCGCAGCCTTCAGCTGGTGTCATGGTTAGAAGAGGGGGCTGCCAGTCAAAGCCCTCAGGTTGTGATCTTGTCTCTGGGAGGTAGTGAGGAGACTGGGGGGTCAGGACTCCTGGGTTCCCTACCAGACTGTAGGAGGGGAGTGTGGTCTCCAGGTTAACCCTGGGGAGTCAGTCAGGAGTCCTGGGTTCTGTCAGCCCTGTGTGAAAAGGGGCACATCACTTACCAGCGCCTTGCCTCAGTTTCCCCACCTGAAACTCAGAGGCTCATCTTAATCAACCTGATGGCAAGGATGAATTAAACGTCTGCAGTGCACATGGAGCTCTCCGGCATGAGAGCTAGCATGGGGGTGCCTGAGCAGGCCTGTGATTAGCACTAGCGTTTCAAATGTCACCCCTCCCAGGCAACCCAAGGAAAGGCTCCTGTGGGTGTAGCTGCAAAGTGCCTGGCTCCCGGCTTGCACATTCATGAACAAGCTGCTGTAGAAACGGAGTTTGCCAGGTAGACTTTGACCTGTGACAACCCTGGCTGGCTGCCTTGTCCAGGGTGGGGCTGTGCAGAGAGCCAGCCAGTGGGAAAGGGCTGGCGGAGAGGGAATTATATTGCACTGTCCTCTCTACAAACAATGCGCCTCCCACTCTGGAGTAAGTGCCTCAGGCCCTGCAGTGTTTCACTGCACACAGCCCATGCCCCAGAAGAGCAGGCTGATGCCAGGTGCACTAGAAAGGGGGGGATGAGCGTGCCCCACTCGGGAATTCTGGCCGGCTGCCTGACACCAGTTGGCCACTGCCTTTATTATCCATTGCTGCCGTTCTGGCCTCCCACCCCTTGGCGTGTTTGCCCTCTCAGGGCGCTCCTGGGAGGTTAGTCACTGACGCCTGGGCCCCGAGTCTGTTTACCCACAGGTGGGTCCGGGTGGGGGGCTCTCCTTTGTACGTTCCTGGCCGAGCTGGGAACACAAACCTCTCCCAGCGTGACTAAGGGCCGGCGGAAGTGGTGATTAAGCAGCGATATTGTTGTTGCTCCATAACCGGGGAATCAAACCAATAAATCTGAGTTACAAAGGTGATACTGTTTGGTGTGAGGTAGAATAGGTGAAGTGGAGATAAAGGGATTTCTTGCTTTCCTTCCTTCTGTCCCTGCCCCTCTTGTCTAAGCCCCTGGCTGAATTTACATCATTTAAAACATGAAAATTGAGGGCGGGCAACCTCGTTTTGCCTAATTTGGAGCCTGCGTGGTTTGAACATTTGACTATGATTTGAATGCCCCCAGGTTTCCCTTTCCGCTCTGGAGGGGAGCTGCCCAATAAAGGGGTGTGTGTGTGTGGTGGGGGGGGGGGGGGGGGGATGACAAGGTAGTGAAAAACAGGATGGAAAACGGCGAGAAGGCAGGGGAGTGAAAGGAGAGAGGCTTGGCCTGGAAGCTCTTTGGGGCAGGGAGTTCTGAGTCTGTACAGCACGTGGCCTGGTTCATGAACAGGGCTCCCAACTTGCTTATGCAGGGGAAGTGTGAGCAAAGCAGCAGAGAGGGGAATTGCACTGATGATGGATTTATTTATTGCTATCCCAGCTGTGCAGTCACACACGCAGGGCCCGGCTTTTGGGGGTGGGCTCATGTACCCTGAACTGGGGGCCTGCTTGCAGTCATGCTGGTGATGTCAAGGAGTGCTGCAAACAGCCAGATAGGAGCCCCCCCTCCTCTCCTCAGGGGTCAAAGGGTCCCTGTTGCCCCCTGTGGTGGGATGGGGGTACAGGGGCTAGGCCAGGATGCCCTTATCCAGCAATTCCTGACTTCACTTAGGACCATTCGCAGAACGCAATTTAGGCCTGGTCTCGCCACCTCAGTGCTGGGTGTTTAATTAACTGGGTGCAGCGTGTTGTATGGATGCTCTTAAATCAGTTTGAAACCTGGGGTGTGCTGGTTTAGCGTGTGCTGGTAACTTGCAAGCTAAGGTAAACCAAGCTAGCCTCTGTTAAATGGCTAGCCGAGTGTCCACACAGTGGCTTGCACTAGTTTTTTAAATCAATTTGAGTTAAACTGGGGCAGACTCTGTGTGTGTGTTGATGTGTCCTTAGAGCTGCCTTGAGGCTGCTCTGAATTACACCTGGCCGCCAGCCTGGCCCAAGGCTCTGGGGGTGATCGTGCCCTTTAGAAAAATAACGGGGGAGGAGGGGAAACTGAGTGTATATTACAGGGGGGGAAAAAGAGCCTTGTGCCTCAATGGCATAGTTTATCCTGATGAGCTCCGCCAGCCTCTCTGGCTCTGATCAGAATCATTACCAGCCAGCAGCCGCTGAGTTGACCCCCAGATTCATGGTGACTGAGCAACGAAGAGCAAACCCAGCCTTTCCAGCTGGTGTCCAAAGTGAGCGGCTAAACTCCTCCGTGAGCCACAGACCAAGGCGGTGCTAGCTTGGGGGGGCGTAAGCAGGAATATTTTTGCCCCCCAAAGCATAATAAAAAGCGAATAGGGGGCTCCCTTGAGCTGCTCAGGACCCAAAGCAATTGCTTCATCTGCTTAGGCCTAGCGCTGGCTCTGCTGAGCAGACCGATACCTGTGGGTCTTGTACAAAGCTCTTGGGCAAGGCCACCAGACTCAGGATTTAGGAATCTCATAAGAGGAATGAACTCTGTTGCAAAGGACCCATTGCTGGAAATGCTCCAATCCACCCCCACATCCCAGTGCTGGAATCTGGCTCTGTTTGCACAAGGCACTCGGCTCAGCTCAGCTTGCCTGAGCATCTGTAGGGAGATGCATGATCCAGGACCCGGATTCTGGGCTGGATCCCACCAAAGTCCAGGCAGCTCCCCATCCAGATACACCCAGGACAGCACTGGCACGGAGTCCCCGGGCGATGCTCTGGAACTGCTCCCTACGAAGCCAGGCAGGACTCTGGGGGAGCCGCCTCCTCTCGGAGCAGACTGTCTCCAGGGCAAGAAGCTTACACAGCTTCCACCTTCCTGGGTCTGACCTCGGAGCATTCTCACACCATGCTCTTCCCACAGGGAGTCTGCACAGGTGGGGCTCCTGAGGAAGCCAGAGGGCCCTGCCCCCCAACTCCGCAGTCAGACGTGACTTTCAGCCACTAAAACAGAAGATTTATTAGACGACAGGAACACAGTCCAAAGCAGAGCTTGTAGGTACAGAAACCGGACCCCTAAGTCTGGTCAGTCCTGGTTCTGGGCCTCCCTCTCTTTCCCCAGCCAACTCCAAACTGAAACTCTCCAGCCCCTCCTCTGGCCTTTGTCTCTTTCCCAGGCCAGGAGGTCACCTGATCTCTTTGTTCTCCAACACCTTCAGTTGGCACCTTTGCAGGGGAGGGGCCCAGGCCATCAGTTGCCAGGAGACAGGGTGTCGGCCATTCTCTGAGCAGACAGCATCACACCTGCCCTCTAGGGTTCTGCAACAATCACACGCCCTTATCCCCCCACCTAGATACTTAAGAACTGCCTAGGGGAAACTGAGGCACCCACACAGTATTCAGAGAAAACATTAAGAACATTCCCACTGTCACAAGCACCCAGAGCAAAGCTGTAACATACGCCACACAGGTAGCACCAGGAAGCACGTGGCTTTTCTGTTGCCAGACACAGTGCTGGGCAAAATCAGTTCAGCCTCCACATAGAATATCAGGGTTGGAAGGGACCTCAGGAGGTCATCTAGTCCAACCCCCTGCTCAAAGCAGAACCAATTCCCAACTAAATCATCTCAGCCAGGGCTTTGTCAAGCCTGACCTTAAAAACCTCTAAGGAAGGAGATTCCACCACCTCCCTAGGTAACCCATTCCAGTGCTTCACCACCCTCCTAGTGAAAAAGTTTTTCTTAAAATCCAACCTAAACCTCCCCCACTGCAACTTGAGACCATTACTCCTTGTTCTGTCATCAGGTACCCCTGAGAACAGTCTAGATCCTCCTCCCAGAAAACACTCCAGCCCAGATCTCACTCCCCAAACCTGCTCTCTTGGGTTCCCCACAGCTCTGATCCCCAGAGAGGAAATGGGTTTTCCTGCAGGGCACAGACTGGTGCCCAGAGAAGGTGACTGGAGATACCACAGAGCTGTAGATTATTATTATTCATGTTATAATAGCACTGTGGGGTTCCCAACCAGGCTCCAGGCCCCATGTGAGAGCCGGTCCCCATCTTGATGAATTTATAATCTGATTGAACAAAAAGTGGGAGAGGAGGGCTCAGATCCTCAAAGGTGTTTAAGTGCCTAATTCCCACGGGAACAACTTTCCTGCAGGAGGGCAGTGGCAAAATGAAGCATGGAACCCAGGTGTCCTGAATGCCCAACTAGGGTTTTAGCCTCTGAGAGCAGAGAGAGAGAGAAATGGCTGGTATCCTGACCTGCCTGGATCTCCTGGGGTTGGAAACACACCTTGATCCTTGCAACACCACCACCTGCGAACTCCTATGAACGTCTGTTTCCCCTGACTTTGCCTCAGCTGCCCGGCTCCCTAAGGGTTACACATTCTAAGCAATAATTCCTCCTTAATCTCAGCATCCCTGTACATTCCTGAGTGGTGAGGGCAGCTAGTCTGCTAGCCAGCACCATCTCTGGTGGAATTCACCTTTCGCCCTTCCTCCTCCCCCATTTCTGCTTCCTTTGCTTTGTGCAGTGCGAAATGGTTCTGGAAACGCGCAGGAACTCTCTCACTTACTGGAAAGTCGATCATTTGTCACTCATCTGCCGCCCGCCACGGGTTCCTTTGGAAACTGACAAAGAGCCTAGCAAAGGCCGGGCAAACAGCCTCTTTGTTTCGCCCAAGGATCTAGAGTTCCCTTAAATCTAGCTCACTGCATGAAACCCCGTTCCTATGGCCACAGGGGCATCTCGCACTGTAAGATATTTATCCTCTTACCATCCCTGAAAAGCAGGGCATTGCTATTATCCCCATTTCACAGATGCGGAACTGAGACCCAGATCTTGCTCTTGAACTCAGGGGGAGTTAGGTGTCTCAAGACCTTTGAGGCTCTGGCTCAGTCATCTGCCCAAAGTCACAGAGGAGGTCAACAGCAGAGGGAGGGATTGAACCTGGGCAGGGCCGGCTCCAGGCACCAACGCAGCAAGCAGGGGGAAGGGGCGGCATGTCCAGGTCTTTGGTGGCAATTTGGCAGCGGGTCCCTCGGTCCCTCTTGGAAGGAAGGACCTGCTGCCGAAGAAGAAAGCGGCGCAGTGGACCTGCCGCCGATTGCGATCGCGGCTTTTTTCCCCCTGCCGCTTGGGGCGGCAAAAACCCTGGAGCTGGCCCTGAACCTAGGTCTCCAAAGTCCCAGATTAGCACCCTAAGAACTCCCTGTTTAGAGCTGGAAGAGGACAAAGCGCCTCAGAAGACCGTAGGATAATATCATGCACTGACCTACTCAGTCACCTCTGCTCCATCCAAACACCCATTGCTTAGACCAGCTGGATGGTATGGTGGTAATAGAACATCGCCCATTTGGCTTAGGTCAGGCACCATCCCAGTTTAATGTCCATCTGCTATGCTGTCTGTTGGAGGATGGACCAAAGATCTGACCTGTCTTTCCCACCAGAGCCCCATGAAGGCCGCGTCGCAGCCTTTCCATGGGCCTGTCTTTGGCTTCCTTTCATGCAATGAACCACCCTGACCTTTTGATGGCTTGGTTTGAAGATCCCCCCCCCCCCCAATTTCTCGCTTTGCTCCCTTCCTACTGGGGAACCGTTTGCATTCTGACCCTGCTGTGGCTTTTCTTTTGCCGTGGGTGTATCCAGCTCTGGGGGCCAGCCTGCAGCTGCAGGGGTAGAACGAATGAGTATTGTTTGGATTACCGTGATGCCTCGGAGTCAGAGGCTTAGGACAGAGCTGTGTTTGGGCCGGCCGCATCATTTTGGAACATGGTTTTGGGCCCTGCCTATGTTATTGTGATAAAGAGGAAAACCGCGCAGCCTCAGACTTCGTTAATCATCCCAAAGACAGACGGCAGTGCAGAAAGTCACCGTAGAACAGCATTGCCTTGCCCCCGGACGCAGGCAGCCCGATTCTCCTAGTGCTTATCCCCGGAGCAAATCAGGAGCACCTCGGCTGAAGTTAACAGAGATCCACTGGGGTAAAACAAGTGTCAAGGGAGAGCCCTTGTGCCGTCACTGACGCTCGTGCAAGAGAAACGTAAAACATGACTATGGGGGGAGGGATAGCTCAGTGGTTTGAGCATTGGCCTGCTAAATCCAGGGTTGTGAGTTCAATCTTTGAGGAGGCCATTTAGGGATCTGGGGCAAAAATCTGTCAGGGGATTGGTCCTGCTTTGAGCAGGGGGTTGGACTAGATGACCTCCTGAGGTCCCTTCCAACCCTTATTTTCTATGACTAACAGCATCAATTTGCAGAGGGGCAGCCTTGTGGAATGACTTTCATGAAGCTTCTCCTGCCAGCTGAGATCTTGGACCTGGTATGCTGAATTGGAAGAGTAGGAGGGGGACCTGAAATCTGCACCCAAACTCCCTGGATTTTAGGGCTTTGAGTATTTGACCCCGGGCTGGCGATCTTTCAGTCGCTGAGCCAGCAGCCTCCTGGCTTGCTCCCCATTTTAATTTAGAGTGGTAGGGTTGATGTTCTACCTATACGACCCATATCATCACAGCACCTTGCAGACATGAAAGAATTCAGCATTCCATGTCACTGCGCCTTAAAAAATTATTACTTCTTAGCTGACTGGCCCAAGGCCACCTAGGAAGCCTGGAATAGCATGCAAATCTCCAGGGTCTCATTCCTTAACCACAAGTCCATCCTCCGGGTTATCATGCATAGGTGAACCGGCCATTGGGGGAGGCTAGCCTCTGGCCCCTCCCCTTCTGCCTGAGGCCCTTTCCTTCCTCTTCCCCTTCCCAGGGCTGCCCAAAGTGGAGGGGCAAGTGGGGCAATTTGCCCCAGGCCCCGGGCCCCTCAGGGGCCCCCACAAGAGTTTTCAGGGGCCCCCATGAAAGTTTTCAGCTGGTCTGCGGCGGCAGGTCCTTCAGTGCCACCGAACACACCCGGAGCGAAGACCGGGAGCTTCTTCCGCTCCGGGTCTTCGGTGGCAATTCGGCGGCAGGTCCTTCACTCGCTCCGGGACCCACTGCCAAAGTGCCCCGAAGACCCACAGTGGAAGGACCCCCACTGCCAAAGACCCCAGGCTCCCTGAATCCTCTGGGCGGCCCTGCCCCTTCTGTCCCCCTCCCCTGCCGGAGCCCAGTGCATCCTCACTGTGGCTGCTGGCCCCCCTGCCCCAGCCTGCCCAAGCGCCCCCAGCCCCGGGCCTTGCGAGCCCTGGCCCCAGCCACCCCGAGTCCTGATTCCTTCAGCCCCACCTACGGGCCTCCAGGCATCCGGGGCAGAACACCTTAGAGAGTCAGACTGCCCCTTCCCAGGCACCATCCGGTGGGTGGTCTTACAGAGGTTAACGTTAAGTGTGTGCTTAAGTGTTTGCCTGGCTTGGGCCAGTGTCTTCCAAGATCAAGCCCCCCCTGCGATGGATGAGTCAGTGGGCAAGATTCTGCCCTCGGTGTGACCATGTGGAACCCCACTGAAATCAACGGCACTGAAGTGATTGATGCCTGGGCTAAGATAAGCCCCTTCCCTAGACCTTGGCTGCAGAGTGCCGGGTTTTGCAGCGGTAAACCACAGCTCCACCCATTGCAAACAACGCCCTGCTGGGAGATGTGACCCTGTCCCAAAGTACTTCAGTGAAAGCTGCCAGCAGTCTGACTGCTTTGCAGAACCTGCCATTGGCTTTAAAAAGGGGCCTGGGGCTGGCACGCGCCTTCCTGGGCTCTCTTTAGAAATAACTCCGGGGCATGAATCGTGGATCCGAGACCCACTGAACCAGAACCCTGAAGCAGGTGAATGGAGCCAAAGATAAACCCTGGGCCACCATTAGACTTGGCTGTACCTGCAAGGAGGAGGCCCACAGTGCCACGGGGCTAATTATCTGTTGTCCTAGCAACCGGGGTGGGGCTGCAGATGTGTATGATAAGGAAAGGAAGTGGTTTTGCTCACCTGAAGCTTTTATGGCTGGTTCTTAGGGTGCTGATAGTTACAGGATGCAAGCACTGGCTGAGAGGCACCGCTGTCAAATTCTCCACTCCCTGCACTGAATGAATCGCCAGTGGCATCCTAGGCAGAACAGCGTTAGCCATGCGGGTTAGACAGAGCGATATAGACGTAGGGTTGGAAAGATTGGATTTTTCCCGGGAAATGTTGGTAAACGTCTCTGTCCATTGATAATGATGGAAATTCCCAGCTAGGCACGTAAGAGCCATGCCACCTGAGCGCTCAGAGTGTTTGCTTTAAGGCTATTTACTTGGTCTGTTTTGACACGGGCTGTTGGCATTTTGTGTTTTAACGGTTAGAAAGCTTTAACGTTTCGAATCTTATCACCTACTGTCATGAAATAATGATTGTCGGACCCCGCCCCTGTTGTCTGAGCGCCTCCCCCCGCCTAATTTCCAGCAACTGTGAAAATTTAAATTGACAAAAAAGAGGGGGGTGGGGTGCTTAAAACCCATCATTTTGTGCAACGGTGAACAATTAAATCGATAAGCATTAAAAAATGCTTCAAAATTAACATAGATATTATCCGTCTAAATGATATATAGTTACAAAAAATTGAATTCTGCCAAACCTGAGTAGAAGTATTTAGTTACCTGGATAGCTGGATTAGATAGATGGGGCAGATGTGTAGGAATGGCTAGATAGATGGTTATAAATGAGGCTAGACAGAAGATGCGTAGGGATGGATGGATGGGTATGAATGGGGATAGATATATGTGGGGATAGACAGACAGATAGATGGGTGTGAATGGGGATAGACAGATGAAAAGCCCTTTAACACAGCATGAGTCCCACTCTAAGGACCTGAAATGTGAGTTCCTTTTATCCTTTCTCTTTTATGACACCGGATTCCAATGTGAAATGGGGATGGGAACATGGCCTAGTGGGTAGCGCACTGCACTAGAATTCAGGACACCTGGGTTCTATAGCTGGACTCTGCCACAGACTTGCCGGTGACTTTAGGCAAATCACTTATTGTCCCTATGCCCAAAAGAGCCTCTGTGGTCCATTGGATCCTGGCCTTGCTGCTGGCGAAGTTGCCAGTGACTGCGGTGGTTGGCCCATCATGTGGGGAATGGCCTAAGATCTGCAGCCAATGGGCAGCCCGCCTTGCTTTTTAAAAGGGACTGGGGAGGAGTTGTTTTGACCTAGTTATATTGATTAGCCCTTAAAGCAGAGGTCCCCAAACTGTGGAGCACACCCCTCTAGGGGGGGCGCAGCATGGAGGGTATGTTTAGGGTGGTGTGGCAGGCTTGGGCTATCCCCCATGGGGGGCAGGGAGGGAGTGCCACCCAGTTCTGCCCCACCCCCAACTCTGCTCTGGCCCCGCTCCTAGCCACGACCTCAGCTCTGTCCCTGTCCCCAGCCTCGGCTGTTGCCCCCCCCCCACCAAGTCTCTGTCCCTGGCCTCGTTCCCAGTTTCGGCCCCCTTACACCTGTCCGCGTTCCCCTCCCTGGAGCCACGGCCCTGCAGGGTGTGGACAGGGGCAAGCGTGGCGCAACCCTCCAAAGTTTGGGGACCGCTGCCTTAAAGGGTTCCCTGGGTCACGTGGTGGATCTGTGTGGAGGGAGTCCGTGCGTCCCGCTGGATCAGAACCTTTTCTAGCCACGGCTCTTTTGCTATAAGAACTAGTCGGGCCTGAATCTCAATTCTGGGGCCAGATTTCCGATATCCCGGAGCCCTAGGGCATCCCAATCTATTCCTCACTGGTGAGCCTGGTCCGTCGGAGGGCGCCTCCGAGCACTGACCTGGCCCCCTCTTGAGAACCGAGCAGGGCCACTTTCCCATTAACCCCCCTGCCCCGTGGCGCTTTTGGCTGGGGAGGTGTTGCTCCTCTGAGTCTGGCCACACTCCAGCTCTGGCACTTCATTACATTCTTGCAGCGCTGTTAAAGAGCGGCCACGGGTCAACCCCAGAGGAGGCTGCACTTCGACGCTGGGCGAAGTGATTCCAATATGCAGCAGGTAACGTGTGCTGATAGCTATAGCGTGGCGAGGCCATGGACTGGGTTCTATTTCCGGCTCTGCTGGGGGTCCATGGGCGAGTCCCTTTCCCCCCGTGCCTCAGTTTCCCCATGTAGGGATAACAATACCCACTGCCATTGCTTTGGGCTCTGTGGATGAGAAAGGCCAGGGGTTATTAATAAAGTGCTTTGGGATCGGTGAGGGTGGGAGGTGTCAGGCCAGCCATATCCTTCCACGCATGCTGCTGTTTGCTCACCGTTACAAGCCATGGAGACGGGCCAGGAGAGATTCTGCAAGGCCCGGCGAGCTCCTCCCGCTGCACACACCTGCCTAGCTAGCCTAGCCTAACTCCCCTTTGTGGCTGTAATTCCAACCCCCTGTGCTCTTTGTTTCACCAACAAACTGAACAGCGCCATAAAAGGGCACGGGGACCCGTCGGACCGGTCCCACCCCGTTCTAGGTGCACCGTGCCTGGCCAGGCTCCAAGGCCCCACTCCCTCCGCAGTATCTCAGCAAGAGCGAAATATTTGTCTGAGCAGCAAATTCTTTCCTGATAAGAAAGGAGGGGATGGGGTGGGCGGGGATCCCCATAGCAAACCTCTTCCCCTGCCTTCCATGAGACATGAAGGGGAGGGAGAGGAGGGAAGCAGGCAGGGCTTCTTCCTGAGGGGGGGTCCAGGCTGCAGTGGGGGCTGCAAGCTTTCTCAGTAAGAGGGATCTGGGATTCTTTAGAGCCATTGTCTGTGCAGTGCAGGCATGACAGACGGACTGTCGCTGCAGGGCATGACAGAGGGGATCCCCCAGCCCCTGGCGCTGCAGGGCATGACAGAGGGATCCCCCAGCCCCTGGTGCTGCGGTGCATGAGTGCAGGGGACTGGATTAGATGACCTCTCGAGGTCCCTTCCAGTCCTACGATTCTATGACACAGGGGTCCCCTGGCCCTGCAGAGCATGACAGAGGGGTCCCCCAGCCCCTGGCGCTGCAGGGCATGACAGAGGGATCCCCCAGCCCCTGGTGCTGCAGTGCATGAGTGCAGGGGACTGGATTAGATGACCTCTCGAGGTCCCTTCCAGTCCTACGATTCTATGACACAGGGGTCCCCTGGCCCTGCAGTGCATGACAGAGGGGTCCCCCAGCCACTGGCAAAGGCACCTCTTTCCTATAGATCCTCAATGCTTGGAGCCCTCCCTTCCCAAATCCTCAGCGCTGCGTAACTCTCCTCCTGCTACTGCTGCTTTCCTACCCAGTGACCTGCAGCAGGTCCTGTTGGGATAGACCTGTACATGGCTGGGCATGCAGGGCCAGGTGCTTCAAAGTGCCCTGCACCCAGCAGCTGCCATTGAGAACAATGGAGTATCCTCACCCCCACCCCCACCCCAGTTGTTCTCAGTCTATTATCAGGCTGTCTGTTCATCCACCCATCCCCGCCTTGCAAGAACAAGCTCCTAAAGTAGGTCTTTATCCCCCACTTATTACAGGGTCAGTCCCCTCCCCGCCCCCCAGGCTGCCCAAACCCACTGCAATACACAAGCAACGCCCCTGTAGGGCCCTGGCTTTTATCCTCCGGCCCTGCGGTTTGAGGCTCGGGTTGGGGAGGTGCTTTGGGGCTGGAGCAGACACGGCTGGTGCTGTTCCGTGGTGTTATAATTATGTTGTCCTAGACTGAGGCTACTAGGGAGAATCCCCGTACGAGGCAGTCTCTGGATAACCGAATCAGCAGAGGTCCGCAGACCCTGGGACTCCCATGCGAATGAACAGCCCTGGGGTGTGGCAACCGCCCTGCTGAACAATGGCTGTGAAATGCCTGGCATAGCTGCTGCGGAGCCAGGCCTCCCTTGCGTGTGCTTTGCTGCTGAGGGCAAACGGCTCGGCCCTTAAGTTACGTCTACACTGCAGTAAAAGACTCGCAGCACAGCTGGCTCAGGCTGTGGGGCTAAAACATGCAGTGTAGACGTGCCGGCTGGAGCCCGGGATCCGAGACCCCACGAGGAGGGAGGGTCTCAGAGCTCAGGTTCCAGCCCAAGCCTACACTGCGGTTTTTAGCTGGGCAGTCTGAGCCCTGCAACCCCCCGTCAGCTGAGCCGGGCTCTGAATCATGGCATTGCAAGCTTTTTATCATAGTACCCGTAGATCCTTCCTTAGACTGGAGCCAAGGATTTCTCCAGCGATGACAGCCGACTCCCCCAACCCTGTGTGCGCTGAAAGATGAGCTGGGAGTGGCTGCATGCTGGACTGGGAATCAGGACTGGTTCCAGGGGTCCATTATTGGGGGGGTACATTGTGGGGGGGGGCAATGGGTAATTTTGGGGCTCCCTGGATGTCACTATTTAAAAAACAAACAATCTTCCAGGAGCCCGGGTGCTTGTTAGGCCCCTGGAAAATCTGGGATTTTTAGAGTTTAAAAAAAGTAAAATTTGGCTACTGGGTCGGTATTTTGCCATTTATATAATAGACAAAGATTCTCCAATCGGTGGCTGTTCCACGGCTTAACGTCCGATGACGTTGTACATATTTTGGCCTTTCTGACACTAATTTGGGGCCCCTCGAAGATTGTTTTGGGGGTGCAAACGTCTCCTTTGCCTCCCTGGTAATGCTGGGCCAGCTGAGGATAAAAACCAGGCAACCTCATTCTAACATAACTTGAGTGTCTATTGCTTGCGTGTAGCAGTGGCTTTGGGGGGCATGGGAGGAGGGGAGGGAGAACTGAGCCTATAACAGGTGAGGCATGAAGATTTCCCTTTGGAGGCCTCTATTACATGGCATAGATAGATAGATGAGTATGGGGATGGATAGGCGTGGATGGTTACATGGATAAATGTGTACGGGGATGGATGTATAGATGCATCTGGGGATGGATGAACATAAGAACGGCCAGACTGGGTCAGACCAAAGGTCCATCTAGCCCAGTATCCTGTCTTCTGACAGTGGCCAATGCCAGATGCCCAGAGGGAATGAACAGAACAGGGAATCATCAAGTGATCCATCCCATGTCGCCCATTCCCCACTTCTGGCAAACAGAGGCTAGGGAAACTTCAGAGCATTGTTTTGCATCCCTGTCCATCCTGGCAAATAGCCATTGGTGGACCTATCGTCTATGAATTTATCTAGTTCTGTTTTTGAACCCTGTTATAGTCTTGACCTTCACAACATCCTCTGGCAAATGTGTACAGGGATGGATGGATAGATTAGATTAGATTTGTATGGGGATCCATAGATGGATCTGTATGGGGATGGATTGATAGATATGGAGTGGATGGATGGATGGATAGATGTGCATGGACATAGATAGACAGATAGATGGATTAGATAGATGTGTATGGGGAGGCATAGATGGATCTGTATGGGGATGGATTGATAGATATGGAGTGGATGGATGGATAGATGTGCATGGACATAGACAGATAGACGGATTAGATAGATGTGTATGGGGATCCATAGATGGATCTGTATGGGGATGGATTGATAGATATGGAGTGGATGGATGGATAGATGTGCATGGACATAGACAGACAGATAGACGGATTAGATAGATGTGTATGGGGAGGCATAGATAGATCTATCTGAGGATGGATAGATAGATGGATGTATATGGCGATAGGTAGACAGATGAGTCTCCTCCAGTAGAATCCAGTGACTGTCACAGTCCCCAGCTGTTTTCTCCAGCTTGACTTTCCATGTGTAATTTGCGAGAAGATCATTTCCTGGCAGACCATCAAAGGCAGATGCCTCAATTGCTGCGATTTAGAAGAAAGGGAAAAAGCCCTGCCCGAGGGTGCCTCACCCTCACCCTCCTAGACCGGCCCAGTCGTTCCCTTTAATGAGGGACAAGTTCAGCCCTGAGGAGCCTGCCTCATTATCTTTCCACTATCTAGCCTCTAATCCTGGTGCTCACCAGCTGCCAAGAACATTTCAACCTGCTGAGTGCAGTCATCCCCGTTAAGAAGCAGGAGCCACAGGTGCAGAGGCCCCGCCCCAGGCTTAGTAAAATCCATTGCTAGGTTCTGCGTGTGTGTGTGTGTGGTGGGGGAAGTTACCTTCTATGGGAGCATCGGTCAGCATACGGGAGCCAGTGGACCAATGATCATAACATGTGCTATGGGCCAGTTTTGATCCTAAGCTACACTCCATGCAGGCGAATGGGTCTGGGTTGGGGTGGAAGGCTGGGAAGAATGAGAACATAAGAATGGCCATACTGGGTCAGACCAAAGGTCCATCTAGCCCAGTATCCTGTCTTCCAACAGTGGCCAATGCCAGGTACCCCAGAGGGAATGAACAGAACAGGGAATCATCAAGTGATCCATCCCCTGTTGCCCATTTCCAGCTCTTGGCAAACAGAGGCTAGGGACTCCATCCATGTCCATCCTGGCTAACAGCTATTGATGGACCTATCCTCCATGAACTTATCTATTTTTTTTTTGAACGCTGTTATAGTCTTGGCCTTCACAACCTCCTCTGGCAAGGAGTTCCACAAGTTGACTGTGGGCCGACGTTGAATGTGAGCCCACATCCCTTTTTAAAGGATGAGTAAATCAGTGGATGATTTATGGAGCCTTCTTGGATCTACTGATCTAGACCCAAGACTGGGAATGGACCCAGCAGATGGGTCCATAGATCTAAGGGGCACCTGTCATGCACTCCTCAAATCTGGCAGCTCACCCCCGCCCCTGCAGTGGCCACAGCCCCCAATCCTGGATACACAGACCCAAGGATCTTACACCAGGCCATCGGTCAAAGCTTGAATGATCTAAGTGGGCAAATGCTCCACCCTTTCCTTTAGCCCATTTTCCCATAGAGGTTAATCTCCCGCTGAGCCACCAATCCCATCCGCATCTGTGAGCCAGAGGCAGGTCCTGCTCACTCATCAGCACTCAGGAGCTTGCGTTGTGCTTGGGATGGGGGTTGGAGAAGGATTTCCAAAATCCAAGGGGGCAGAGGGGAAGGTTGGGGAACATAGGGAATTGCCAGACCCAAGTTCCATCTAGTCCAGTATCCTGTCTCCAACAGTGGTTAGCACCAGATGCCTCAGAGGAAGGAGCAGGAACCCTGCAGTAGGCAGATGTAGGATAACCTGTCCTCCTCACAGAATTCTCATCCTCATTCGTAATGGTGAGAGCTCAACATATACCTTGAAGCACAAGATTTAATATCCCTTCCAAACACTCTTCTTTGATAATTAGCTGTTTTCTGTCTCCTCCTCCCTGGCTGGATAGACCACGGAGGGCTTTGGGCACTCTCCCCCGTGGATACCACCTCTTCCAGGGAAGGGCATATTTTTCCCATTGAGGATAGTTCCCATTACGAGACAATAAAACTTGCTCAGCATGACTCCTCCACCTTCTCCGTGGTCTCTATGGTTGAATGGCCACCATGCAAATGTCCCTCCAGGAGATGCTTAGCTGCTCTGTCTTAGAATCATAGATTAGGGTTGGAAGAGACCTCAGGAGGTCATCTCGTCCAATCCTCTGCTCAAAGCAGGACTAACACCCACTAAATCATCCCAGCCAGGGCTTTGTCAAGCCGGGCCTTAAAAACCTCTAAGGATGGAGGTTGGGTCTTCTGTCATCATCATAGACACCAGCTTCCTTGTGTGTGTGTGTGTGGTGGGGGAGGTTACCTTCTATAGGAGCATCGGGCAGCATATGGGAGCCAGTGGACCAATGATCATAACATGTGCTATGGGCCAGTTTTGATCCTAAGCTACACTCCATGCAGGCTAATGGGTCTGGGTTGGGGTGGAAGGCTGGGAAGAATAAGAACATAAGAACGGCCATACTGGGTCAGACCAAAGGTCCATCTAGCCCGGTATCCTGTCTTCCGACAGTGGCCAATGCCAGGTGCCCCAAAGGGAATGAACAGAACAGGTAATCATCAAGTGATCCATCCCCTGTTGCCCATTTCCAGCTCTTGGCAAACAGAGGCTAGGGACACCATCCATGTCCATCCTGGCTAAAAGCCATTGATGGACCTATCCTCCATGAACTTATCTAATTTTTTTTAACCCTGTTATAGTGTTGGCCTTCACAACATCCTCTGGCAAGGAGTTCCATAGGTTGACTGTGGGCCGAGGTTGAATGTGAGCCCACATCCCTTTTTAAAGGATGGGTAAATCAGTGGCTGATTTATGGAGACTTTCCCTGGGGGTACTCAACCCCCGCTCAGCCCCAGGTCACCCCCCCACTCCATCCCTTCCCTCAAGCCCCCATCCCGTCCTGCCTCTTCCCACCCCTGCTCTGCCCCACCCCCATCCCACCCCTTCCCCCATGGCCACAATTCCGCCCCGCCTCTTCCCGCCCCCACCCCACCTCTTCCTTGCCTCTTTCCGCCTAGTTCCACCCCTCCCTCAGCGGGCCCCGTCTCCGCTCCTCTTCCTTCTGCACAGCGGAATAGCTGATTGCGGCAGGCGGGAGGACCTGCAAGGGAGGGGGAGGAGTTGATCGGTGGGGCTGCCGGCAGGCGGGTAGTGCTGGCCGGGGGCAACTGGCAGCTGGTGGGTGCTAAGCACCCACTAATTTTGGAGCCCCCATGGAGTTGGCGCCTATGGTTGTCATGCGACCTCAGTGATACTCCGACTGAGGCTCTCTTTAATGTGTCTCCTGCGGCTCTTTGCAACACACGCTACTAGAACACGGTGGGGTTGAATCATTAACCAATTGAAGTCATTTGGCTGTCATACTGTTTAAATATGAATATCCAGCACCTACAGTGAATGAAACAATGAATTCACATTCCTGTGGTGCTTTCAGATAACGTTGATCGCTAATTGGAGGTGTGAGTATTGCTGGGCCAACGACATGCCCTGCCCACTGGAGCTGTTGGGATTTCACTACATTGACAGGTTTCAGAGCCGCAGCCGTGTTAGTCTGTATCCGCAAAAAGAACAGGAGTACTTGTGACATTCCATGCATCTGATGAAGTGGGCTGTAGCCCACAAAAGCTTATGCTCAAATACATTTGTTAGTCTCTAAGATGCCACAAGTACTCCTGTTCTTTTTACTACGGTGGTTTGGGGATAGCTCGGTGGTTTGAGCATTGGCCTGCTAAGCCCAGGGTTGTGAGCTCAATCCTTGAGGGGGCCATTTAGGGATCTGGGGCAAAAATCTGTCTGGGGATTGGTCCTGCTTTGAGCAGGGGGTTGGACTAGATGACCTCCTGAGGTCCCTTCCAACCCTGATATTCTATGATTCTACATTTACAATTAACTGGATATTCTTGTAATCTATGTATTACTAGCGCCTGCAATCTCAGAGACTTCGAGCCCAGAAGGAACCAATCATGATCATCTACTCTGATCACTGGCCACAGAACCTCGCCCACCTACTCCTGTAGTGGGCCTAGAACCTCTGTCTGAGTTACTGCAGTCCTCAAAGCTTGATTTAAAGACGTCACGTTACAGAGAATCCACCGTTTACCCTAGTTCAAACTAAGGTGGCTGACCCCCCAGGATTGGCCTGGAGTCTCCAGGAATTAATTAAAGATGATGTCATGTGATGAAACCTATAGGAATACATCCAACCCACAAATTGGCCACCCTTGTTCAAACCAGGGGCACTGGAACAGTGGGAGCCGGGGGGCCATGATCCTCCCACTTTTTAGCCAGCTGTAAGGATGAGCAATGGGGAGGAGGGGGCGAGGTCTTGGGGGGGAAGGGAGGGTGTGTGAGGGGGCCCTTGAGGGAAGGGGCGGTGTGAGGGGGGACCTTGGGGGAAGGTGCAGTGCAGGGTGGGGCCTTGTGGAAGGGTCGGTACGGGGGTGGGACTTTGGAGGGAAGGGGAGATGCAGGTGTGGGCTTTCAGGGGGAGGGGGCAGCACAGAGGGTGGGGCCACAGTATGGGCGCCGGTGGCCCCCCCACTTTTAGGGACCTTCTGCCTCTCCTGGTTCAAACCAGCAAGTGACACATGCCTAAGGTGACCAGATCAGCAGTCCAAAATATCGGGATGGGGGGGAGGGAAAACAAAGGTGGGGGCAGAGCAAAAAAAAACGGGGGGTGGAGCAAAAAAAAAAAAAGGCGTTTAAAAGGGGCCGGGGGCATTAGCAGGCTCTGGCCCCGCGCGCTGCCCTCCCCACGGAGCCTCCCGCCCCCCGGCCCGCCACGGGCATATGTGGCACGTGGTGGATCCGGGCGGGGGCAGCGCGGAGCGGGCAGGAGCCGGGTGGGCGGCAGGGGCCGAATCCCCACTGCTGCCAGGGAGCCCCGCGCCTCTCCCGCCCGCTCGCGGCTGTGGCTGCGGCTCCTTCCCAGCGGGACAAGCCTCCCGCTGCCCCGGCCACATGCGGCGCGCGTCCCCCGCGCCTATTCTCCCTCCCGCCGGGAAGGAGCAGCTGGACGCGTGCCGCATGTGGCCGGGGCAGGCCGGGGGCGCGTCCCGCCGGGAAGGAGCCGCAGCCGCGAGCGGGAGGGAGAGGCGC
>NC_048313.1:18803017-18806996 GCF_013100865.1 Trachemys scripta elegans | reverse complement strand
GATAAGGAGCCGCGGCCGCGAGCGGGAGGGAGAGGCGCAGGGCTCCCTGGCAGCAGCAGGGATTCGGCCCATGCCGCCTAACTGGCCCCTGCCCGCTCTGCGCTGTCCTGCCTGGACCCACCGCGCTACCCCGCGGGCTGCAGGGCTGGAGCAGCCCGGGCAGGAGCCCTCTGTTGCGGCGGAGGGCTCAAAGCTGAGCCCCCCATCTCCCTCCCTTGCCAGCCCCCCTTTGCCCGCCGGGTGCCTGGGTGCCGGAGCTGACTCACCAGCTCCAGGATCCAGGCACCGCCGCCACCCCCTCCCTCCCAGGCTTGCGCCGCCATGCTGCAAGTCTGGGAGGGAGGAGGAATGCTGTGTGGTTGGGGAAGAGGCGGGGTCAGGGCGGGGATTTGGGGAGGGAGCCAATGGGGAAGGGGGCGGAGCCGGGGCAGGCGGGGGGCGGAGCCGGGGTGGAGTGCAACATTTCTTTTTTGTCCAGTGTCCTGACAAAATATTGGTCGGGATGCGGGACAAAGAAGCAAAAATCGGGACGTCTGGTCACCCTACACATGCCCCATAGGAAGGTGAAACCAGCCCCCTCTCTCTCTCTGCTAATCTGTCCTGAGGGAAAATTCCTTCCCACGCCCAACTGTGGCAATCACTTAGACCCTGAGCATGTGGGCAAGACCCAGTCTGCCCCCATCCCTTTTTGGATGAATTTGCCCGACTTTGCAGGCATAAACCAGCCAGCATGTTGGAAAATACCACAGAATCATAGAATATCAGGGTTGGAAGGGACCTCAGGAGGTATCTAGTCCAACCCCCTGCTCAAAGCAGGACCAATCCCCAACTAAATCATCCCAGCCAGGGCTTTGTCAAGCCTGATTTAAAAACCTCTAAGTAAGGAGATTCCACCACCTCCCGAGGTAACCTATTCCAGTGCTTTACCACCCTCCTCGTGAAAAAGTTTTCCCTAATATCCCTTATCAGCAAGTTGGAAAATGCCATGGCTTATCAGTCCTGGCTACAGCCGGTGGGGAATTTTCTGATGAAATGTTTTTTTTGCTGGAAAATGCAGATTAGTCAACCCTAAAACTTGGAACAGGAAAGGGTGGGTTTTGAGGAATTTCTCAACCTGAAAAATTCTGAAGAAAAAAAGGTTTGAAATGTCCCGCTTTGGCATTTTCCAAACCAAGAATTCTGCTTTGGAATGACTTGTTGTTTTGCAATGTAAGATAACTAGAATAATTTTGCAAGGGTTGGATGAATGGAAAAGCTTTGAGAATTTTGAACAAGCTCAGTTGACCCAAACCAATTATTTTTTTTCCGGATTTTTGGTTCATGAAAATTCTCAGTATTTTGACTTTTTTCTCCTGAATTTGAGATGAGAAATTTTTTTACAGTCTCATAAATTCTGATGAAAACTTCACCCAGCTCTAGTCCTGACCTGCAGCCCCCATGTCATTCCAGCTCAGGACCCCCCAAATCTGCCATTAACCCCCAAGGCTGGCCTGAAGCACCTCTGTCAGGCCAGTCATGCATACGAGCTTACACAAGTCTGCAAGTGCACGTCTATCCTGCGTTGTCTGCTATGCATGTTGTGTCCATGTGTGGATATTTTTGCCGCTTGTGACAGCTCACCACTGTTGCAACCACTGGGGGATATTTACCCCCTCAGAGCACGTCTATGTGATGTGGTGCTTCCAATGGCATCTGCACTACAGAGTATAGTCTACACTAGTGCTCCCAATACTGCATTTACTGGTGAAGTTGTAGTGATGGGGGGGAGCATCAATTCCCTGTTGCGCAGAAGCCCTGAACCTCACATGAAAAAGGACATAGGACCTCAGGTACCGGCCGTTGCAAAACACCTCATTGTCTATCTCTCCTCTGCTTTTTTCCTTTCCTTTTATTTTCTGGGCACAAGCCTCAACTCGTGTGTCTTTGGTGGCTTCCCTAATGATGCGCAAGGTTCTGATGATGTAAAGCCGGAATAACTCCAGCCAAGCCACACAATGGCGGTGCTAGCCCACTGGGGGCCCTAAGCGGTAATAGTTTTTTGGCCCCCCCCCCAACACATAATAAAAACCTAATAGGGGGCCCCGTGGAGCTGCTTGGGGCCCTAAGTCTGCTTATGCCTAGTGCCAGCTCTGGGTTCACCCACTATCACTGAGCCCAGAAGCTGGCCGGATAGTTGCATTTCCTGCCCTCTCTGGGTGGATCCTGGGCCAGTTCATGAGGCTGCTGCCCCCCTCTGGTATTTTTGCCAGGTGCTTCTCCAAACACAACAGCGAGGGGACGCTTCTTGGAGCTGGGCTGGTGCATTTGATTGCCCCTCTCTGGCTTTGAAAGAGTTAACTAGGTGCGGCAGGATGGAGGGAGCAGGTGTTGGCCTGGCTCTGTGGTAGCCCCGCCCCTCCAGCGGCCTGCAGCCAGTCAGTGCTCCAGGTATTGAATCCCCGCCCCCTGATGCCCCGGTATATAACTCTGCACACACCCCACTCAGCTCTCAGCCTCCAGAGCCTGTCCTTCAGCTGCTGTGCTTGCTCAACCAGTGTTTCCTGTCCTCCTCCACTAGCCTCTCCAAAATGTCTCACAGAGTAACCCAAAAGAGCTACAGGAGCACCAGCTCTGTTCCCGCTCGCGCCTTCAGCAGCCGGTCCTACACGTCTGGCCCCGTGACCAGCACCAGGATGAGCTCATCCTACTCCAGCTATGGTGGGAACAGGTATGGAGGAGGCAGCATGCGGGGACCGTCGACGGGCTACGGACTTGGCGCCGGGGGCGGCATCACCGCCGTCAGCGTCAACCCAAACCTGTTGGCGCCCCTCAACCTGGAGATCGACCCCACCCTCCAGCATGTGCGGACGCAGGAGAAGGAGCAGATCAAGACCCTCAACAACAAATTCGCCTCCTTCATCGACAAGGTGAGTCCCGGCACCATCGGGGTGAAGCTGGTATCTGCAGAGCTGGGTTGGCAGGTAGAGAAGTGGGTGTGTTCCTTGGGGATGGGCAGAAGTCAACCAGACTTGCTCTGTTGCTGTAACACCTGTAGGCTGGAAGGAGACAGTCCGGATTCTGCTCTCAGTTACGCCCCATGCCACCCACTGTGACTCGAGTGGGGTGCGGGGGTGCGTGTAGTAAACATCTCGGGGTAATGTCTCTCTGCCATGTAGCATATAAGGGGAGCAGTGACCTGCTAGCCAATATCCCCGCAATCAGAGGGGAATCGGAACGGTTTTGCAGCCAGATCAGATGCCTCTGAGCCACTTCTGAGCCAAAGGCTCCTCCTACAGGTGCATGAGAACATGGAGAAAAATTTCCTCTGCTTGTCTTAGTTACAAAGATTTTTTCGGTCACTGCACCACCTGGTGGGTTGGAAAAGCCCCTTTCCCAGAGATGGGGGAGCGGAATGGAGCGAGAGACGCAAAGGTTCCCCACTGGGACACCTGCCAATCCAGGCCCCCCCCGAGCAGCTGTCAAAGCGTTGGCATTGGAGAGCAGCTTTCGAGCTAAAGGGGAAGTTGCCTGCACAGGGGGAGAATGTGCCACCTTGCAAAGCACCCCTGCTAAAGGGCGTGGCTGGGGAGTTTCTCCATTGCTCTCAATGGAGGCTGCTGGGGGCTGAGGTCTAAAAGTGGGGGCTGATTCCAGGTGCCCAGCTTGGTGCCTGGTTTTCAGAGGGTGCCAGGCACGGGCAGCAGGGGGTCAGCACCTCTGAAAATCAGGCCCGAAAATGGAGGCACCCAAAATCTTGGGGCCTAACATACATCCAGCCGGGGAAAGTCCTGAGCTAGTGGCGCTGGGATGAGCCGGAAGGAACCCAGTGGCTTTTCCCCATCCTCATGCGCCTGTGATCCCAGCCTGGAAAAAAATGTATCCCCCTGCATGCGGTAAGGCCGAGAGGGGCTGCATCAAGACTTCTCTCCTTCAGTATTTCCAAGGCCCTGGTATATGGCAGCAGCACAGTGGTCCCCACTTACAGGGGACAGGCGTAGAC
>NC_048313.1:18786282-18798226 GCF_013100865.1 Trachemys scripta elegans | reverse complement strand
CCCCCCCTTGGCAACCTGCATCTGCTCCTGTTCCGCCCTCACCTGGGCTTTTGCTTCAGAGGCTGGCAAAAGAGCAGCTGGCATTGGGCTTAGAAAGCTCTTTTAAAAAAATATCAGAGGGGTCGCTGCGTTCGTCTGTATCCACAAAACCGAGGAGTCCGGTGGCACCTTAAAGACTAACAATTTTTTGGGGGGGCAGAAGCTTTCGTTTTTTACCCACCAAAGCTTCTGCCCAAATAAATCTGTTAGTCTTTAAGGTGCCACCGGCTTCCTCGTTTTAACCACACACACACACACACTGGCTGCCATCTGGAGGAAATGCTTAACTATAGGCAATGTAACAATCTAACCTGAAAGCCCCTCCCACCACGCCCATGGCTGTTCTGGGGCACCTGGGTCGGGTTTGGATTTAAACCAACAGGTTTTATTGCCTGTTAGCAAAGGCCTGTGTTTACATCCCGGTTATCTAAGGCTGGGCCATTGGCAGGAACAGCTGCCTCGCCCTGCACCTGCCCTTCAGGAGTCCAAGGGTCCTAGCCACTCCTTTGGCCCAAGGCCTGTTACAAGATCCCCCTAGCCCAGATCATGGAGGACTGCAGAGAACTCCGGTCCAGGTGTGAAAAATCAGGACAGGGGGTGGAGGGGTAATAGGTCCCTATATAAGATACAGCCTCAAATATCAGGACTGTCCCTATAAAATAGCCCGGCCACCTGCTAAACGGGACAGCTTTTTGCACGTGCTCCAGCAGTGTCCAGAGGGGGCCGAATGCTTTGGCAAGTCTAACCCCATGTGCTAAATCAGGTGTCCCGCTGGCAAAGCTCCCCTTGACTTCAGCAGCTCTAAGTCTACAAGTAAATGCTAAAGGCATTTGTAGGCCTGTGGGTTAAATCCTGCAGCGCCTGTGTAACCCACTGGGGGGCGTATGTTCCTCCCTCCCCACCCCAGTGCCCCGAAGGGGCTGTGTTGTGACAGACCACTTAAGCAGCCTTGATTGTTTAGCTCAAGCCATGGCTGCTTGTCCTTTTTATCTCTGGAGGTCCTTGGTTCAATCCCTCGTGTGTCCAACTCCGTTTGCGGTGAAGGGCAGTTACATCAGTGTCAATCCAGAGTGACTCCCCTTTGCCAGGTCTTTTTTTCTTGTTTACACTAAGGCTGCTTTACACCCCCAGAGTAGGGAAAATGGGCCTTTGTGTAAATAAATCAGACACCATTTATTTAGGGCCCGATTCCGCTCTCTGTTATACTGGTGTAAATCCAGAGTCACTCTGGATTTACTTTGAGAGCAGAATTTGGCTCAACAGGGAAAACCACCCCTTCCGATACCTGGACTCCTCTCCCATTGAATTAAACGGTGCACACGTCCAAAGGCAGAATAAGTCTCTATGGCACCGAGTCACTTATACAAGGGGAACACTGTTGCTTTCAGTGAAGCTACTTTGGATTTATGAGTGGAGGTGGGAGCAGAATCAGACTCGGTGCAGTTACTGTAGGCCTGGTTGTCTTCTCACTTGCACCTGATTCTACCAGGGAACTCCACTGACTTGCTTGAGATACTCCTGATTCACACGTGAGAGAAGGCTCAGGACCTAGTGGGAGGGATGGCAGGTGACTTCCGGAGCATGAGTGGGAAGAAGCCATCCGTGCCCAACAGGTTGCAACTCTCCCGGCAGGAGATTCCTGCCTCCCACGTCCACAGTTGCTGAGCTCTGCAGGTGTAATCGGCAAGGCTCTGCTTCCCTCCCCCCTCCCCACACTAGGTCCGCTTCCTGGAGCAGCAGAACAAGATGCTGGAGACCAAGTGGGACCTGCTGCAGGGCCAGAAGACCACCCGCAGCAACATGAACAACATGTTCGAGGCCTACATCAACAACCTGCGCAGACAGCTGGATGGCCTGGGCCAGGAGAAGCTCAAGTTGGAGGCTGAGCTGGGTAACATGCAGGGCCTGGTGGAGGACTTCAAGAATAAGTGAGTCCAACTGAGGCCAAAGCGGGGGGCGGGGAGAGACACACCTTCCTGTTCCCTCCAAAGGGGGGTAGAAATCCCAGGCACACCGAGGTCTGGGGGTCGCACCCCAGTGTTCTAGCACAAGGAGGCTCTCAAAGGCTACACCCATTATCAGCCTGCTGCCTCCTTCAGGGCAGTCATTGGATCTGGCCAGGTTATCAACACCTGCTCAGCTTGTGTGCTCCTTGCTTCCCTGCACAGAGACCTTCTCCCAGGGGTTGCGGGGGGATTCTCAGCTGCTCTTGGTGGGGGTGGGATGGGCATCATTGGGGGTTTTCCTCCATCATTTCACATATAAACCCCAATGCACAATCTCCCCCCCCCCCCCCCACCGCCCACCCCTCCCCCACCCCCCCCCGCCCTCTCGCCTTCCCGATCTGGAAGGTCATTGGTGGGTGCCTGGCTAGGGGTCTCCCTGCCTCCTGGCATCCCCTAGATGGGTCTATATGCCCCCCCCACCCCCCCCGATGATCACTACGCCTTCATAGCATCCATCAGAGAATGACTTCCCAGCCCTACCGCAGACCTGACCATTTCCCCCCTCCCGCAGATATGAGGATGAAATCAATCACCGCACTGAGAAGGAGAATGAATTTGTCCTGCTTAAGAAGGTGAGTCCGCGCTGCTCCAGGGCTCGGCTGGGCGCCGCAGGCAGAGAGGGCCGGGGGTCTCTCTAATGGGGTCCGTGCTTTCTTCCTGCAGGATGTGGACGAGGCCTACATGAACAAGGTGGAGCTGGAGTCCCGGCTGGAAAGCCTGACTGACGAGATCAACTTCCTGAGGCAGCTGTATGACGAGGTCTGTGATGTCTCCCTTTGGCTCAGTCCTGTAGCCCTGGCCCTTTAAATTCCTTCCTGACCTGCAGGGGGGAACCCATTGAATAACACTGAGTTCCTGCAAAGACAAGTGTCTTCTTGCAGGAGACAAGGGATTTTTAAAGGGCTGGGACTATTTGCACATAAGGTGCATGGTGACGCCCCCCTTCTCCCCTCCCCGGATAGCCATGCCATCAATCCTACAGCATCTGCTGCTGTTCCCTGGCCCTTTGAGGTTGGTGAGTGGAAGGAGGGGGATCTTGGCCAACACCAGCCTCAGTGGATTCAGTGGCTGGATCAGTCTGGAATAGGGTTACCATTGGTCCTCGAATTTCCATCCGGGGGGACTTTTGAAATCTGAATGAATGTCCGTGTTTTGGTATTGTCACCCTTACTTCTGCGCTGCCTTCAGAGCTGGGCAGCTGGAGAGCGGCGGCTGCTGGCCGGGAGCCCAGCTCTGAAGGCAGCGCTGCTGCTAGCAGCAGCACAGATGTGAGGATGGCATGGGATGGTATTGCCACCCTTATGTCTGCGCTGCTGCTGGCGGCGGTGCTGCCTTCAGAGCTGGGAGGTCACTGGCGGCTGAGGTACCCCACCCTGTTCCTCCTCCAGCTCCCCCTCCCTTCAGCAATGTCTTCTATTTGGGAACTTGAAATCTGGTCACCCTAGTCTGGGAAAGCAGCCAACGGCAAGGCATTGGGAATGCTGGTGGGTGCACCGAGTTCTCCATGCTCCGTGGTGACAGATGATCCTTATGCTTCCTCCCTGCCGCACCCAGGAGCTGCGTGAGCTGCAGGCCCAGGTCTCGGACACCTCCGTGGTCCTGACCATGGACAACAACCGCAAACTGGACCTGGACGGCATCATCGCAGAGGTTAGAGCGCAGTACGAGGAGATGGCCAACAGGAGCCGGGCGGAGGCTGAGAACATGTATAAGACCAAGGTGAGTTGCCCGTCTGTCCCCCGGAGCTGCTGGTGATGCAGCCAGCCTGGTCTCTGAGCTGACGTGGGTGGGTCAGGGCGTGTGGCACTGCCCATGGGAATGTCCGCTAGGTGGCAGCTGCCCCATTTCTTCCCTCCAGCTGGTGAGCTGAGCATATGAAGCGTCCCCTGCCGTGCAGAAGCCTTGTGTAGCAGGCATTGCATATGCATGCGTCATTCTCAAATGCAGCATGACTCCCCGTTCCCCTCTAGTGGCTGGAGTCACAGTTCAGGGCAACTGCACCTGGGCTCCCCTTCTGTGGCCCAGCAAGGACACCCGCTCTTAAGCTCCCGGCTCCTCGGCCGTCACCTCTTTTGGGCGGAGAACCGTGTCTCTCTCCCTCCCGACTAGGGTTCTCCAAGGCTGTCCAGGCCCCTACCTACACTCATAACACTTCCCATGTCTCCCCCCTAGGAGAAGTTACAGCCAATCCCCCAATAATACATCAACTTTGCACTTAATACAATGGACTCCAAAGAGACTGAGAATCAACGGAATAAAGTGTTTCAAGGCTATTACAGGGGATTGCCGTATCTGCCACAGCTGGGGCACACGTTCCGCAAGGAACCCCTGTCTGTTCTTCCTGTATACCCTAGGCCGCTGCACTTCCCCGCGTGGAGCCTGCTACAGCCTTGGCTCCATAGGCCTACTGTCTCTCAAATGGGGCACAAACAACCTAACGCTGAAATCTGAGGCTGTAGAACAGAGGTGGGCAAACTGGTGGCCACATCTGGCCTGTGAGACCCTCCTGCCTGGCCCCTGAGCTCCTGGCCCGGGAAGCTTGCCCCGGCCTCTCTCCCACTGTTCCCCCTCTGCCGCCGGCGCAATGCTCTGTGTGACAAGCCAGGAACTGGAGCCAGGCCTCCCAAGTCAGTGCCCTACCCATTGGACCATACTTCCCTTCTCTTTGGTTGTCCCAGGTGGAAGCCTCACTCCTAAGGGTGAGCTTTAGTGCAAGCAGGAACGGCGAGTGCTTCCCACACGCCGGCCGTGCCTGCCACACTCCCCTGGCAGTCCAGCCTTCGGCTCCCACGCAGCTCATGCATCATTCCAATCCAGACCGGAAACACCCCATTGCTAGACCTGTCCCAAGCTCCCAATCCGCCCGACCTGCAGGACCTGCGCTGTTCCACCCCGGAGCAGCTGTCTCTAATCCTGCGGTGGTTTTGCAATGTGCACTCTGAGACTTTGCACAGAGAGATTCCACGCTGGTTCCTCCGCCCCTGGAAGCTGGGACGACACCCTTAGCTACAGCGCTGACTGCAATTTGCATAGCATTATGCACAGGGCTTTCTAAGCAGCAATATTACGTGGTTTTCATTCTGATTTTCTTCTGGCTTCCCTTCCCGACACGTGGAATTTAATCCAGCCTTGCAAAATCCCACGTCCTCCTGGGGAGGAGGATTTGACTGAAGGGGAAATGAAATGCCACCAGTCTCTTCATTTGCAAGCTCCGAGCCAGGCCTGGTGAATTTTCCTGGCAAATTTGCAAGGCTGATTAAAGCTGTTAAAAATGGAGCCTTCCAGAGCAGGGACAATTGTGACCGGACTCCTGGTTTATATGGTTTCCCTTGTGGTAAAGAGCCAGGATTCAGCTGTAATGATTATAAGGGGATTCCTTTTTTGAGGCTGCTGGACACGGACTAACCTTGGGAGTCTCTCTGCTCCCAGCCTGGGCTGCCATCTCTCCCCATACAGGATCTCCCCAAATCCTGGCCTGGATCCTGCACTCCCGGAAGGGGGACAGCTGATGACACTGCGCGCTCTGTTCTCAATTCCTTGTCTCTCTCCTTCCCACGCAGTACGAGGAGATCCAGGCGGTGGCGGGGAAGCATGGGGACGACCTCCGTAGCACCAAGACGGAGATCAACGAGCTGAACAGGATGATCCACCGGCTACAGTCGGAGATCGATGCCCTGAAAGGCCAGGTGAGAGAAACAACCGCTGACTTCTCCAGAATTGCACCAGACCCTTCGTTCCTCCTCCTGCAGTTATTTGGGGGCCCGGAGCCCTGGGGAAAGGATTCCCTCTTACCATTCTTAGCTTGCCAGTCTTCAGATCCCTCTCAATCCACCTTGTAGATCTTGGTTTATAACTGCAGATGTGGGGTAACACCGCCCCATTCTCTAGTGTAGATGGGAAATTCCCCATGTGCTCCCCAACCGTGAGCAGCACAACTGTGGTTTGAGGGCATGGTTAAATATCTGTCTCTGGGCCAGTTTTTCAGCGGACGTAATCAATACAGCACCACAGAAGTCAAGCTGTCTCTGCTTGTTTACCTCAGCTGCTGATCTGGCTTTTCTTTCTCCTTAATCTCACTGACTCCTGTCTCTGTAATCGCTCTCTGGGGAGTCCATTTCTCGCTCTCCCTAGTTTCTTTCGCAGCTCTTGGGACTTTAGCAGCTAAGCACCTCACCAGTCCCACACGTCGGCCTGCACTGCAGAATGGAGCGGCACTTAGAAACAGGATCGGGGGTGTGTGTTGTGACGGTGACATGCTTGCAGCCCTGGTGTAGACAGGAACCCGCTTCCCTTTCTTCAGGAGGGATTTTCACTTCTTTGCTCCCCAGTGTCCTTTGAAGAAGCCTGTATGATGGGAGAAAGGAAAATCTGAATAGGTTGCAAGAGCTCAGGGCTGGTCTATGGTGCAAACTATCTGCCGTGGGTGCAAAGCAGGGCATGGACCCACATAGCTTCCTCTGGTTTGAAATGGGAGCAAACTGCCCAGTTGCAAGCCCCCGCTTTGCCTGGGTGCAGTGTGTTTACACTGGAAGTTTGCATTGGGGCAGCAACATCGGTGCTAAAATTTAGACCAGCCCTTAGTGTGTTGGCTTTATAACGCCGCAGCAGATATCTCCAGGGAGCTTCCCCCTCCTCCTCCGATAAGGATACTGGGAGAGGCCCCTGTTCTGGGAGAAACCATCTAATGCTTCCCCCTGCCTCCACCCCTCAGCGTGCCAACTTGGAAGCAGCCATTGCTGAGGCCGAGGAGCGCGGTGAGATGGCCATCAAAGATGCCAGTGCCAAGCTGGCCGAGCTGGAGGGTGCCCTGCAGAGAGCCAAGCAGGACATGGCCCGCCAGCTGCGGGAGTACCAGGAGCTGATGAACGTCAAGCTGGCGCTGGATATCGAGATCGCCACCTACAGGAAGCTGCTGGAAGGAGAGGAGAGCAGGTGGGTGTGGGTGGCCGGCATCGTGTGTCATGATTGGATGGCTTCTCCCCCTCTCCAGAGAGAGGACCAATGAGAGAGCTGAGGACAATAGACCAGCCCCGGGGCTGGAACTTGGCTCCAATGTGGTGCAGTCTGTCTTGGAGCAAGGTCTGTAGATTAACCCCTTGTGTGCTGAGCCTTGCTGACTTCTGAGTGCATCAGGATTTGGGTGATGCCGTGATTTCATAGGGACAGTCCCGATATTCGGGGCTTTGTCTTGTATGGGCGCCCATTGCCCCCCACCCCGTCCCAGTTTTTCACACTTGCTCTCTGGTCACCCTAATCAGGATGTCCTGCTAGCGCCAGCTTTCCAAAGAGCACCCTCAGTGGTGCCCACAACATGCTGGGTGCAAATTGGACTGCTGGTCCCAGTTTGAACAGGTTGTTTGAGCCTGCGTGGAGCCTAGGAGGGGTTGCTGGCCCTTTAAGGGGCTTGCACTGTACATCCACCATCACTACAGCCTCACATCAGTCCTCGGTTTTTCAGGGTGACTCCCGCGAATAATCCGTAATAGATTGACAGGCCGACGGAGCTTAGTTATGTCGGCTGCGGGCCCGTTAATGGGGCTCTTGCCGTCACATGTTCGTCTGTCTAGCGCATCCATTGATGCGAACGTCTTGCAGACGTCCCATTGATGATGGTGTCTGCATGCTGATGCGGAGTCAGCCAAGGCAGTGTCAGCTGCTGTGTGAGGACGGGGGGAAGCTTGGGGGGGGGGGGGTGGGGGCAGGCGCAGAGTGGCTGGGATGTAACTCGTCTCCCAGCAGCGAGTTAGCGCAGTGCAGCCAGGGGGCCATAAATTCTGAGATGCAGCAGGGGCAGTGTTGCCTAGTGTGGGGATGATCAAACCCTTTCCATGCACTCACCCGCTTTCCCATACTGGGATACCCCTCCCCAGGGCCGTGCCTAGCCATTTTGGTGCCCTATGCAGCCCCAGGCCTCCGGGGGAAGGCTGTGTGAGGCCCAAGGCCTCCGCGGGGGGCGGGATGGGGATGTAGGGGGGAAGCCCGATCCACTCCTCTGGCTCCCAGCCTTGGGGGGGCAGGGGGGAACCACCCCCAGCACTCGCCAGTGGCATGGCTGGGAGCCAGGGGAGCAGAGCAGGCTGGGGTGAGTGCAGGCCTGACCCCTGCAGCAGTCCTCAGGGGAATGGGGGCTTGGGGAAGGGGTGGAGTGGGGGCGGGGCAGGGGTGGGGGCCATGAGGAAGAGGCAGAGCAGGGCCTGGAGCAGCACGCAGCTGTGTAGGGTAGCAGGAAATGCGTATGGGTAAGGACGGCCCCGGCCCTCCCCTCATCCCACTTAGCAATATGGAAAGGGCAGGCTGGTCATGACCCCCTGACATCTGTTTGCAGCGCAGTCCCCTGCTTGAGACCCCCCCCCCCCCTTGTCTAGATGGCCAGGAACGCCCGGGTTTTAGTCCTGCCTTTGCGGACTCGCTGGCTGGCCTCAGCTGGGTCAGTGACTAATCTGCAAAGCAAGGGTAGTGATATTAGTAACACACCCTCTCCGCTTAGGGCTTCACTCTTGTAAATTTCTAGCAGGCCACGGATGCTCAGAAGTTCCCGGGGCAGCCAGGATAGAACCCAGATCCTTCTGCCTCAAAAGTAACAGGCCCTTATCAATAGAGCTAAAGGAGAATCTCTGCTGTTAGCAGTATTGGGTCTATGACACACAGATGAGCAGTTCTGATGCCACGTTGGCGGTGGCTTACACGTTCCACGCAGCCCTAATTTTGTCCTTCTCTGTGCCCCATCCCTGTTGGACACTGTCCGGGCACTGATAACTCATATCCCTCTCTTCTGCTTGGCAGGCTGGAGTCTGGGATGCAAAGCATGAGCATTCAGACCAAGACGACCGGCTATTCAGGTAAATGCATTTCATTTGGGGGCAGGGGTGGGTAATGTGGGGCAGCAGGGCAGCACTCCGAGCTGGGGCAGAATCACCCCCCTCCCCCCCGTGGTGAGAGTGGACTCTGCTACTCAGTGGGAGTTTGACACGTCGGGAGAGCAGAACCACAGAGCCAGGGGCATGGCTTGGGGAGAAGAAATTGGCCCCTTACAATTCACTGAGGGCCCTAATTCTCACTGACTTCAGAGGGAGCTGAGGGCACTCAGCACCTTGAAGAACTGGGCCTGGTTCCCCATGGTCACTCAGTCTTACCGGCACCGAACCAGATGCGTTGGGGAGTGATTCTTTCTCTGCAGCAATGGGGATATGCAGCAGGGAAGGGGCAGACCGAATGTGCCTAATCCCCAGCAGTGGGATGGTTCCTAATGCCAGGAGCTCCTTTTTCCAAGGTTGAGCTCCTGACCTAGAAGATGAGGGAAGGAAGCATTGCAGGGTTAGATGCTCTGTAATCATAGACTATCAGGGTTGGAAGGGACCTCAGGAGGTATCTAGTCCAACCCCCTGCTCAAAGCAGGACCAATCCCCAACTTTTTTGCCCCAGATCCCTAGCTGGCCCCCTCAACTCACAACCCTGGGTTTAGCAAGCCAGTGCTCAAACCACTGAGCTATCCCTCCCCCCATCCTCTTCTGCTTTTATAAAGGGGTGTTGGCTAGAGGCTGACCCATCCTGCCCACGCTCTCTCTCTCCGCCCTTGGGGGAATCCAGTTAGTGATTCAGAACCACTCCATCCTGGCAGCACCTAGCCCAAGATCTAGCCTTTCGCCTGCGGTGTGATGTCCTCCCCGGGGCAGAGCTGCCCAGCTGACTCAACTGTAGGAGCGCTCCGGGCCAGGTTTTGTAGCCGAGACCGAGCGTTGTCGCCTTGCAGGGTCTGCAGCACTTCAGTCCTTGGCTGACTCGCAGGCCCACAGAATGTGGGTTGAGCCATCCAGGCGGTCAGCATTGCCCTGGGTTGCGGAGTCACCTGCACATCCTGTGTGGTCTTATTGGTCTTCTGTCTCTCTCCTCCTCTCCAGGTGGGCTTGGCAGTGCATATGGTGGTTACGGGGGAGGATACGGCAGTTCCTACGCGGGTGGCAGCTACTCCCTGAAATCCCCCACGCTGGAGAGCTCGCCTCTCAGCAGGTCGAAGGCCATCGTGATCAAGAAAATCGAGACCAGGGATGGGAGAATGGTGTCTGAGACCTCAGACGTCCTGTCCAACTGAGCAGCCACCGGATGAGCCTCCACAGCTTAAAAGTGCCTTAAGAGATGAGCCTTTCCTGATCAGCTGGGCCACTAGGACTCTGGGGGAGACTGGGGCAAGGGCTGGCACCCAGAATCCCCCACCCCAAACCCAGCAGCGTTTGCAAATTCTCTTGTGATAATCGATGAGTCGTCCGATGCCCCAGGTGCTCCCCCTGCCGGTCCCTCTCCTCATTCAGGCATGTGGAGGAGGTGCTGAGAATCCACCTGTTAGAGTCCAGATGGCCAGGTTTCCATCCCTTGGTCCTTTCTCTTTCCCTGGCTGCTCCATCCAGCACTGTCTCCGCTTGGAGGACTGGCTCAGGCCTGGACCGAGCATTTCAATCTGTCGCCCACAGCTCTTGAGCTCTCTTCTCACAGATGCAGAGAGTCACAAATGCGCCCCGTGGCATGGCCCTCGTGTGGTGCGGCCAGAATGCCAACAACATGGCATCATGACGTCCCCGCGGCATGATGCCAGCCTCACTGCCCCGGGATTAGAGCCTAGGGGAATTTGGTCTGGGTCCCAATACCCCCAGGCTCTGAGGTTGTTGGAAAATGGGGTCTTGATTATTACAAAAGGCCTCCATCTCTTTTATGGCAGTGGTTCCCAAACTGGGGTGTGCTCCCCCCAGGGGGGTGCAGAGGAATATTCGGGGTGCTGGTGTGGCAAGGCCTGAGCCCATCCCAGCCCCACAGGGGGTGGGGAGGAAGCACCACCCAGCTCCGTTCTGCCCCCAGCTGCAGTTCTGGCCTGGGTCCCCAACTGTGGCCCTGCTCCTGGCCACAGCCCCCGACCGCAGCCTCGCTCCTGGATACAACTCCCGGGGGTTGTAAACCAAATAAGGAGCGTGGGGGTGTGACCCAAAAAGTTTGGGGACCGGTGTCATATGGCCACATGATGCCAGGACCTTAACCGTCAGTCCACTGCTTTGTGGCTCTCTTCATTGCCATGACATGAGATCTCCTTGTGGCTGGGAGGGAGGAAAAGGGTGTTTTGTTTTTTTTTGTTTTTTTTTTCCCCCCCCTCCCAGCTATCTGGGGGAGGTGATGGGTGGGGGAAGTTGCCAGTTCTTTTCCCAGTGCGTCAGCTTGGGCATCTCCGGTTCAATGCTTTGTCAGCACAACTGTAAGCAAATCTTTTTGATGGTGGAACTAAAGCATTGAGGCCAACTCTGTGAATGTGTGATTCTTTCTTTCTTTCTCTCCCACCCCCTCCACCGCCTTGTGTGCAGGGGGTGTGTTGACTAAGCGACATTATCTCTTTCCTTCTTCTGCAGTACAATGTTCAGTTGATAGAGATCGAAGCTGTGTTGGCCCTTCCTTCTCTCATTCCCCTCCCCACGGAGGGCCGTACCTTCTCCATTTTCTCAATAAAGCTGTTACTGATAATGGTGGTGTCTGTCTTGTGTCCTGTGCTAACTTTTGCTGAGAGATGCCTGCGTTTTGTTCTCCAGGTGATACGGAATCAGTCCTTGTCTTACTGCAGTCAGACAAAAGGAAGACCAAAAGAGGCACTAAACATTTTTCTGATTCTTTGAAACTGAAGCTTGTCCGGCGAATGCATCAATATGGACGCATGTTTTTTTAGAAACAAATTGAAAAAAATCTGAAAAATGTTTAAAATGTCAAAACCCTTCGATTGTGGGGCTTGAAATGGTTTTCCCATTTGAAATTTTAGTCTTTTAGTTTAGGTGTTTGATTTATTTATTAAGGTCACAAAACATTGTGAAAAGCAACAGAGGGTCCTGTGGCACCTTTGAGACTAACAGAAGTATTGGGAGCACAAGCTT
>NC_048313.1:18711928-18766346 GCF_013100865.1 Trachemys scripta elegans | reverse complement strand
GGTGGGGCGAGTTGACACCTTTGCCCAGGAAACTGGCAAAGGGAGAGGGGGAGAGAAGGGGGGGGAGAGAGCCTGCGGGAGGGGTTTTTGGTTTCAGTTTTGGGCTGGCTGGGAAGAGGCAGGGAACCCCAAGTCTGGGGTCTAAGATCCTCGCCCCCCAGAGGGACCTGGCTGAGGGGTCCTGGTTGTACCTACAAGCCCTGCTTCGGACTGTGTTCCTGTCGTCTAATAAACCTTCTGTTTTCCTGGCTGGCTGAGAGTCACGGTGAATCGCAGGAAGTGGGGGGTGCAGGGCCCTGACTCCCCCACACTCTGTGACACTCCCACAGCCCGATGACCGTATTGGCCATTAGTTCTCTAAATTCTCTCTCTCTTAGGGGTTAGAAGATCCCTGAGGGGCAGATTATACCCCCATCTGCCCATTGTGGGGTTTCTTGCATCTTCCTCTGAAGTATCTGGTACTGGCCACTCTTAGAGATGGGATACTGGACTGCACGGCTGTGGGTCTGATCCAGTCTGGGAATTCTAAGTGTGGGGATAGTCTTATTCTGGAAAAATGCTGAGTTTTCCACGAGGACCAAGTGTTTTCTCCAAGTCGATCTGTCCTGTAGCCATCTGTGGAAGGGAGTGAGGGTTGTCCTATTGCAATACTACTACTTCCTGAAGCGGAGAAAGATTAGTACATAGGGTATTCGTAGGAACAGGTTCTCCTCCCAGGGAGTTATGGGTTAGCATTGAGGAGATAAATTATCCTTTGTGGCTAAAGAATAAGGAGATGGGCCCAGTTCTCTGGTGTCAGAGTCATAGACTTTAAGGCCAGAAGTCAGACGGATCAAAAGTCTCCTACGATCGGTTAATGAGACTGTCAAGAGGGTCATTTTTGCTCTTAATTTGTTTTTAAAGGCAGTGTCTGTTTCAGCACAGTTTAATGCCGAGGCGCTGACTTTCTAATGTGCTGGGGGGGAATGCTCCACCCCAGGCCCTGCCCCCACTCCTCCCCTTCCCCAAGGCCCCACCCCCGCCTTGCCTCTTCCCACCCTGCCCTGCCTCTTCCAACCCCGTTCCGCCCCCTCCCCCAAGTGCGCCCCCCCCTCACTCCTTCCCCCTCCCCCCAGCACCTCCTGCACGCTGTGGAACAGCTGATCGTGGGAGGTGCTGGGAGGGAGGGGGAGGAGCCAGTTGGTGGGGCTGCTGGCAGACGGGAGATGCTGGGGGGGGGAGGGGGAGGCGCTGACCTATGGGGCTGTCAATGGGTGCTGGAAAGCCCTTTTCTCAGCTTGCGTGCAGATTCCCCGTCTCATGGACACAGCTGCTCAGAGAGCACAAACCATTCTGTCGGGGCATGTGTCAATATCTGGGCGCTGAGAAATTGTGAAACTGAAACTGTGACCGTGAAGACGAGTTGGCGCAGCTTGAATAAAAATGGGAAGCTTGTGGCACAAGGAAAACGTACTTGTGGCTGGAGTTGGTTGAATGCTATTCTTCTTTATATTACAATAAAACCTTCAAGATCAGGGCCCTAGCGTGTCAGGTGCTGTACACACTAGAGCTGAGAGAAATTTTGTCGCAAAAAGATTCAAGTTCAGTGACCCCAAAACGTTTGGTTAATTCATGTTGATTTCACGGAATGGTTTGTTTAAAAACGTAACAAAACAATTTTAAAAAATGGGTACAAGACGACTGGATGTTTCTGTTTGAAATGACATTTTGTTGCAAAATGTCCTTTAGTTTTATTTACATTTTAAAAAAATGTTTACAAATGGTCAAAAACATGTTAATTTTGTAGAAACGAGACTTCGTGTTCGATCCAAAATGAACATTTTTTTGACTTTTTGATTAGCCAAAAATTTCCATCTGACCCCAAACTAATTTTTTCCCAACTCTTGGAAATTGATAATGAACCAGAAAAAAAATCATTTGCCCCGTTCTAGTACAGACACACAGCAAGAGATAATGCCCACCCCAACCCAGGGTTCTGAGTTCAATCCTTGAGGGGGCCATTTAGGGATCTGGGGCAAAAATCTGTCTGGGGATTGGGCCTGCTTTGAGCAGTAGGTTGGACTAGATGACCTCCTGAGGTCCCTTCCAATCCTGATATTCTATGAGCTTACAATCTAAATAATAGACAGACAGAGGTCGGAAGGAGACACAGAGGGGAAGTGACTTGCCCAAGCTTACCCAGGTACCAGCTGTCCACAGTCCTAAGCCAGTTGCTCAATCTACTAGAGCACGCTGGCTCTTGTAAATCACCAGTTATATTTACACCCATTTTAATCATGCTTTTTTCCACTGCTGAAGTGAAGCAAAGAGGCTTTAGTACAGCTGAAAAGTCTGGCCTAAGGTCTCCCATGTGCATAGTCACACCAGTCTGAGGACGCAAACTCCTTATCTCCCCAGGTTCGCACACTGGAGCAGGAGAACCAGGTGTTGAAGACTAAGTGGAACATCCTGCAGGGCCAGAAAACGGGGCCCAGTAACATGGAAAAAATGTTGAAGGTGTTTATCAACAGCTTGCAGAAGCAGCTGGAGGACCTGGGGCAACAGAGGGTTAAGCTGGAATCCGATCAGGGCAACATGCAGGACCTTGTGGAAGAGTTCAAGAGAAAGTGAGTCCAAATGATGAAACAGCCAATGGGGACTTTCTCACCACAGTGAAAGGATTGGGTAGAGCATGGGTGGGGCTGAGGGATAGCTCAGTGGTTTGAGCATTGGCCTGCTTAACCCAGGGTTGTGAGTTCAATACTTGAGGGGGCCACTCAGGGTTCTGGGGCAAAATCAGTACTTGGTCCTGCTAGTGGAGGCAGGGGACTGGACTCAAAGAATTTTCAGGGTCTTTTCCAGCTCTATGAGATAGATATATCTCCATATATATTATTTATTCCAGGCTAGGGTCCTTTGCACATCTAGGCCTGTATCCATCAGCTATGGAAGAAGGAGAGCCTAAAGCAGAGGTGGGCAAAATATGGCCCGCGGGCCACATCTGGCCTGCGGGACCGTCCTGCCTGGCCCTTGAGCTCCCGGCTGGGGAGGCTAGGCCCCGGCCCCTCTCCTGCTGTCCCCCCACCCCCCACAGCCTCAGCTCACCATGCCGCCAGCACTCTGGGCAGCGGGGCTGCGAGCTCCTGCCGGGCAGCACAGGGGTGTGGCTGGCTCCGGCTGGGTGGCGCGTCTGCCAGTCCTGGTGCTCTGAGCAGCATGGTAAGGGGTGGGCAGGGGGGTGTTGGATAAGGGGCAGGAGGTCCTGGGGGACAATCAGGGTACAGGGAGCAGGAGGCGGTTGGATGGGGCAGAAGTTCAGGGGAGGGGGCGGTCAGGGAACAGGGGGTTTGGATAGGTGTGGGAGTCCTAGGGGGCCTGTCAGGAGGCATGGGTGTGGATAGGGGTCGGGGCAGTCAGGAGAGAGGGAGCGGGGGGGGTTGAATAGAGGGTGGGGTCCCAGGGCGGTGGTTAGGGGGTGGGGGGTCTCAGGATGGGGGGTCAGGGGACAAGGAGTGGTGGTGGCGGGGGGATGGGATGGGTTGGGAGTTCTGAGGGGGGCAGTCAGGGGGCGGATAGGGGCCAGGCTGTTTGGGGAGGCACAGCTTTCCCTACCTGGCCCTCCATACAGTTTCAGAACCCCGATGTGGCCCTCAGGCCAAAAAGTTTGCCCACCCCTGGTCTAAAGGCAAAACCTCTAATGGAATATTGCCACCTTCAAAGCATTAGTAATTGAATACAGCCTGGGTGCGAGCATCGTTCTTAGCTTTCCTCTTCCCATGAACATGACTTTTCAGATGAACTTGGTCCATTATATCAACGGGCAAAATTGCAGTGTGGTCAGCGTCTCCAGGCTCAGTGGGGTAGGGGATCCTTTGCTCATAGTCACCTCAAGTCTATCCCAATAGAACCGGGAGAATATTTTTGTTTGAAACTAGATTCGGGGAAAATGCAGCTTTGGCAACAACTCCACGTGTTGAGAATTCGTGTTGGTTTTGCTGAATTTTCCTTTGAAACACAATGTCAAAACGTAAATAAAAGCCCAGTCAAGGCGAAAGGTTTCGTTTTGGGTCCACTGGAACATTCCATTGGACCCAAAATGACATTATTTTAACTTTTACTGTTTGATTCTCCAGAAATTCTGAACATTTTCCTTTTCTGTTTACCTGAAATGATTCCCCCCCCTGATTTTTCGGCACTGTTAGTGAACTGAAAAATGTATCATTTGCACAGCTCTAATTCTCCCCTCCATCATCTCTCTCAGCCAGAGGCGCCGACGTTCCAATGAGCTGGCAACTCAACCCCCACTCTGCCCCAGGCCCCACTCCCACTCCAACCCTTCCCCCGCCCCCGCCCCCGCCCTGCCTCTTCCTGCCCCCTTCTTCCCCCTCATCTGAGCACGCCCCGCCCTCGCTCCTTCCCCGCCCCCCAGTGCCTTGTGTACACCTCGGAACTGCACGGGACAGCTGATTGCAATGCTGGGAGGGAGGGGAGGCCTTGGGAGGAAGAGGCGCTGATCAGTGGGGCGGCCGACGGGTGGGATGTGGGGGGTGCTGGGGGGATGAGGAGGAGCTGATTGGGCGGGGCTGAGCACCCACCGTGTTTTCCCCCCGTGGGTGCTCCAGCCCCGGAGCACCCCCGGAGTCAGCACCTATGCTACACCAATGCACATCCAGACTAACTCCATCGCGCCCTTGGTGGGTTTAAATCAGGTCCAGTATATCAAAGTCGGTCCATATTTATATCCCCATGGTGATCATGGCCCTATTGTGCTGGGGGCTGCTCAGACACATCGTGACATACAGTCCCTGCCCTGAAAAGCTCACGGTGTAAACAGAGAAAAGGTGGGAGGGGAAACGACTTGTCCAAGATCACACAGCAGGGCAGTGGCGAAGACAAGAATAGAACCAAGCTCTCTTGAGTCCCAGTGCAGTGCAGTGCCCTACTCACTAGGCAATACCACCTCTCTCTTTTGCAAAGTCACAAAGTTGACTTTTAGGTCAGCTGCAACAGCAAGGGCCTGATAGTCACAGGCGGGGAACACCCACAGCGCCCACTGACTTCAGCTGAGGTTTTGGGTGCTCTGCAGAACATCCTCTGATGGTCCCCACATCTCTGTAGCTTCCATAAGAGAATTAACTCCCAGCCACTCATACGCACCCTGCTTCCCTCCCTCCCGCTCACAGGTACGAAGAAGAAATCAACAACCGGAGTGAGAGGGAGAACCAATTTGTTCTGACTAAGAAGGTGAGTCCATGCTACTTCCAACTGGGTTTAGCGCTAGGCATCGGGCATTATTATTTAATTATTATTGGTATTGTGGGAGTGCCTGGGAGGCCCCGTCATGGACGAGGACTCTATTGTGCTAGGCGCTGTACAAATACGGAACAAAAAGATGGCCTCCTATCTCCAAAGAACTTCCAACCTTAGTAAACCGGGTTGGAGTCTGACTCACGGGTTCCTGGACTCTTTTCTTAGGATGTGGACGAGGCTTACATCAAGAAGCAGGAACTGGAGGTCAAGTTGCAAAGTCTGACCGACGAAATCAACTTCCTGATGGAGCTTTATGCCAAGGCAAGTGACTTTCCTCTCCCTTGTCTACACTTTGCGGCAGCACACAAGGTACAGGCTGCGTCCACACTGGGGTGTGTGGCTACATGCGGCAGTGAAAGGCTCTAGCAGGGGGAGGCAGTGGGACATGCTAGCAGTGTAGATGGGGGACGCACTGCATGGAAGCGTAGAGAGCTGTGCAGGGTACATGCCCAAAAGTTCTGGGGTGTCTTTACCTGCCTAAGCAGTTCCTCACCATCTATACTGCTATTTATACCCATGCTAGGGGTGTGTGCAGTGTCTGTAAGTGTAGACATCGTCTTAGATTACTACTACAGTTCTACATTTCCTGGTGAATTCCATTAAGTAACACTGAGTTCCTGTAATGAAAGATCCTCCCATTCTAGAGAGCCAGAGGTGTTGTCTTTTTTTAAAGGGGCAGACCTGCCTGCACGGTTCACTTTACTCTTTCAAACTAGCTGCAAAATTCCAGGCCAGATTTGAAGCCCCACAATGGTCAGGAGCTATTTGGGGTTTGTTCAGGGCCCACAACTGGAATATATAGTCATCAATTAATTCTTACAAAACTCCTCTGTCGTAAGTGTCATGACTCTCATTCTACAGACAGGAGAACTGAGACAGAATGACTCACCCAAGGCCACTTGGCATGAAAGTGGCGGAGATGGGATCAGAACTCAGGAGCTCCTCCGCTCAGCCCCTTAAGGGGTCATCTAGACTGCAAAAAAAAACCTGCCACAGCAAGCGTGCGAGTCCGGATCTACAGACTTGGGCTCACAGAGTTCACTCTATGGCGCTAAAAATAGCCGTATAGGCATTTCCATCGAGGCTGGAGTGCAGGTTCTGAAAGCCGGCGAGAGGTTTGTGTCTCAGACCCTGAGCTCTAGCCGGAGTGGGAACGTCTACACGGCTATTTTATAGCACTGTAGCGTGAGCCTGAGTCTATAGCCCCAGGCACTGACACTTGCTGCCACGGGTCTTTTTTTGCAGTGTAGACATATCCTAAGACACTAGGCATACAGGGACTTCCATACTCCAATAGACTTGAGTTCCATCTAATCCACTATCCTGTTTCTAACAGTAGTCGGCACCAGCTGCTTTGGTGTAAGAAAAACAGAATTAGCAGATGTGGAATAATCTACCTCCATGTTAGGGCTCATCCTGACCTCTGACAGACAGAGATTGGCTTCACACCTGAACCATGAGGTGTTAAATCCCTCCCTAAATTTGTCAGCGTTAACTGTTATAACTTTAGGTATTCTTCTCATCCCTATAAATGTCCCATCCCTTTTTGAATCTTGCGACGTTCTTGGCCTCACTGACTTCCTGTGGCAGTGAGTTCCACAGGTGAACAATGTGCTGTGTGGAAAAAGTATTTTCTAGTCTCTATTTTGAATTTGCCACCCTTTAATTTTATGGAACGTACCCTCGTTCTTGTGTAAGGAGACCCCGATCTCCCTTCTCTAGACATTCGTTATTGTATATACTTTTATTGTGTCCCCTCTTATTCGTCTCGTCTTGGAAGATAAACCATCCCAATTTTGTCAATCTCTCTTCATAAGAGTTTCTCCAGCCCCTTAATCATACTTCTCACCCTTCCCTGAACCCCTCTAATTCTGCAATATCCTTTTTGGAGGTGGGTTGACCAGTGGTGCACGCAGGGTCCAGAAGAGGCTGCAGCATTGATTTATATCAGCCTGGGGAGGGAGTTTCCCTGGGAGCTGGCTGCAGGGCTTATGGGATGCAGTTCAGTTCTCTGTCCTTCGCTGTAACGAATGAGGGTTTTCTTCCTCGCGTAGGAGCTGCGCGAACTGCAGGCCGACGTAGAGATGTCCAACAACCCCGTGGTCATATCCATGGACAGGAGTCCCAAGCTAGACGTGGACAGCATCATTGCGGAGGCCAGAGTGGAGTATGAGAAGATGGCTGCGAACAGCCGAGAGGAAGCTGAGAACAAGTATCGGATCACGGTGAGCGAGGCCCGTCTCTGCCCTGAGAGGCTGCTGTTTAGAAGGACAGAGTAGTGTGTGAGGCCTTGTCCATGTGAGAGAGAAGTGCCAATATGGAACTGGGCAAGCCAGGGCCCTAGACACCCCCTCAGAAGACAGTTTCTTGGTTCCTTTGCCCGGTGGCTTCATCCCTTGCTTGGGGTGGTGCTGACAGCAGGGGTCCACCACCTAAGAACCACTTCTTTCTGCCACTCCTAGTCAGATGGGCTGCGGCCTTCCTCCTCCCTGACCTACTGTCGTCAAGCAGGCAGGGTCTATACTGGGCTTTTTAGGGTTATCATATTTCAGCAAGCAAAAAAGAGGACGGGAGGAGCCCCGCCCTAGCCCCGCCCACTTCCCACCCCCCCAGAACCCCCAACCCTCCCCCCGTTCCTTGTCCCCTGACTGCCCCCTCCTGGGACCCCTGCCCCTAACTGCCCCCCAGGACTCCACCCCCTATCTAAGCCTCCCTGCCTCTTGTCCCCTGACTGCCCCAACCCTTATCCACACCCCCACCCCCAGACAGACCCCTGGGACTCCCACGCCCCATCCAACCACTCCCCACCCCCTGACAGCCCCCCCCAGAACTCCCAACCCATCTAAACCCCTCTGCTCCCTGTCCCCTGACAGCTCCCCCCCAGAATCCCAGCCCCCCACCCCCCCGCTCCTTGTCCCCTGACTGCCCCCTCCTGGGACCCCTGCTCCTAACTGCCCTCCAGAACCCCACCCCCTACCTAAGCCTCCCTGTTCCTTATCCCCTAACTGCCCCTTCCTAAGACCCCCCCCAACTGCCCCCCAGGACCCTACCCCCTACCTGTACCCTGACTGCCCAAAACTTTCTCCACTCCCCCCAAAAAGCCCCCCCCTGAACTCCTGACCCCCCCCCGTTTCTTGACTGCCCCCTCCAGAACCTCCCTGCCCCTTCTCCTGCCCCCTGGCCCCCTTACCCTGCTGCTCAGAACAGGGTGTTGGGCTCTGTGCGAGCCGGACACGTGGCTGCGCTCCCCAGCACAACACACAACCCGGTCCCTGCCCCTGCACAGTGGTGCCGGAGCGGGGCGCGGGGCTGCCGGGGAGGAGGAGCTGCCGGCTCAGAATGCAGGGGGTGGGGCGGGGGAGGAGCTCCTCTACAGCTGCTCCGGAGTCCAGCCCATGACTTTCCTGCAGCCCTCCCAGCCGCTCGCTCTGCTCTGCCTGGGGGGGAATCCCGGACATTTTGAGTGATTTACAAATTCCACCCAGACACTATTTTTAGCACAAAAAGGAGGACATGTCCGGGTAAATCCGGACGAATGGTAACCCTAGTGTGTGCAAGGCCATCACCGAAGAGCCTCTGTGACAGGCCTTTCCTGCCACCCCAGCTGAAGGTCTTGTGTGTGTGGGGTTCCCCTCAGCCACTTGACTGAACCCTCTGAGAGCGCAGTGGAGTTAGGGGCCTGCCACAAAGGGGGGGAAACTTGGCCTCGCTCCATTGGGCCCCCAGATTTAGGGGGTTGAGAGAAACTGTTCCCCCATCTTCGTTGGCTGACCAAGGAGCAGCGCTGGAAGATAAGGCTGTTTCCTCCCCACCCAGGACAGTGGCTGCATAGATGACAATTCTGAGGGGAACCCTAATGTGTACTGGGCCCAACTCTGCAGCCTTGCTGGTAGTGAAGGGACACGACATAGCTAGCATGAGGTTCTTTACTAAGGCCGTGGCTCTCACTGGCTCCCAGAGCCTTGCTTCTCTATATCCTGGTCTGGACTCAGCGTCTCCTTCTCTCTTCCCCCCTATGCAGTACGAGCAGATCCAGGAGAAAGCAGGCCAGCACGGGGAAGAGCTCCGTGTAGCCAAGGCCGAGATCAACGAGCTGAACTGGAGGATCCAACGGATCCAGGCGGAGATTGCGGCCCTGAAAGAACAGGTCAGCGAGGAAACAGCTGGGGATTCGCATGTGGAGGGAGGGGGGCCAAATCCAGCCGGGAGGGAGGGGGGAGCTCTGCTGAAGTCATTCGGTGCCCACAGAGCCAGATTTTCCGAGAGCTCAGCGCACTGGGTGCATAGAATCATAGAAATGTAGGCCTGGAAAGGTCATCTCGTCCAGCCCCGTGCTGAGACAGGACCAGTGTTCGAGTTTCTCTCTAACGACAGTCGGGCTCGGGGATCCCGTCACAATGTGATTCTATTCTGTAGTGTGGGCAGGATGTTAATTGTGTTCTGAACGTGACCAGTGCATGCATTGGTTGGGAATGCAGTCACCGTCCTATCTATCTCTTCAGGGGTGACTTGATTACAGTCTATAAGTACCTACCTGGGGAAAGGGGATAAAGTGGATTGTGGAAATTATCGTGGTATCTCCCTCCTAGCCATTGCAGGCAAAGTTCTGGCGCGGATCCTTGCAACCCGCCTTCTGCCCCTGTCAGAAGAAATCTTACTGGAGTCACAATGGTTTCCGACCATGTCGTGGAACTGCGGATAAGATCCTCACAGCACGGCAGCTGCAAGAAAAGTATTGAGAGCAAAACCGACCACTGTACATAGCTTCTATTGATCTAACTGAAGACTTTGATTCAGTTAATCGCCGTGCCCTCTGGACTGTACTTTCTAAGAGCGGATGTCCTGATAAATCCATCAATGTCCTAAAATTGCTTCACGATACCATGAAAGCGACTGTTCTGAGCAGCACTGGCTCCCGGAGCGAACCTTTCAAAGTTCAAACAGGGTTGTATCATCGCTCCAACCATGTTTGCGGGTTTTATTGCCGTCATTCTTTACCTAATTGCTGGGGAGTTTACAGCGGGCGTTGAAATCATTTACAGAATGGACGGGAAACCGTTCAGGCTTAGCAGGCTGAAAGCTAAGAGTAAGATCTCCACAACATCTATGGTGGAACGTCAGTCTGCTGATAACAACGCAATCTTTGCCCACGCTGAGAAAGAGCTTCAAACTATCTTGAATGCGTTTGCCGATGCTTACGCATGTCTTGGTTTCACTCTTACTATCAAGAAGACTAAAGTGCTCTATCAGGCCTCTCCAAATGAGGTATTACATGCCCCATCTATCAAAATCAGTGGAGTGGCACTGGAGAATGTTGATCATTTTCTCTACCTTGGAAGTCATCTTTCATCCAGGGCAGATATTGATGCAGTAATTCAACGTTGCCTGAGCTGTGCCGACGTAGCTTTTTCTCATTTACAGCACAAGGTTTTTGAAGATCACGACATTCGAACAGACACCAAGCTTCTTGTTTATCAAGCTGTTATTTCCCAACACTGTTGTATGGGTCCGAAACTTGGACGACCTATAGACACCACTTGAAAGTCCTCGAGAGGCACCATCAATGCTGCCTACGTAAGATTCTGAAGATCAAGTGGGAAGACAGGCGCACCAATATTAGTGTTCTGGAAGAGGCAAAGACCACTTGTTACAGGGTGGCACAAGTTTCCTTCTCCTTGTCACTGAGCCCTGTGCTTGGGCTGGCCAAAGAAAGGGTCGCAGATGCCTCTTGCAGGTGCTTCACCTGGGTTCTTTTATTTACAGTGGCGGTACAGTCCCAATTTCCCCCAACACCTGTCCCCGCTCCGACCCCTCACCGGTGTCCTCTGACCTTGAAGGCTTGTATCAGCCGGCAGAGACAAAGCCTGAACCCTCCTATCTTCCTGTCTGGCTTCCCCCTCCCTGAGCTTTCCCCTGGGTTTATAGCCTTCCCAGTCATCAACCCAGTTGATTCCACTAGGCTCAACAGATCACCCTGAGCCTGCCCTCATTAGGGCCTGCAGCTGGGCTTCCCGCTAAGGGTCTTGGCCCATACACCCGGCCACCCTACGGGGAAACAGGGGGAAGCCGGCTCTTTAGCAGGGCACCCAAAGGTTTTATACCTCTGCCCTGCGACACCACCAGTATCGAAGCAATGATCATCCGTCAGCCATTCCACTGGACTGGTCACATTGTCCGGATGCCAGATCATCGCCTCCCAAAACAGGTCCTGTTCTCTCAGCTGAAAGAAGGGCACCGTAACATGGGTGGACAATGGAAGCATTATGAGGACTTGCTGAAGGACAACCTAAAAAGGGTAATATTGACATTGACACTTGGAAGACACTTGCCCAGGATCACTTAAAATGGAGTGAAGTCCTACGTGATGGTCCCCTGCAATTTGAACTTCCTCGCTGACAAGCTGAAGAGGACAAGAGGCGCAGGAGGAAGGAGAGACTGGCTTCCAGTCATGGTCAACAGCCTTCTGCTGAGCCCAAAAACATCTGCCCTCATTGTAATAGAACTTGTGGCTCAAGGATTGGCCTTATTAGCCACCTGAGGACCCATAACTCCCGTGGAAGATGATCATACTCGGGAACGAGCGATCGCCCTCATCATCACATGGGGGAACTAATATTTGATAATGGGCTCCTCAATCTAGCAGGCAAAAGCTAACAAGATCGAAAGGCTGGAAGTTGAAGCTAGACAAATTCAGACTGGAAATAAGGGGCAGATTTTGAACAGTGAGGGTAATTAACTATTGGAACGATTTGTGGTGGATTCTCCATCATTGGACACTTTAAAATCAAGATCAGATGGTTTTTCTAAAACATCTGCTCTAGTTCAAACAGGAAGTATGTTGGGGGAGTTCTATGGGCCATGTTACACAGGAGGGCAGACTAGCTGATCAGAATGATCCTCTCTGGCTTTAGAATATTTGTCTCTCTGTCTCTCTCTGACCTGCAGTTCCACACTTTAGCCAGCCTCTCTCTCCGGTCTCTTTCTCTAAGTAGCAACTTTGCGATGTATCTCAGCCCCTTACAAACTTGGTTACGGTGCTGAACTGGGACTCAGGAGATCTGATTTAAATGTCTGGTTCCCGCATTTTAAATATCAAAACAAAACATTTTGACTTTTTCTGTTGTTGTTTTATTGGTTTTCGTCTGAAGCGATTCAGTGAATGGATCCCCAAGTCACGAAATATTTCAGCTGATGTGAATTTGCATTTTGCAGTGAAAAATAAGGGTTGGATGAAAAATGTCACCCGTCTCTCATCTCCTCCTGATCTCTAATACTAGAGACTGGATTAAGCCCCGATACGTAAGCCTTAATACCCCTTCCAAAATGTGTCTTGTCAATTATAAGGGCCCTACCTCTCATCCCGTGCTTACTTATTTTCTTGATGGGAAATTTCCACTTACTCAGTGACTAGCTCTCTTTGGAGATGCCCACACGATGGGTGAGTTGGCCTTAGAATGCCCCAGCTGATTTCGGCTGTAAGCTGCACCCTTTCCTCCATAGATAGCTCCAAAGAGACACCTACGTCTCAATGGAAACCTGTCAAATGTCTCTTTTGCAGAACGCCAAGCTAGAGGCGGCCATTGTCCAGGCTGAGGAGCAAGGCAAGCTCGCCGTGGCAGATGCTACAGGGAAGCTGCAGAAGATGGAACATGCCCTGCAGAAGGCCAAGGAGGACATGGTGGTCCAGCTGCGGGAGTATCAGGCGCTGATGAACCTCAAACTGGCACTGGATATCGAGATCGCCACCTACAGGAAGCTGCTGGAAGGAGAAGAGAGCAGGTGGGCTTTGGGAAGGGATGGTGTGTGTCATGATTGGATGACTCTCCCCCACACCCAACAATGGGAGAACCAATGAGAGAGCTGAGTACCATAGGCCAGCCCCCAGTGCCAGAAAGTTGGCTCCTATGTGGTGCACCTGTCTGTCTCTGAGCTAGGTGGATTAACCCTTTGATTGCTAACCTCTCTCTGGGAAAGAAGCTCAGGGTTTGGAAGGGGGGCGGGCGGTACACGATGTGATTGGATGCCTTCTTCTGGCGGGAGGGCCTATGAGAGAGACCAAGTGAGCCCAGTGCTGATGCACTGGCCCCAACAGACCAGTCTAGTGCTAGGTTCGTTTTGACCAAGGTTGCCACGTCATTGGAGGAGATGGGTTTGTGACTGGGCTGTTCAGATTAAGCTCCTCTAGGCTGCATCATGACAGCCTCTATTTCCAAGCCTATCACGGGGCACCAAAGGCCTCTGCTTTTCACAGCTTCCTCCTTAACTCTGCCCTCAAATTTAGCTGAAGTTGCAGAAACAAGCAGATTGGAAATTAATTTTGCTGTGCGGGAGAAAGTGGACGTTGTGTGTGTGTGTGTGTGTGTGTGTGTGTGTGTGTGTGTGTGTGTGTGGAGTATCTTTGGAGGAGCCACTTGGTCGGCCTGTAGATTTCTGCTTCTGTTTCAGGGGGACTCCCCCCAATAAACTGTACTTGACCCGTAATTATCTCTTAACCCGGGCTGCTGGTCCTTTAACTGCGGGTGCACAACAGCGTTGTGATGTGTGTGCAGGGCCGGCTCCAGCGTTTTTGCCGCCCCAAGCCATTCTTCGGCGGCAATTTGGCGGCCGGTCCTTCCCTCTGAGAGGGACTGAGGGACCCATTGCCGAAGAGCCGGACGTGCCACCCCTTTCCGTTGGCCGCCCCAAGCACCTGTTTGCTGCGTTGGTGCCTGGAGCCGGCCCTGTTTGTGTGTAATTAGTCACACGCAGGGTGACCGGACAGCAAGCGTGAAAAATCAGGACGGGGGGGGGGGGGGGGAATAGGAACCTATATAAGAAAAAGACACCCAAATCAGGACTGTCCCTATAAAATCGGGACATCTGGTCACCCTACCGGCTTTCTATGGAGATCATTGTTCATGCAGAAGCGTGCCAGCCGCTTCCCAGCTGAGCACTGCCTCACGCCTTGCCTTACGCTGGTATGTCAGGCAGGCAGCCTCTGTCTGAGGCTGTGGTGAGTCAGGGGTGAAACGCCTTCCAGGGGAGTGAGTCATGGAGTCACTGAGGTGCCAAATGGCTGGGCTCTAACTCGGGTCCCAGGAATCTGTATCCTTTACAAGCCAGCCTCATGCAGTGGATGAAATGGAGTAAAACTGCTGGGATCTCCTGGGTTCTAGTCCCAGGTTTGCTGCTGGCTCCCTGTGGGCTTAGGGCAGGTCAATTAACCTCTCGTTAGCAACATAAGGGTAACGATCCCGTAAGAAATATTTCTACCTACGGCTTCACTGTGATTGCTATGCAGCGTGCTAATTCTCTGCTCAGAACTTCTTGGGTAGAGCCCCGATCCTTCTGCTTCACAATACAGGCCCTTATTGACTGAGCCAAAGGAGAATCTCTGTTAACTGCTAGCAGTATGGGGCTCGTGACACACAGATGAACTGTTCTCAGTCTGTGTTGACAGTGGCTTGCACGCACAGCACTAACTGTGTCCTTCTCTGCACCCCACCGGCACTAAGCTTTGTCACTCTTCTGCTTCGCAGGTTGGATTCCAGTATGAAAAACCTGAGCATTCTGACCAAGACAACCGGCTATTCCAGTAAATATATTTCACTGGGGGCACTGGGGAGGAGTTGGGCAGCCCATAGAGCCGGGGCAAAATCCCGCCAGCATAGCGGTGCTGGACTTCACTAGCCAGTGGGAGTTTGGCGCATGCAGGGAGAGCAGAATATGAGAGACGGCTTCTGTCACGTGGGTCGGAGAGCAGCAATTTGCCCCTTGTGATTCACTAAGGTCTTGATCCTGTGAGCTGCAGAACATACCCCACTGTCGACAAGCACATCTGGTGCCATGGGCGTGGGAACTAGGGGAGCGGGGGGTGCTGCAGCACCCCCAGGTTTTGCACAGGGTCACGGCTGCTGGCCCTGTGGTCCCGGCTGCTGCTCCGTGTCCAGGATCCTGGCTGCCATCCAGGGTCCCGGCTATAGGTGCCAACTTCCCCTCTGCCTGGTGGGTGCTTGACCCCACCCCACCCCTGGCCCTGGCCCTGGCCCTGCCCCGTCCTCATTCCACCCCCTTCCCCCAAGTCCCCCCCACCCCGCCTCTTCTCCACCTCCTCCCCTGAGCGCGCTGCATCCCCGCTCCTCCCTCTCCCTCCTGGAAAGTCCTTAGTGCTGCCAAACAGCTGTTAGGTGGCGAGGGGGCGGGAAGCACTGGGAGGGAGGGGTAGGAGCAGGGACGCGGCGTGCTTGGGGGCGGGGGGGGAGAAGGAGGTGAGGGGCGGGAGCTTGGCTGCCAGTAGGTGCAGAGAACCCGCTAATTTTTCCCCGTGGGTGCTGCAGCCCCGGAGCACTTACAGAGTCCATGCCCAGGGTCCCAGCTGCTGCCCCGTACTCGGGGTTCTGGTTGCCGTCCCTGTGCCGGGGGCTCCATGCCGGCCCCACACCCAGGGTCCTGGCTGCTGGCCACACGCCCGGGGGCAAGGGGGTTGGCATTCAGCACCCCGACTATTAAAAGTGTTCCAGCGCCATTGTCTGGTGCTGGGACCGTCGGCTAGATTCTGACCTTTTCTGGCCTCGTGTTCGCTTAAACGCTCATTCCCGGGGCAAACAGGTTAATGACAATAAAGGTCAGTTTCACCCATGCCATCCCACCGGCTGAGATGGCAGGGCCTGGCCTGGCTGGTGAGTGCTCCTTGTTCTCTGATTCACTAGAATGGGTCTGAGGTGTCGTCCATATTCACAGAGCTGGGAAGCTTGCCGGTGGCTGAAATTTCATGTACCCATTTTTTTTTTTTCTGGCACAACACGGCCTTTTGACCAATGTGAACTTTTCCATGGAAAATTTCCATTCTTGCTGAAATTTTCTGGTTTATAGAAACTGAAAATTTTGGGTCAAGTTTTTGGTTTCAGTTTTCCGTACATTTTGTTTGGTCGGTTTCGAAAACTGAACGTTTGTACCAAAATGTGGCTTTAGAAAAAGCAAACATTTTTGTGGTTTGGGTTGTTTTTTTTTTTGTTTTGTCTTTTTAAATTGAAAAGCCTCAAAATGTTCCATGGGAAAGTCTGAAAAAAAATCATAAAAAGAAAAGATTTCCTAGAGTGCGTTTCAGTCTCGGTGTCGGTGGTCGGAATTGAACTGGGGACCTCCAGAGCTTAGAGTATGAGCCTCTACCGCATGAGCTAAAAGACAACTTCCCATTAGCTAAGGTTGTAGAGCAAACTCATTCTATCTCTTTTTCTAAGTAGTCTCCATGCCGCTAGATAGACCAGAACCCCACCACCAGAAGGTGTGTGGGTTACATAAGCAAAGTAGAGACTGTCACCTTTTAGTGGCTGCTGATGTAACCAGTAAGCTGTGGGCAATGCATATAGACCACATATGGCCCATCCCTCTGACCTTGCATGGTCACTGGCCTGGCCGATGATCTGGGATGGTGGATCTGTCTCTTACTGGTGCTGTCCTTGAGCATGCTTCATTCTTCCCCTCCTTAGCGCTGCCCTGATCGGTTGCTTTTGGGATGCAGGGTTGGAAGCTCGTCAGCTAATGCGTCCATCTCCCTCTTCTCTTCCAGGTGGGATGAGCACAAGATTCCCTGGCAAATTTGGCAGCTCGTAAGCGTTGGCGCTGACCCCGGTTCCTCCCCCCTAGAAAGCTTGACTGAGAAAAATAAACCTGGGGATGGAAAATTGGTGTCCTGCTTCCTCCGGTGTCCTCTCAGATGGGCCTCTGATACATTAGTGCTGTGATACATGAAGGGGGGGAGGGGAGTAGCTCCCTTTGATGAACACCCAGCCAGCCAGTTAGCTGTAAAATCCCTCTTGGTCAGTTCTCTGCTTGCTTTACCTGTAAAGGGTTAACAAGCGCACAGGTAAAAGACAAGGAGTGGGCACCTGACCAGAAGAGCCAATGGGAAGGTAGAACTTTTTAAAATTGCCCTCTGTCTGTTGTTCTCTGGGCTGCAGGGACACGGGGCAGTGATGCTGTAAGCAGCTTTAAGCCGGGCTTGATTATAGATGATCAATTCATACCTCGAACCTACTTAACTGGAGCCTCAGATATGCACTAAATTTAGGGAATGTCTAAAATGATGCGATTTAGGGTTATTTCTTTTCTTTCTTATTGGCTTGTGCACTCCTCTGTGCTAACCCCAGATGCTTCTGTTTGCTTGTAACCTTTAAGCTGAACCCCCAAGCAAGCTATTTTGGGTGCTTGACTTTTGGAATTGCTCTTTTAAAATCTAGCAAAAGCCTAAATCCCTGGTGTATTTTCTTTCTTTTTGTTTTTAATAAAATTTACCCTTTTTTAAGAACAGGATTGGATTTTTGGTGTCCTAAGAGGTTTGTGCACATGTTTTTAATTAGCTGGTGGCAACAGCTGATTTCTTTCTCATCTCTTCCTGGGTGTGTGTGTGAAAGGGCTTGAGGGTACCCCACGGGGAGGAATTCCCAAGTGCACCTTCCTGGGGTCCAAAGGGGTTTTTTTTTTGCATTTGGGTGGTGGCAGCGTTTACCAAGCCAAGGCCAGAGAAAAGCTGTAACCTTGGGAGTGTAAAACAAGCCTGGAGTGGCAAGGCTTAATTTTTGGAATCCTTGTGGGCCCCCACTTATGGAATCATAGACTATCAGGGTTGGAAGGGACCTCAGGAGGTCATCTAGTCCAACCCCCTGCTCAAAGCATGACCAATCCCCAGACAGATTTTTACCCCAAATCACCCCCTCAAGGATTGAGCTCACAACCCTGGGTTTAGTAGGGGAGTGCTCAAACCACTGAGCTATCCTCCCCTTTCTGTACTTAGAGTGACAGAGTGGGAATTCAGTCTTGACAACTGCCTTAACAGATGGGCCTTTATTGATCAGCTAAGCCAGTAAGTCTCTGGGGGAGACTGAGACGGGGGCAGAAATCTGGAACCCCCCCACCTCGAATCTAGCAGCGTTTGCAAATTCTATTCATGATAGAGGAGTTGGGTGATGGGGTGAGCGTAAGCAACAGTGGGGTGAAGGGTTTGCCAGTGTCCCCTGACATCAGCATTTGATCCCTATCAGTCTATGCTTCTTTCTTCTCAGGGTCTGCAGAGCAAAGCTCTGTTATCTTTTTCCTCTCTCTCCCCTGCCCTGAGAGGGTCTTAGTTCACCCAATAAACTTCTCACCTCCGATAACGAAGTCTCTGTTCTCCTTACAAGACAAGTGAAACCTACTAGTGAGCGTCTGTTACAGGTCCCCGATCCACAGAGGTTGTTCCTCTACTGCCTATGCTAGAAAACCCAGCTGTCAGGACCGGGGTGTGGGAGGTCAGGCCTAGTTGTCGGAGCAGTGGTGGTCAGGCCTAGGGGTCAGAGCTAGAGACAGAGGCCAGGCACAAGTCAGAGCCGTAGTCAGGAACCAGGAGACAGAGCCAAGGGTCAGAGCTTGAACCAGAAGTCAGAGCTGGAGTCAGGAATTGAGCAGGGAAGCTGGTCTGTGATTGTTTTGGGATCAATGACCCACTTGATGTTACTGAGCAGAGCTGGGTGAGCGGGTGCATTGGGAATAGGGCTGGTCAGAAGATGGATTTGCTGGCCCATGAAAAATTTGGGGAAAAAAATTCATCCTGAATTGGGATAAAAAGCCAAAGCTACAAAGTTTTTTGCATAACGAAATTCCGAGACAGTGACCTTTTCAGGCCAATCGGAACAATCCCTTTCCACGTTGACCATTTTTAATTCTTTTATATTTTTTAAATATAAAGTAAAGAAAATTTGAAACCAAAAAAAAAAAAAAAAAAAATCAAAACTGTTCTCCCCCCGCCCCTGTTTTTTTCCCTAACGAAATTTCATAGAAATGGAAACGATTTCGCAAAAAAATTCAGATTTGGCAAAGTGGCATTTTCTGACAGCAAACTATTTTGATGGATGTATTCCAACCATCTCAAATTGGGCAGGGATGAGGGTCTGGGATGGACGTGGCAGAGGATTTGAGGGCAGGGGAAGGGCTTTTCTGAGCGAGGCATCATAGGAGCAGAGAAGAGTCAAGAATGGGGTCAGGAAGGGAGTAGCCGGATCTGGGGAGACTGGAAGGGAAGAGAGACATAACAAAGAAACCAGTGGAAGAGGAGGAGAAATACGCACACAAGTGTCCACTTGCCATGAAGGTTTAAATTTCTCTCCCCTGCCAGCTGGGACGTGCAGAGCAGATCATAGAATATCAGGGTTGGAAGGGATCTCAGAAGATCATCTAGTCCAACCCCCTGCTCAAAGCAGGACTAATCCCCAGACAAATTTTTGCCCTGATCCCTAAATGGCCCCCTTAAGGATTGAACTCACAACCCTGGGTTTAGCAGGCCAATGCTCAAACCACTGAGCTCTCCCTCCTCTCTGAGCAGCTTTGGCAGTTTATATACTGGGGCACAGAAGCTGTGCTGAGTAAATGTTTACCCCCTCCCCCCCATTCTCCAAATGGGTGAGAGATTCCCTGTCTTCCCTCGAAATACCCCCTCTCCTCCTGCTGTGCAAGGACGCTGGGTCTCACTCCAGAGCCTGTGCCGGCTCTTGTGGGTGGAGATGGTGCCCCTAGCTGGTTGCTCGAAGGCAGCTGGCCTCGTCTCACTTTTTGCACTTTGCACGGGGGAGCGAGTGTGAGCGAACGAACGCGCGAAATGGCTCAAAATTCTGAGCCCAGCCACTGGCACAAAGAACAGCCCGTGCTATCCACCCAGCTCCGCCGTTGGGCAGAATCCAAAATGTTGGCGGAAAAAACTGTTTCAATTTTAAAAAAAAGTGCAAATAATTCAAGTAAAAACCCCGGTTGAAATGGAAACAGCTCGAACATTGCAAAGGTGCTGCAGCAAAGGTGGTGGCCCGGGCCAGCTCAAAGCTAGCTTGGGGATGTTACATGTGCTGCTATCACACCTTTGATTGCAGTGTAGACGTATCTTCAAGTCAGGTCTGTCAGGAATCAAGGCCTGGTAGAGCCGTCTCTGGGCAACCTAACGAGCGCAGCTGGCCTGGAGTTGGCTGCCCGATTGGCTAGACAGCCTGATTGGTGGGAAGAATAAGCAGACCAGCTCTTAAGCACAGCAGTAGGTTAGCAGTTGCTGAGAATATTTGTGGTTGTACCTTTTTGGATCTAGTCTGACCTTATTCAAGGTAATTTGGCTCTGGCCCCTGGTATCTGGTCTGTGATTCTGGTCTCTTATTCCTGCTGATTGACTCCAGCTCCCAACACTAGGTGTGGCCACCCATGTCCTGGCTGTTGATGAGATCAACCCCAGACACATTTGCTGGTACAGTAATATTGCTAAGGGGTGTGATTTTAAAATTCTATTGTGGCAAAGCTCTAGTGTAGACACACTTGTATTGGCATAAAAGTGCCAGCATAGCTTAGCTCATTTGGGGAGCTGGTGTGATGAAGTGGGGGTTTTATTCACCTTATGTTGCATGTGATCCTTACTGTCCTATACTAATACTGTGTATACCTTGGTTTCCCAGTGTACTGCACCAATACTTAGGTGGTGAGAATTGGGGGTGTGACTTTGCAAATAGCTGGGCAGTCTCACCTGCCCTGAGGGCCTCAGCATCTATGTAACCTGAGACCCAGGAGGGGTATGTGACCAGGTGACACCTTTGGCCCAGGAAGTGAGACAGAGAAGGTGGAGGGGGTCAGAGGTCAGGTGGCTGGAGGCTGGCAGTCGGGGATGGGGGACTGGAAGAGGGGGAATCCAGGGCGTCTGGCCCAGGATTCCCAAGATAGACTTGGCTGAAAGTCACTGATGTCTGTAATGGCAAGCTCTGTTCTATGCAGTGTTCCTGTCAACGAATAAACCTTCTGTTTTATGCTGGCTGAGAGTCCCGTCTGACTGCAGAGTTGGGGTGTGGGGCCCTCTGGCTTCCCCAGGAGCCCTGCCTGTGTGGACTTGCTGTGGGAAGCTCACAGTGTGGATGGGGATGCTGAATGCTCCCTGAGGTCAGACCCAGGAAGGTTGAAGCTGTGTAAGCTTCTAGCCCTGGAGCCAGTCTGCTCCAAGAGAGGAGGCCCGCCCCCAGTCCTGACTGGCTTTGTATGGAGTAGTTCTGTGACTGCTGCTATCTGCTATAAGCACTCTTGCTGCTGTAAGCTGTGTCTACACTAGGAGCTCTGCTGGAAAACTCTTTCTAGTATGGACTAACTGTCCCACTATGGCTTAATGGGGCATGATCTCCAATGCTGAAGCATTTGGACCTGGTAGCGTTCTACACCAATATTGTATGTCTGCTTTAGACACTGATATGGCCTGTTACCATAGCACGGGAGTACCTCCAAATCCTTGAGTGTTTAGCCTCATAACCTTTCTGTGAAGCAGGGCTATTGCTCCCATTGCCCAAATGGGGAAACTGAGGCACAGCGGCTAAGTGCCTTGTTCCAGGTCAAAGGAGAAGTCTGTGGCTGAGTTGGGAATTGGCCCTGCGTCTCCTAAGGCCCAGGCTCATACCCTATCCTTAAGAACAGGTATAAATGACTAACGCAAGGTGCAAGGCAAATTGAGGGTTGAGTCCTGGGTGCTCCAAGCCATCCAGGTTTTCCTTGAACAGCGAGTGCATCAGCATTTCCTGTCAAGGGCGCTGCATGCGAGTTTCTCTGCTAGGTGGCACCGTGCCCCCTGCTGGGGCATGAGGGAATTGCTTCAAGGGGAAAACTGGCTGGATTCTCCTTGCTGCTCCTCTTTGGGGATAAGAAATGTCTTTGTTCCCCGGAGAGGGGCTGGAATGCGTCCAACAGATCTCCCGCTCCAGCTGCTCTGACCGGCCCTCTCTGCTAGGAACACACAGCCCTGGGGGCCTTTAAAAACAAAACCCGGCTGAACCATGCCATGCACAATTCTCCCCCTGGGGAGAGAGCATGAGGCACGCGGGAGGGATGTTCGTCGCGTCACTTAGTGCATGGCTGGAAGATGATCTGTCCTCTGTAGGTTCTCATCCCTGTAGGATCTGAGCAAGTGTCTGGTTCCTTCCTCGCTGCAGTGGGGGCAGGCTCAGGCACTGGGGGCTGGCTCAGGCTGCATGGGAAACATTTCTGGTTGAGGCTCCTTGGTTAGCATCTGTGACCTGGCACCAATTTCCATTGCCAAATAGCTAACGGAAAGAAACTTCAGCCTCTGGGCAGCTCACAGACTTTCCACTTTGCCTAGTTACTACTGGTCATGTGGTGATTGGTTGCCCAAGTCACATGGGATGGCTCCTGTTCCTGGATTGGATGACTAGAACTCTTAAAATGGTGGCTGAAGGTTAAAAAAATGAAGAGCAAGTGTGACATGCTGTATTATCAGGGGTCTACGTAGAGGATAAGTGCCTACTACTGCTGGCAGCCAATGGAGTTGTTACTGCTGCTCAAGTGGTAAAGGTCTACTCTGCATTTGAGCAGCCTGTGTTTTCAGCCCTGCTGGGGAGATGTCCAGTCACAGTGCTAGGTGCTGTGCATTATTTATTAGGTGCATTATGGTAGCACCTATGTGCCTGTCACGGATCAGGACCCCATTGTGCTAGGCACAGTCCAAGCAGAACCAAAAGATCGTCCCTGCCCAAAGAACTTACCCAGCAGGTGTCAGAATAATCAGACTCCACAACTAACAATAGAGTGAATGCTCCTTGTTTGTTCATGAGGGCCTCAATCCTGGGCAGATCCTGATGCCCATGCAGAGCCCCATCATCTTCAACGGGACTCTGCCTGTTTCTGTGTGGCTCAGCACGTGGGATCCGGCCACAGATGTTGTTCCAGGAGCTCAGTGGAACACTGGGAGCCCGTGGGGTGAGTGCAAACAACCTGCCTTAGGCTGCAGTGGGACCGGTTCGCTTGCCATCTGGTGCCTTCGTTTTTCCACATTACCGTGATGACTTGTAAATTATGGATGCCCCTTCTGGGGACGCTGCCGGGATCCACCCATTCCTCTTCTGTTGCATTTCATTTGTTAGAACATGGAAACCCCAGTCCGTGTCTGTCAGGTCAGAGCTGTGCTTCGCTCCTTGGGGGTAGCGGGGCTGGAAGGGCAACAGACATTTCTTCTCTTCCTCCTTCTCTTTTTGCCTTGGTCTCCCTCCATATGGCCCCTGTAACTGCAGAGGTGCTGAGATCCTACTATAACAAAGACTGGCAGTGCCTCCCAATGTATTCTGGGAGGTTATCTCCTTCCTCTGGAGCATCATCAGGCATGGCCACGGTTGGAGATGGGATAGGGGTGGGCCAGGGCTCTGAGGTGGCACTGAATATTCTCTTTCAAGTGCTTGGCTGGCTGGTTCTTGCTCACCTGGACAGGGTCCAGCTGATGGCCATGCGTGGGACCAGGAAGGAACTTCCCCTCCACAGATTGGCCGTGGCCTTGGGTTTTTTGCCTTCCTCTGCAGCATGTGGATGCAGGTCCCTTGCTGGGATTATGGGGGTGTATCTCAATCTTTTTCTTGCCACTGGGCACTGGTGCAACTCCGTCTCCACTATTCTCTGCCTGTGGCACAGCAGTCTAAACCCAAGTATTTCAGCTCTCCAGAGACTAATCTTGGGTGTCAGGTTTAGTGTGCAGGAGCTGGGTGGTGTTGGTGGCCTGGGATATCCAGGAGGTCAGAGTAGATGATAGAGTCCCTGCTGGCCTTAAACTCTACAGCAATGTGGCCTGCTAGGTAGGGCACTGCCTTGGCTTCAGGACACCTGGGTTCCATTCCTGGCTCTGCTGCTGGGTGAACTTGAGTAAAGAGAGGGGTGTGTGTGTGTGTGTGTGTGTGTGTGTGTGTGTGTGTGTGTGTGTGGTAAAGCACTTGGAGGTCTATGGCTGAAAAGCGCTTGGTATTCCTAGGAAGATTGGAAAAAGAACATGAAGCTGATGTCAACGACAGTCCGAGCCTTGAATCTAGCCCCCACCCCATTCCAGTGTCAGCAGTTCATGAATCCTACAGTCTTGCTTTTGAATCGGAACAAAGTTTGGCAGGTGCTGGCTTTGGTTCCAGATCAGCCGAGCTCGGGAGGTCTCTGTCAGTGAGGGGGTGGAAGACTGGCAAGTTATCTGCTACTTTCGGGACAAAACCTGGGTGGAGCAGCAGACCCAGCCTGAATCTTGATTCAGCCTCTAACCCAAACAGTAGCCTAAATCTGGACCAGGATACAAACACCATCTCCAGGAGAAATCAAACCAACCCTTAACCTGTCTTGGTGCTGTGCTGAGAAGGGGTAGCTCAAGCAATTGTATTTCCTGATGCATAAGAGGCTGGTGATAGGGTAACACAGCTAAACCTTTGGGGAATCAACCCCTCTTGTGGGTGGACGTTAGCACCTACAAGGCAGGTGAGATAATGTCTTTTATTGGGTCAGCCCCTCTGTTAGCAAAAGAGACCAGCTTTCTACAGTAAGATCAGGAACAAAAATATTGCATTAGGAGAGTGACAATGCTACCCTGGTCATCCTCAATGCAAGGGAGACCTCTGGTGGGCAAAACACTTCGACAAGCTGCAATACAATATTTTAAATACCTCCTGTGCTGACTAATTGTCTGCTTCTTGAGCAAGGTCGCCTGCTGCAGGAATTCTGCTGCAAAGACACCCGTGGCTGGGTCATCCGCAGGGACTGAACCCTGCCTGGACCCAAAAGTATTGGCTTCCTTTGCCATAGCAATAAAACCAGGTTCATGAATAGGGCCCTACTAAATTCACAGCCATGAAAAATGTGTCCCGGACTGTGAAATCTGGTCTTTCGTGTGCTTTTACCCTACACTATACAGATTTCATGGGGAGACCAGCATTTCTCAAATGGGGGGGGGGGCCCTGCCCCAAAGGGGATTTGAGGGGGGTTGCAAGGTTTGGGGGGGGGGGGGGTTGTGGTATTGCCACCCTTACTTCTGAGCTGCTGTCAGACCTGAGTGACCGGATGGTGGTAGATGCTGGCCAAGGGCCCAGCTCTGCAGGGAGCAGCGCAGAAGTAAGGGTGGCAATACCATCCCACGCCATCCTTACTTCTGCGCTGCTGCTGGCGGCAGCTCTGCCTTCAGAACTGGGATCCCGGCCACCAGCCGCTACTTTCCAGCTGCCCAGCTCTGAAGGCGGCGCCGCCACCAGCAGCAGCACAGAAGTAAAGGTAACAGTACCACACTCCCCCTGCTACAATAACCTTGCAACCCCCCCAACTCCTTTTTGGGTCAGGACCCCACAGTTACAACACTGTGGAATTTCAGATTTAAATAGTTGACATCATGAAATTTCTGATGTTAAAAATCCGATGACTGTGAAATTGACCAAAATGGACCATGAATTTAGTAGGGCCCTATCCATGAACTCAGATGCAATAGCAGAGGCATACATGGGCTTGCCACCAGAGGGAGCCAGAGCCACACAGTGGGTTTTACTGGGAACAGCAGGAAATCCACCGCATTAATGCAACACTTTCCATAGGGAAGCCTCTGCCGACAAGGTCTGATGCTGCACCTCTATCTCCTTGCAGAGCCCTCTGGGATCAGAGTCTTCTCCACCCAGGGTGGGCTGAGTTCCACCCAGCCCTGCCAATGGAGGCTCTGGACAGGTGGACAAATTTTGCCTGGATACATGGGAGTAGCGCCCACATTCCCGTGAGCTCCTCCAGTGAATCTTCAAACTGGCTGGATAATAGTGATGCTTTTTGGTCCAGGGTTCAATCCTGACAGACCCACCCACCCTGAGGGCTGCCACATGCCCACCTTCAGACCTCTGGGTTTCCCACAATCCAAGGGATTTCACCGTGTGGAGTACGGAGGCTTGTGTTGCAATGGCTATGCTGGCGGGACCTTTAACTCTGGCTAGGAGCACCAAGGCCAAAGAGTAGGGACCAAAGAGCAGACCACGAGCCCTCCAGGCTGGGGCTGAGGGGGAGCTGAACAACAGAGCCTCAGAACTTTCTTTAAGTTACAGAAGTACAGCTAGGCAGCGGTGCCAGCCAACAGCACACCAGACAGGGCACACACCAGGCCCCGCCATCCTCATGTGTCTGACAAACTCTCAAAGCTGGGATGCAATGTGTCAGTCACAAACTGAGGGGGACACAGAGGAAGTATTCACCCTGGACACGTAAATCTGGGGAGGTTCCTTCTGTGATGATGTGGGACTGTTCTTAATGTTTTCTTTGGATACTGGGTGGGGAGTGTTGACCTGGGAAGGTTGCAAGGGAGTTTGGCTGGGATGGTCTGCATTGGGGATGGGAGACTTTCCTTGAGGGAAGATACCTGAGCATGTAACATGAGAACCCAGGAGGGGGGGGGGTTGGAGGCCAGGTGACACCTCTGCCTGGGAAACTGGACAAAGGGTGGGTGCTGAGTGAGACAGCTGGAGGGAGTTTCAGTTTGGAGCTGGCTGGGATGGGGCTCTGGCCTCCCTGGCCCCCCAAGAGGGACCTAACTGAATGGGGGGTCCTGTTGTCTGTGCCTGCAAGAAGTGTCTTCGACTGTGCTCCTGTTATCTAAATAAATCTTCTGTTTTTACTGGCTGGCTGAGAGTCATGGTGAATCACAGGGAGCCAGGGGTGCAGGGTCTTGTCTTGTCCCCCCCCCCCCCCATGTCCGTGACTCCTCCTATGAAGAGGAAATCAGGTGTAAATTTTTAACAGTGAGAGGAGGGAACTAACCACTGGAACCCCTTACCAGGGGCCGGGGTGGATTCTTCCTCGCTGGCAACTTTTAAATCTAGACTGTCTAAAAGGACCATAAACCACACGATTGATTGGCGGTCCCTCAATTTGAGGATGATCTCTACATGGATTTACATATAGGTTCTGAGTTGATTCAGGAGTTTGATCCTGGAGTTTGATCCTGGAACCGCAAATCCGCCCGCAGTAAGTACAGACACTCTCTTAACAGGCAGCTGGCCTGCCACAAAGTTTTCTTCTCTCTTTTCAGCTTTGAGGGCAAGGCGCTTCTCCTCGAAGCAGGCCACTGCCTAATGGAGGATATGGCACCATTGGGGTCGGTTGGTGGCTTGCTCCTCCCAGCTGGTGATGTCCCCATTGGTTTTCTGAAGATGCGCTTTCAGTGTGTCTTTGTAGCGTTTCCTCTGACCACCGCGGGATCTCTGACCATGGGTGAGCTGTGAGTAGAGGACTTGTTTTGTCCAGCCCAGCAAAGTTGGTGCATGTGGATCATTGCTTCAGTGCTGGTGACACTGGCTTCAGCAAGGATGCTGGTGTTAGTGCGGCGATCTTGCCCCTTGATGCGAAGGATCTTCCGGAGGCATCGTTGGTGGGACCTCTCTAGACTCTATGGATGCGAAACCTGGGTGACAGCACCTCAAGAGGACTGTAGGAACAACAGTTGTCTTCTAGACCTGAATCTTGGCATCCTGAAGTAGGTTACGGTCTGTGAAAACGCACTGGAGCAATTTCCCAAAGGAAGACCTTGCGCACTGGATCCAGGGTCACATGCAAAGCCTGCAGTAGGTTGATAGAGCAGCTTAGTCTTCTCCATATTGAGTGAAGGTCCCTATAGGTTATATGCAACAGTCGGTGTCTTTCTAGCAGCCTGTCTTGGCGCACTAGACAGCCTGCCGTCGCAGGCTGAGCACAGGACATTATATAGGGCTCTGACTCTCTCTGTGGCCTTGTGCGGCTTTTCAGCTCCAGCCCACGGGGCAATGAGATCCGATTATCTAGGGTCTATAACAAGGGTGGTCAAACTTAGTTACTGACTTTCGGAGTCACATTTGATCTTCAGAAGTTGAGCGCTGCAAAACATGTACAGCCTGCCCTGTGGAGCCTGCTGGGGTACAGGGCTAAAGCCCAGAGATCTTTCCCTCCTCCCCCCTCCCCCACAGGGCAGAAGTCACATGGTCCCACCACATGGCAGAAACCCCAAGTGCCCCTCTGCCCACTCCAGAATGGGGGAAATGGGGGGGGGGGGCTGGCTCCATGAGCCGCACTTTAACTGCAAAAGAGCCTCCCATATCTCATGAGCCATGGTTTGGCCACGCCAGGGTCTGAAAATTCTCTAGGGTCTATAGCGTGAATAACTAGGGGCTTGTGGATGAAATTAGCCAGGGAGCTTGTAGGTGAAATTAACTAAGGGCAATGGATTGAAATAAAGAGGGGTGGGGAGCTTAATTACCAGGCAGATCTCCCTGACCTGGAAATGTGAGACCGGGGAATTGGCCCCTGGTCAGGGAGCCCCCTACCAAAGCACAGGGGAATATGATGTAGGGAACAATTCTGCCCTGGCCAAGGCGCTTGGATGGACTAGGGGACCGAATAGGCTTTGCCCACATGTCTGACTTGGATTTTTTTGATTCCTCTTGGTTCTGCCCCCAGCGGCTCAGTGATGGGGATACACTGGGACGAGCAGCAGCTACAGAACTGGCAGCTCCCACTGGAGGGCAGCAAAGGAACAGAAATGAAGCGGGTGTTTTCCAGCCTGGAGTGGGATTTCTGTGGCTGGCAGGTTAATCTGCGACACTCCTGTGTGTATTTAACTGGTGCGGCGAAGACACCAGCTGCCAGACCTGCTGGTGAGCTGGGCCTGGAAACTGTTATAAGGCCAGTTCCATCCCCAGGACCAAGGACTCTTGTCAACTTTTGTAAAGCCAGCAACAGGCTGGGAGCAGGACTCCTGGGTTCTATTTCCGTCTCTGGGAGAAAAGTGCAGTCTAGGTGTTAAGAGCAGGGAAGTGCGAATTGGGGCTTTGGGGTTCTCCTCCCAGATCTGGGAAGTGATTAGAACAGGGGCAGAACCCAGGAGAGAAGGAATCAGAGGGCCTTCTATCCCCAGCTCTGACCCTGACTTTGTGGGAGTGTAGGTATGATCTCTGTAAAATGGTGGTGCTTAGTGCCTTGATGGATGGATGACAAGCAGCTTAATAATTTACTGGGCACTGCTAGTTTCCAGAGGAATCAAGTGCCATCCGTTCTCATGAACTTTCCCTGCCGTTGTCGGTGTTCAGTGACTCTGAAAATCAGAGTTAGCATCTCTTCCTTCAGCTGATCTTTAACCAGGGTGTGCGATCTTAAAAATCTGTACACAATGTCACTGCATTTCAGTGCATCATTCCAGCAGAGCATGAATGGGCCCCAGTTTTGGGCATTAACATGGCGCTTAGGACAACTGGGTTTATTTCCCTGCTCTGCTACAGGCTTCCTGTGTGATCTTGGGCAAGTCGCTTAGTTATACTGTGACTCGGTTGCATCTGGCCAAGGGGGAGAATAGCAAACTTTCTGAGGCAGCTGCCTCTCACCGAGGTAGCTTTTGGCTGGTATAAGTGTGGGGATTTTGCTGGTACAGCTATGCCCACTAGTGGTGTCTTTCATAGATATGCTGGCAAATCTTTTCATGGCAGAGCAGACCTATCTGGTGTAGGATTCTGGAGCTGATGCATCAGGCTGGAATGATTCAGGAGAGGAAAAGTCCAAATGACACCATCTTAAGTTATTATGGGGCCTTGATCCCAAAGCAAATAGGCAGGGATCTGCCCTAAAAGGCGGCTTTCTTTGGGCTGGAGTGCTGCAGGCATTTCATGCTATTACTCACTTAAGTCTTTTCCCCAAGGACCTCCAAAGCCCTTAGCAAGCACTAAGTAGTTAAGTACACAAGACCCCTGTGACTCACCAAGGAAAAGCCTTGTTAGTGCATCCCAGGCAAACCTGTTCCTTCAGCCATGGGCATGAGATGTGGAGAAGTCTCTCGTTCCCCAGGTGTGGGAAGGTTAAATGACTCATGCAGGGCACACAGTGAGTCAGGAGCACAGCCAGAAATAGAACCCAGGTGTCCAGAGGCCCAGCCCCAACTGTGTACCCCCCCCTGAAACTGTGGGCAGGGGTGAGTTGTGGGGTAGTTACAAAGGCTGATTGACATCCCCTGCAGCACAGCACCCCCTGTGCACTGGATCCCTCTCTTCCCTTCCTCCCCACTTCTTGTGGCTCAATTCCCCCTGGTTGTCTCCCTCCCAAGGGCTGATCTTTCAAGTCAGGAAGAGCTTCCAGCCCGAGGAAGGACCGCACGCAGCTGGGATGCTTCGCACCGTTTGTGTCCTGCACTGGCATTACTTGCTGCTATCTGCAGCACCATGCAGGTAGCAGCAATCAGGGGGAGGGAGGGAGCATCACTTCATTTGTCCTGTGGGCTGCCTCAGGCCTGAGCTCCTGCTAGCCATTGGCTCTGTCCCCTGCAGGATTTCTGCCTCTTGGGCCCAATCTGCCCCTGGTGCTTGCAGATCTTTGTTCCTTGCAGTGGTGCTGCTGCAAGGAGGTGGGGGGGGCGGCAGGGGAAAAGATTTCCCTATACCTGCCTTGCACTGATTTGCACGCTCTCCCTGGGGCTGTGGCAGGAGGGAGACTAGAGCCCTGTTCTCAGCTTCACCCCGTCTATGCAGCACCGCTCCCCCTTCCCCAGCAGCCTGTCTGTCCCAGCTCAGGCCAGGGCCCTGCTGCACCTGGCTAGCTAACGCTGCCCCCGGGTTATGTTGGAGTCAGGGTGCCCCTGCTGGAAAAGCTAAGGGGAGGAGCTCTGCCAGGGAGCCCTGCTGGACCCTGCAGTTCTTGGCTCCGTTCTCCCAGCGGTTGCTGCACCCGCCAGGGACTCATGGTGCCAAGCCAGCGCATGCCTTAAACTCCAGGCCGACGAGACCGCCCCTGCCTCAACAGTGTTCTCTTCGCTGATTGGCCCAGCCATCCCCGTGCAGGACTCCCAGCACCCCCTGGGCTTTCTGTGATCAGTTATGCTGCAAAAGTAGAAATAAAATGTATCTTTCCCCTGGCCACTCATTTTGAGGGGTGCTACTTTTGGGGCACCTCATTTTTGTACTCCACTGACTTAAGAGGGGGTTGTGGGGGCTAGACATGACCTGAGTGTGACCTCTGAAAAGGTCTCAGGGAAACTGGCAGCCACTTTTGACCTCCCTCCTTAATCCTCCCCACGCCTGGTTGGGCAGGATCACTGTGCCCCTCCCCTCCATTTTACCAATGGGGAAACTGAGGCACAGCACAGGGAAGCAGCTTGTCTGCAATCCCAGAGCACCCAGGCCCCCTAACACCTGCTGTAGTTGCTGGCTGATGCAATCTCCCCCTTAAAACCCGGATGGGATTCTCTCATCTGTGCCTCCCATTTGTTTAAATGGGGGACTGATTGCTCCTGAGTTTAGGGTGGCAGCAAGGGGATTGGAGCAGGGAGACTAAATTGCCGGGGAACCTTTCTCTGCATCAGGGGCCAGGCACCCATTTTCTGGCTAGCAGAGAAAATCCCCGAATGTTCTGTCCCTGCCCTAAGCACCCACGTTGTGCCAAAGCTTGTAATTTATTTTAATTAAAGGGATTAAATATCCTGGTGCCCTCCCATTAAATCCTGCAGCGAGGCAGAGGGGTGTATGTGTTGCTCCTAATTCATGCTGGGAGATAGGAGCTAGGCACTTCCCAAGGACATGCATGATCAGACCCCTCCAAGTCCTGGAGAGCTGGGAGTGCTCCCTCTTGGAGCTGAGGAGTAGAGAGAGAGAAGCACATGCCGCTCCTACCCATTGCGTGTGTCCTCATTGAGTCTAGTGGCTGGAGCAGGGGGATCTCAGAGGCCAGACGCCCAGGTTCTCCAATTCTAGCACTGACACTGGACAAGTCCCTTCGCTCTCTCTCGGCCTCAGTTTCTCCAGGTGTGAGACGCTCTCGGCCCTCACCTAGCGCTTTTCATGAATAACTCTCAATATGCTGCCAGCCGATCAGTCAGTATCATTGCCCCCTCTTTTACACATGGGGGAAACTGAGGCACAAAGCAGGGTAGTAACACAGCAGCTCAAGGCCCAGGCTGGGAATGGAACCCAGGAGTTGTGGCTCCCAGGTCTGAGCCACTAGGCCGTGCCGCTGTATCTGCCTGGGGTTCAGAGGGCTTGTGTGCTTTCATGAATGAGGCTTTGGAAACCACTTGGCGCTCTGCAGACGAAAGGGGGCATTCGATATAGCGAAGGGCCAGAGCTTGGGGGTGGCGGTTTGAATTGAGCTTGCAGCAACACATTGGCTGGGTTTGCATATTGCAAAAATCCAAAGCTGGGGTGGTTTGTCTTCTGATCCCCTGGGGGGGTGTATGTGAGATCTGAAAAAAGAAGGGGGGAGGGGGAAGAAGGAGCCTGTTTTGGCCCATCTCAAAGGCCTTATTCTGATGACCCTTTGGATCAACACCTTTTCCAAAGGGGCAATTTGAAAAGCCAGTTAACGGCAGGGGAGGGTCCAGTTCTCCCCCCTGCCCCCAATCTCCCTGCCCTGCTGGGGGGTGGGGGGACCTGGAGCCCACAGCAGTACAGCTGGCTCCTCCCCCCGCCCCCCCCCCCCCCAGCCTGGTTGCGCTGACGAAAACCTTGGGAGCTGCGCTTTTTTGCTGAGCTTTCTAAATGCTCGGCTTGTGGTTCCTGGCAGGGCTCCAGGCAGCTGGGTTGCGGGTGGGGCGGCCCCGCCCGGACAGGCCCGGGCAGAGGGCTGGGAATGCACTGGCTGCATGAGGGCGATTATGGGTTTTGGAACAAGAACAGGGCTTTGTTGTCAGAGGCGTGGCGCTGGGAGCGTAGCGCGGAGGCCTTGCAAGAGATAAGAGGTTGACGTGCTGCTGCCCTGCAGGGCTGGTGAACCCCACTTCAGAGTAAGGGGCAGCAGGGCTGCAGAGAGGAAGGAGGAAAGCCAGGCCAGGAGCCCCCCTTAAGGGAACTGCAGTGAGGAGGCAGGTTCAGATCTGGCTTGCCCTGCACAGTAACGGTGCATTGGCTTCTGCTGCACAAACCTAGCATTGTTAGGGGTCTGCTCATGGGCCCTGCAGAGCACCTGGCCCTTCCAATCTCCCTCTCCTTTGCATCAGGGGGTTCCCCTTGTTCATACTGGCAATAGGGCAACCAGACAGCAAATGTGAGAAATCGGGGTGGGGGGGTAATAGGAGCCAATATAAAATCGGGACATCTGGTCACCCTAACTGGCAGTCCCCGCTCTGCCCTGTCCAGGGTTCTCCCAAACACAAGGCCTCAATCGCCTCTTGCTCCTGCTAAACCTCTCATTGGTCTCCTGATTTGTAGTGTTGCCAACTCTGACTCCATCATGAGTCTTGTGCACTTTAGCGCTTTCCTTAAAGCCCCAGCTCCTGGAGTCATGTGAGATGAGACTGTCAGTGTTGTGTGTTTTTTAAGTTTCCACCCTCATGGTTGTGGATTAAAAACACAACCTAAACCAAAGAATAAGGAACCCCATTTAAAAACCCCTTGCTTTTTAAAGTGAATTTCAAGATTTGAGGCCTGACACATGCTCTGGAAGGCTTGGGATTGGCAGTATTGAAAGAGATCAGCTCACTTAGGCAGCTAAATGAAGCAGTCAGGGCAATGACCAAACAGAAGACAAGAACCCTTCAAATCACCATGGCTGTGTTGAAACCCTAGTTCTTGGACTCACTGCTTAAGATCTCCCTCCCCCCCACCCCCCCGGTCCCAGTGACCTTCAAGGGGCTGATCTTGCAAAGTGCTGACCACACTACCTCTCGGAGCAGCAAAGCATTAAGAACGGGTGTTGGGGCACTGAAGGGCTGGCCGACATGCTGGATGCAAAGCACAGGCGAAAGTGCGTTGCTGGATCAGGGCCCAAGTACTCGGCGCTCTGCAGAATTCAGCCCTGGGTAGCTCGGTGAAGTGGCCAGATATCCAAAAAACACTCACAAGCCGGCAGCTCCTGTGGGGAACAATGGAGATCTCTTCTCTCCCTCCCCCACCAAGGCCCTGGCCACTTCCCATGGAGAACAACAGGAGCTGCTGGCTTGTGGACCTACATGAAAAATCTGTGGCCCGGAGAGGGGTATCTTGACCATTGCAGGGCTGCCCCCGGATACTTTTTTTCACATGGGACGCACATGTACCCACGTGCACCGGGGAGATCCCAGGTGTCACCGCCAATCCCTGTGGAGCCATCACTGCTGGCCCATGGCCTGTCTCACTGGGGGGAGCTCTTTTTCTCCTTTCCCCCCCCCCACTCAGGTTTGGCCCGTCCGCCCCTCCAGAACATCCCCAGGCAATGCTAGCTGGCGCGGGGTCCCTCTCAAACAGGGGGCCCAGAGCAAATGGCCCCTTTTGCCAGCAATGTGCACTACGGTAATCACTAATTTCTCTCCCAAGCAGCGGTTGACCCAGCTGTGACTCTGAGAGCAAATCCCTCGGGATCATCCGTCCTTCTAGGTGTCTCCCACAGGCATTTGGGCTCATCTCTCTCTTTTGCATGGCTTTGCAAAGCGCATTCGCCCCCCACTGACACGGTACCAATGGAGCTGGTTTGTTCTGGCTGCACAGGGAGTGTGTGTTTGGGGCGGGGGGGGGGGGGGACTACTCTCGTAGGGTAGCCAAGGCCTGAGAGAAGCAACCAGAAGCTCCTGACTTGGCTTGTCCTGGTGCGGCTGGGCGAGCCCGGAGAGGAGGGCGGTGGCCAGCAGCCAGGTCTCCTGAGTCATCGAGGGATTCCGTACAACGCCCTCTGGGGCAGGGCGTGCTAGCAAAGGAGCGCGCTGGGTGCTAATCCCCAGGGGAGTGGCTGAGTCCTTTGCTGCAACCCAATCGGCTGGCGCCAGGTTGCTCCTCGGTTGGAGATGTGTTTCGCAGGCCGGGCCTATGCTGCGTCCTGGCTGACCTGTGTTTGCATTAGGCCTTGTGCTGTCGCACCAGGGCTTCCCCCAGCAATGTACACCCTCCCCCCCCCCCCCGTGCCTGATGTGCTTCTGTCCGAGTCCCCAGGGAGGTGGGGAAGGGGTTTGCCATTCCCTGCCACAGATTGAGTTTTAGGGGTTTGCTTGACTTCTGGTTGCCTTGTCTTGCAGAGTGTAGGCAGTCAGGACTCCTGCGTTCCTCTTCTGGCTCTGGGAGGGAGTGGGGCCTAGTGGCTAGAGCAGGGGCCTAGGCCTTGCGGGGGCGCTGTTCATGCGGCGGGGTGAAATTCACCCCCACACAAGGTGTAAGGGGCAGCGATTGGGGTGGGGGGAGGAAGATTTCCTACAAAAAAAATGAAACCTGTTTTTGTGGGAAGGTGGAATTTTCATATGCAAAGTGGCCTGGCTGCCGTCCTCTGAGTGACTTTGTGACCTGGGTTCTCTTCCTGTCTACAGCCACAACTGCTTAACCTTGGGCAAGGCACTTAATCTACCCGGTGCCTCAGTTTCTCCATCGGTAAGAAGGCAGTATTAGCCCACCCATATCTTTCAGGGATGCTGTGAGGCCAACTGGCTTGGGAGAACTGGGCATTATTCCCAGCTTTGCCACTGGCCTGCTGGGTGACCACGGGCAGGTCCCCCTCCCGTGCCTCCATTTCCCCATCTGTAAAATGGGGATAATGATCCCGACCTCCACTGAGATCTACGGAAGAGCTGGTGTGCGGTGCTCAGACACTGCAGGGGTGAGGGCTGTGTCACTACTGCGATGGATGGTCTCACTTGCAGGCGAGTTTTGTTCCCAGCCCTGCACGCTAGCGATTCGCTTGGAATGTTTACAGGGGTTCCACTCACCCAGCAAAGAGGGGAAATACCCCAAAGCCAAACCACCCTCCTGCCCCTCAACCTGTCCCCTCCAGCTCGGTTTGCTTTCTTTTGAATGTAGTCAGCAGCCGTGCTAGGGAGCGGCGGGGTCGGCTGCCAAGCGTCCTGCCCGGTTCTGAGAGCAGCGTCGGGGTGTGGTGAGAACTCAGCACTTCGCCTCCCACTCAGCCCAGGAGTAGACGCGATCGGCCGTAAACAAAACCATGCGAAAGGAATCCAGGTAGCTTCCTGGGCACTGGGCTGTCTGCAGCGCCTGGGACCAGGGGGTTCCTTCTTTCACCCAGTCAACTTCTTTAGCCCTGGGATAGTCTATTAAAAACTGCCCACTTCTTTTGTTGCTAATGCAGCAGCAGAAAGCGTAAGTGGCCTAATGAAGTAGTAGCATCGCTGCGTGACCGTCCTTGACCAAATCCAGGGCCCCCGTTGTGCGCTGTCACGAGACGCCGTTCCTGCCACCCAATGAGCTAGAGGGAGGGGATGGGTAAATGGGGAAACTGAGGCAGAGCGACGAAGTGACTTGCCCAAACTGTAGAACATAGGTTTCCTGATTCCCATGCCCGTGCGCTAACCACGAAGCTGCTTATCTAGGCCAGCCAGTCCCTTTCCAGCACTAACCCAGCTCAAACACATCAGAGGGTTGGGTCCCTTCTTGCTCTTACCATTCGACTATCGGAAGCAACAGGCCCTTACACCCAGCTGTGCTCTCCTGGGGAGAGGACGGTGCTGCCCACAGATCAGGACTGTGACTACCGGATGTTTTCCCCCCATTTCGGTCTCCTCCAGCAGGCTTGCCCCAAAGAGGATGAGATTGGAGGCTGTGTGGTTGTCTGGTTCAAGAGTCTTCCGTGCAGACCTTTTAGCAATCTCCGCGGTGTGCAATAGGCCAGCTCCTCACTCTGGATCTAGCTGCGGGCCCCATGCAACGTCTGTTCCCCCTTCTTGTGCTCATGGGAGGCTGGCTTGCTGCCCCTCCCCACCAACTGTGCACCCTCTGCATTTTAGCCATTCACTGTTTAACAGCTGGCCAAATTCTTCTCTCAGTCATAGAAGCTTAGGGTTGGAAGAGACCTCAGGAGGTCATCTAGTCCAACCCCCTGCTCAAAGCGGGACCAACCCCAACTACATCATCCCAGCCAGAGCTTTGTCAAGCTAGGCCTTAAACCTCTAAGGAGTCCCGCCTGCACACCCTCATTGATTTCACTGGGAGAGAATTAAGCCCAGTGTGTCTCTCTCTCTTCTCTTCCCCCCCCGCTCCAGACTGAATAATCTTGCAGGCAGTGGTCCAAAGGCTACTGAGCTCCATGGGAACCTCTCCATTGACTTTGATGGCCATTGGATCAGGCCCTGGTAGAGAGATCAGAAATCTGGGTCCAGTCTCTCTGAAGTTTCTTTGGAGCTCGTCAGTAATTGGAGCATAGCCCTGCAAGCCCTTTTCTTTGGCTTTTTACTGAGCATCTGTTGCTGTCTCTACTTGCTTTGTACTTTGCTCTCTGAAAGATTTCTTCCTGACTCTTCACCCTTGATCCACCTAGTGGACCTCTCCACCAGAGAAATAGCTAAGAATTGTCTGTCTAGTTGATCCATCTATTTTTTTCCAAAATCAAAGGGGGTGGAGGGGGGTTAGGTTTTTATGTGGTCTGTGTATTATTACATTTGGATGATTATTTTTTCATGCATTTCAGGCTGTGTTCCTCCATGCGGTTTGTTGGCTGTCAGGTAAAGGGGTGTGGTTTGGCCGTCCCTTGAAAAGCAAGATTTGGCTTGCCTTGGAGTCTTTCCAATTGAAAATTATAGCTTATGCAGGCCCTACCCAAAGCTTGTCTCTTCACATTTTCACACACACACCCTTTGATTCCTTCCTGTCCTCAAACCCAGTGCAAAAAGGGGCTATTTGTTGAAAACAGTCAACAAGAACAAAAGTGGTCTGGACAGCTGGGTTTTTTTTTTTTTTATTTTTTTTGCCTTTTGAAGCCAATACAAAGGTTTTGCTTTTTAGAGTATATGTAGATTTCTATTCGTGCCCCCCCCAGCATCTCATGACGTCCTCTAAAAAGGCAATAAAACTTCTGCTGATGTAGCGTATCTCAAAGGGGTCGTTGCCTTCTGGGATAATATTACCCAGGACGTGAGGGGACGGTGTGGTATAGCGTCCGAAGGGAAGCTTTAAAATTCCTGGGTTCTAAAACCTGGAATGAAAATGAAATCAGAGAAAGCTTCATTTGTGGACTAGGATGACCAGACAGCAAGTGTGAAAAATTGGGACAGGGGATGGGGTAACAGGTATCTATATAAGAAAAAGCCCCCAGAATTGGGACTGTCCCTATAAAATCGGGACATCTGGTCACCCTATTGTGGATTTAACTTTGCTTCATGGGAAGCATCATCCTGCAATAATGTCTGTGCCCTCTAGAGGGCACTCTTACCTACTTCTTTGAAGTCTTACCCAAGCGTGGCTCCAGTGCATAGGATGTTAAGACTAGATTGGACAGAGCATTGGAGGATGTGCTGCAGGGGACAATCAATCGTGCTCCAGGGCCGTCCAGAGGATTCAGGGGGCCTGGGGCAAAGCAATTTTGGGGACCCCTTCCATAAAAAAAATTGCAATACTATATTCTTGTGGGGGCCTCTGGGGCAAATTGCCCCACTTGCCGCCCCCCCCCCCCCCGGGCAGCCCTGTCCTGCTCTGGTGCTTGCGGTGGATGGAGAGGATGGCAGCTCCTATGTCGTCTGATTCATGGGCCCACCTGGCTACAGGGGGACAGCGAGCATATAGTCCAGGGGTAGGCAACCTATGGCACATGTGCCAAAGGCAGTATGTGAACTGATTTTTTTCCAGTGGCACTCACACTGCCCAGGTCCTGGCCACCGGTCCAGGGGCCTCTGCAACTTAATTTTCAATGAAGCTTCTTAAACATTTTTAAAACCTTATTTACTTTACCTACAACAATAGTTTAGTTCTATATTATAGACTTATAGAAAGAGACCTTCTAAAAACGTTCAAGTGTATGACTGGCACGCGAAACTTTAAATCAGAGTGAATAAATGAAGACTCGATGCACCACTTCTGAAAGGTTGCCGCCTCCTGGTCTAGTCCATTCTATTCTCTCCAGCAGATTCTCGCTGCAGTTTTAATGTAGATGTGGGCTCAAGATGCAAAATTGCAAGATTCTGAACAATCACATTTTTTGGGGTGCTTAGGGAGTTGGTTGGGCCTGTTTATGTTTTGGGGGTATCTGCAATTTGGATCCAGATCAGGGTTTATATTCCCCCCCCCTTCCCCCACCTTGCAATTCAGAGGTGTTCAGGGTTTGAGGCACATACCTATTTTAAAGGCTATTTTGGGTGGATTCCTTATTTAACTAATTTAAAAAGGGTGTAAGGTGATGGATTGATTCAGGAGCAGAACCCCAGGCCTGGGTTCTGATCACGCTTCCTCCAGTGTACAGCTGTTGACTTTGAGGGAGTCGCTCCCGATCAACATCGGTGGAATCAAGATCCGGCCAGATTTATTCCTGAAAGTTAGAGGACAATATTTGGGGGGGGAAGAGAGAGAGAACCAAAAAGTCTAATGGTGAGAAACCTAATGACTGCCCCCATCCCCAGTGGAAACTTCCTTTTCCAGAGGCAGTCTGTCTTCTCTGCTTCCAGGTAGCTATTCTTAATCTAGCCCATCCCCTGAGCCCCAGTGTAGGGGGAGGGAGAAGATGCACTGACGTTAACCCCTTGTTCACTGGAGGCTGCTTCATGACTGTATGTTGGACACACACACTGCAATCCTTGCAGCACACTGATGTTTGAATGACTGAGTTTGCGAGGCCAGCCGTGTTTGTTAGCATGTGTGTGAAAGCAGAACCACGGACACGAAGCTGAAAAGGAAAAATCTGGTTGTAAGAGAAGCAGGGTTTGCTGGTGGAAACCTTTCAATTGAGTCTGGAGACTGTATTTGTGTTACAAGGCAGCAGGGCGAGCTTTTTCAGCCATCTCATTTCCTCCCCTCTTGGAAAGAGAGGGGTGTCTTTCTTTCCTGTGTCTAAAATTGCCTGGGTAAACTCACAATCCTAGTGGATTTAGGTGGGAGCTGTCACTGTTTCCTCCAGAGGGCCTCCCGTATCTCCAGGGACCAAATATGAAATTGACAAAGGTAGAGGCATTGGAACAATGTCTATAGTGGGGTGCTGAAAGCCATTCAACAAAACTGGAAATCACTTCAAGCCGGGGGTGCTGCCTAGTTCCAGCACTCCAGGGCAAAGATCATTTCTGTCCAGGTACGGAACATTTCCCATTCACTTTCTAGCCTGGATGTTCTGATCGGTTTCTTTCTGTTGCTGGGTTTGATCACAACTCTTTCCTGACATGAATTGCCTGAATCCGAGCAGCTCCTTTGAAGAGGAAAGTCCCTTCCCCAGCTGATCCTAGGGGTGAATTTTGGGGTGTGTGTGTGTGTGTGTGTGATCATGCAGTTACTGAGGAAGGCCTAAGTGTAAGAAGGAAAAGGAGAAGGCCTTGGATTCTGTGTGTGTGAGAGAGAATATAAGAACAATAATCCAATTCCTTTGCATCTTGTGTATTTGGTTGCTAAAGCCTAGAGGCTTTTAACTATAATTCATCTCATTACTGAAGATGTAGCAGCATCACTCTGGTCTAGTAGTTCCCATCCTAGTTCTCCCAGTAATTACTTTAGACAAGTCACTTCACCTCCCTTGCCTTGGTTTCGCCACCTATCGTAAGTTACCTGCTCGTAGGATGGCTGGGAAAATTGCTTTCTATAAAGCACTCCGAGGTAAGACGCTAGTGTGTGTTAGTGCAAAGTATAATTAGGAAGGTGTTCAGGGGTAAAGGACGTTATTTAGCTCATTGAACACGCTGGAGCTACTCTAGATTCTACGGTGGTAACTGAAACCCAGACCCTGGTCTACACTGGGGGAGGAATCGATCTAAGTTACGCAACTTCAGCTACGTGAATAACGTTGCTGAAGTCGACATACTTAGATCGACTTACTGTGGTGTCTTCACCGTGGTGAATCGACTGTTGCTGCTCTCCCATTGACTCCGCCTGTGCCTCTCACGGTACAGGAGTCGACAGGAGAGCACTCGGGGGTGTGTGTGTGTGTGTGTGTGTGTGTGTGTGTGTGTGTGTGTGTGAATTTATCATGTCTAGACTGCGCATGATAAATCGATCCCTGCTGGCTCGATCGCTGCCCGCCGATCCAGCGGGTAATGTAGACGTAGCTCCAATGACTTTAAGGGTATGTTGCTTTACACCAGTTTACTGTCAGACCTGCCGGTCAGGCTAGATTCCAACCTCACGCTGGCTTTGCACCATTTTCACCCCAGTGATGCCTGTGGAGTCACTAAATCAGAGATCAATTCCGATCTCCTTTACGCCAGTTTAAATCGGGAATCACCCCCTTAGGCTTCAGTTGAGTGACTCCAGGTTAGCAGAGGTGTAAGTGAGATCAGAACTGGATCCAAATCCTGGAGTTTAACACTTGATTTAGTAAGGGGAGGGAATAACTTCAGTTTTTTCCCAATGCTTCCATATTTTGGTTGCCGCCCCCTTTCCCCCCCGGTCCTCCAACCAACCTACCATATTTTTACACATTTTAGCTCCAGCTTTTCCAGAGAGCGCTGGTTCCATTTAGGCTTTTAAGTAGTGAAGCAGCCAGATTTTTCAAAAGCATTTAGCACCCAGCCTTTCCTCCTTGAGGAAATTCCCCTTTTACCCCCCACCCCCCCCCATGGAGAATTGCTGGGGGCTGAGTGCTCTGGCAAATCTGGCTTGTGAACTAAAATATCAGCACAGGCAGAAATAAGTCTGTCCTCCTTCGTGATGCTGGAGATGTGCTGTGACAGGACATCCCTCCCTGGCTAACGGCGGCAGAGGGTTGATTACGGACATCAGAGCAGCAGGACAAAATGCCTGTGGATGTTTAAAACCTGGGTTTATCCAGATGTCTTCTGTTGGTTTCAGCCTGCAGATTTTTGACAGGGCCTTTCCAGGTCCAGGCTAGCTTGGCTGATCAAAGACAAGCCAAAACCCTGGGAGAAATACCGGAGCTGAACAATACATGGAGTTTGTTGCGTACCAAGAGATCAGTATGAGAAACATTTTGGCTTTGTAAGTGTTGCTGCAATATCATTTTTTTTTATTGCAGTGTTTCACATGATTTATTGTAGCAGCAAATCATGGACATTGTGAGCATCTGGCAATTAAAACCCTTTGAGCCAGGTCACTGATTCATTAGCCCCATTTTACAGACTTCCTCAGGGAAAAACTGAGGCACAGAGGAATTAAGCCCTTTGCCCAAGGCCACATAGTGAATCAGTGGAAAAGGCAGGGTTATGACTCCAGAGTTTCTGCTGTCACACACAAAGCATGCATTCCTAGGGTTTTTCAGCCTCCCTCCTCTGAAGCATTAGGACTGGCCACAGCTGGAGACAGGACACGTGGTAGTCTGACTCAGTGCTCTGAGGTGGCACCAAACATTTTCTGTTTCTCAGGTGTGTGGCTGGCTGGTTCATGCTCAGGGTCTAACTGATGGCCATATGTGGGGTCAGGAGAGAATCTTCCCCAGGTCAGATTGGCAGTGACCTTGGTGGTTTATTCACCTTCTTCCGCAGCATGAAGTGCGGGTCACTTTCTGGGATTATCTGGGCATTTCTCACTTAATACCCCTGAATTTTTGGTTTCTGCTTTCTGAAAACCGTTTTCAAAGAAAGCATGAAAAAAATTCAAAGAAAGGGGACATTTCCCCATTCAAATGTTCATTTTGCAGGAAAAAGTACTTTTCTGGGTTACCCCCTCCCCAAAAGAACAACAGCACAATGTTTAGACAGTAGAGCTGCCTGAAAACTGAGTCCCCTCCCGCCCCCCAGAACTTTGGGAAGGGTTTGGTTCTGCTCAGAATACAGACCCTAAATTGCTAGGTAGATGCCCTGCCTCTAGGGTCTAGTCTGAAGGGGACATTTCACCTTCGAGGTCCAAAAACCCAGGAGCTCTGGGATAGTCCGGAGCCCATAAAATTGGACAGCTGGCAGTGTGCATTGAGTGCCCCAACGGATTTCCCAGCTACCTCCAAAGAAGGGATGATCCCGGGAAAACCTGGACAGGTGGCCATGTTGTGGCGAATGCGTGCATATCAAGCTTAGCAATGTGGAAAGCACATTAGGGTGTCTAGATCTCCATGAGAATGACCGGGGAAAAATGTGGCTGTAGGTAACGATGTCTCGCTGCTGGGAACAAGTGAGGAAGCGTGTGCTGACAATCTGAGAGACCTGTGATCCACCATCTCCTCTCTACCAGAGGGCTCTTCGCTTGCAGTTTCCCCATATCTCTTGATCCTCCCTTTGACTGTTTTCCTGGAGTTGACTAGCGTTAGGGATCTAACAAGATGCGAACTCCAGGCCAAAACAGCATATGCATGTGTATCCTCCTCTGTGCCTGTTCCCCAGAGGAGGCGAGTCTCTTACTACAGCAGCAGCTAGGTAGCCTTGGGTCTTTGGCATGGCTTTGGAGGTCCCTGGCTCAAGTCCTGAGGCATCAGTGAAGATAGCAGCTGACCCGTTGGCATGGAATAGCTACTGCTCACAAGTCTACCATGTACCGAAGTGTGTTTCTGAAATGTCCAAGTAAAATTGCAGCAAGGCTCAGACACGTGTTTAGAACAAGCATTTCTTCCTCCACTCCCTTGCTTGTTGTCCAGTAGACTGTCTTTATAATAGATACCTTGCTATAACATATGCCTGTCCATTATGCCAAAGAACAGCTCTCTATAAACAAAGAGAAAAAGACTCTTAAATATGGTAGAGGGATAGCTCAGTGGTTTGAGCATTGGCCTGCTAAACCCAGGGTTGTGAGCTCAATCCTTGAGGGGGCCATTTAGGGCTCTGGAGTGCTAGCTCTGCTCCCTAAGCCATCCTTCCTCCTTGAGGCACTAGAGGAAAGTGAAACAAAATGTTCTTGGTGGTAATACCATCTGATGATTGTGGCAGCATTTAAAGAACTGTAGGATATGGTCTCATCTCCTTCATTTGGAGTCTCCTGCTGCTGTTAGGACCCATCCTCTTGGCCAACACGCTAGGGACTGAACCGGGCACCTCCAGAAGGACCAGGATAAGACAAGGGCGCCTTGTAACACCTACTTACCAGTGGCTTACACTACAATATATACAGTTGCAAATCCCTAGGATGAAGATCTGCATGCACATCCTGGCAGACTGTAGTAGCCTGGCTGGCCAATACAGCGGAAAGTCCCAGTTCGGAGGGGTTTAAAAAAATAAATCAAGATTTATTTTGAAAAAGAGGGAAAAACAGCCACAAGGAATAACCTCCATAAGTCTCACAGGCCCAAGCCCATCCTAATAGACCTCTTGTCCCGCAACTCTTGACTCCCGTCTGGAAGCCACTGTCTTTTATAGAGAGCTTCTCCACCCAGAACCCTTTGTGGGGAGGGGAAGTCCCACTCCGGTCTCTCTCTCTGATTGGCCGGATGGGCTATCTATCAGCTCTTTCTCCCTCACTCCTGGTTCTACAAGCGCTTTTCTCCATCCCCTGTGTTGCCGATCGAATGAAGTTTCTCACTATATTGCCTGTACTTTTGTAGCCCCACCAGCATAAGCCACAGCTGCCTCATTGTCTGGGGGGGAGGGATAGCTCAGTGGTTTGAGCATTGGCCTGCTAAACGCAGGGTTGTGAGTTCAATCCTTGAGGGGGCCACTTAGGGATCTGGGGCAAAAATCACTACTTGGTCCTGCTAGTGAAGGCAGGGGGCTGGACTCTATGACCCTTCAGGGTCCCTTCCAGTTCTATGAGATAGGATAGGTATATCTTCCATGGTCACATGGCCAACACTGGAGCACTGTTGTGATCTGGGTTGGGGAGGGCGGTGTTTATTTAAAGCTCCAGCTAGCTGCTGGGTACTCTGCAAATGGAAAATCCATGCCTCCGAGTGTGAATTTTGTGTAACCTATCTTTATTCTTCCAGAAACCAATTTTCATTTATGAGGGAGCTGTCTAACTGCCAAGAAGATTACACGTTGCTCAAAATGACTTGATAATTATGGAGCCACTGGGACGCGTGCTCAAAGAAATGAAATGCACCCCAGGAACAAGGAAAACTCAGTGAATTCTCAGTGGTGGCATTTGTGTGGATTCATGATGGAAAAACCTTCAAACTCAAAGGCTAGTTATGGATTGGAATAGGCTACCAAGGGAGGTTGTGAAGTCCCCATCACTGAAGGATCTTAAGAATGTGTTTAAACGTACACCTGTCAGGGATGGTCTGGTGTACAAGGTCCTGCCTCAGCGTGGGACTATGGACTAGATGTCTTCTCGAGGTCCTTTCCAGCCCTACTTTTCTATGCAGCTTTGTTACTGTGGTAGTAGTGGGGGCCAGGTGGCAGATTTTAAAGAGGTTCCTGCAGGGGGGGACGCTGGAAATACAGACCCAGATGTTTGCAACAGAGAACAGGGATCATGTCCTCTACTTTCTTCTTGGGTTTCGAGATTGATGATAAACTAGCAATTAAGTGGCACAGAGGTTTTCAACTGGGGAGTCAGCAACCTAAGGGGAAGTTGCAGCAGGTTTTAGGGGAATTCATGATGACTTTACAGCTGGGGAGAGGAGGAGAGAACAGACGTGACAGATGTTGGTCATGTGGCTTAATGCATAACTGGAAGGTGCTCGGATACTATGGTGATGAGTGTGGTTAGGAACCTATAGAGCAGTGGTTTCCAAACTGGGGGGTGCAGAGGAATGTTTGGGAGGCCTGGGGGGGCCCAGGCCAGCCCCCATAATGGGTGGGGAGGGAGCACCGCCCAGCTGTGGCTACAGCCCTGCTCCTAGCTGCATTCCGGCCCTGATCCTGGCTCCGGGCTCCCATCCCTGGGCCTGGGTTGCAGCTATGGCTCCGCCCCCAGCTCCTGACCCTGGCTCTGGCCCCGCTCCCAGCCCCGGCCCCGGCTCCTGACTGTAGCAAGTGGGGGGCAGGGCGCAGACAGGTTCCATTATGAGTAATGGGGGAGGAGGGGGTGCCACAGAAAGTTTTGGGACCGCTGCTCTAGAGAAGAGAATATTCCGGTCTAAAGTTAGCATTTGGAACTTGCTCTGAGCAAGAGAACAACATGCTATTTGCAAATAGGATTCTGGTTTTGATCCCGCTCCATTAAAGTGAATGGGAATCTGTCCATTGCCGGTAATGGGGTACAGCAAAGTCGTATGTGACTATAATACAGAAGACTTTGCGGTGACAGGACAGCATTGCTGTGTGCCTGTTTTACAGATGGGGAAACTGAAGCACCAAGTTGTGTCCTGATCTGTCCGGTCCACCCAAAGCCCACTAGAAAAATCCTTAATAGAGCCAAGATGAGAACCCAGGAGTTCTGGGCTCCCCGCCTTATGCTCTAGTTTCTAGATTAGGACTGGTTGAGTGGGAAAGGGAAGCGGAATTTATTTTGAAATTCCCCTCCTTTCTTCCCTCTCCCATTAGAAATATCAAATAGTTTTGACACTTTTGAAACTCTCTGACATTTCAGAAAAATGTTGACCAGCTCAATACAAGTGCTTTTGCTTGGGGAACCAGTATAAATTGTACCGGCGCCAGCAACACTCGCCTCCCCCCAGTATAAGCTGTGTATACTGGGATAGCTATATTGGCAAACCTTTTCTAGCATAGACCCAGCCTACATCTTAGATCACTAAGGATGAGTAAACAAAGAAGGCGAACTGTAGGGCTAATGTAGTTGCGTCACTGCCCCATGCCTCAGTTTCCCCATCTATAAAATGGGGATAATGAAGCAGTTTGAGACTTACTGATGAAAGGCGCTAGCTTTGAGCTAGGTGGTGGTAATAATAATTAACGATTTATTATTATTATTTTATTTATTAATGACTTTGGCCCAATTCTACAAACCCGTTAAGCTGAGAATACGGCTTTGTACCCTGAGTCACCTCATTGGCTGACTCCAGTAGAACTAAGCAGGTTAATGAGGACTATGCCTGGTAGTAAGTGTTTACATTATCCGGATTCTGCTCTCGTTCGCATCCAGGAGTAATTCCCTTGGAGCTGGGATTCGGCTCGGACTTTGCTCCACGTGCCAAATAGTACAGACTGCAGCTAGGAAATAATAATAATTAATGGAGATATCCCATCTCCTAGAACTGGAAGGGACCTTGAAAGGTCATCGAGTCCAGCCCCCTGCCTTCACTAGCAGGACCAAGTACTGATTTTACCCCAGATTCCCCAAGTGGCCCCCTCAAGGATTGAACTCACAACCCTGGGTTTAGCAGGCCAATGCTCAAACCACTGAGCTATCCCTCCCCCCAAAGTAGGTCCAATGCCATGTGCCAGACACTCCAATGCTGAGCAAAGTGTCTTGGGAAAGCTTTTGGAACAAGCTCAGTGCAAACATTCGAGGGCCTGATTTTCCTCTCCTCTTCTCCCACCCTCCCCCCGCATTATAAATCAGGCTGAATTCCACCGTGGTCCTTGCCCTACGCTCCCGCCGTGCACCTGGGCAAAAGATCTCCCAGGGCTCAGCTGTGAGCTCTGCTGAATGGCCATGTGGGTGAATTGAGAGGACTCCCCATGTTCCCCTGAGTCTACCTACATCACCAGACTGGGAGCAACTGATGTTGGGCTGGGGTGTGTGTGTGTCCGTCCGACCGACCCAGACCCTTGTCTGGCCAGGCTGAGCCAACATGCAGATTCCTTCCCCTCTGGAGCAAGAGGGAAGCAAGAACGGAACGTGTGACTCGGTCTATATCCTGCTTTCCTTCGTGCTGCCCCTTGCTTGGGCTGGCCGGCCTGGTGCCAATCCAGCCCTTGATTAAAACACCCGGGGCAATATTCTGCTCTCTCATGTCCCCCGCCGCAGGTCCCACTGGCTTGCATCAGCCCCAGCGCGAGTCTGACCAAAGGGTGCTGCCCCGGCCAGTAGTGGTGTGTGTTTTTTTTTTTTTTCCTGCAAAGTTCTCTGGTGAGGAACGGCTGCAGCAGGAGTCAGAGAACAGGTTGAGTTCTTGGCCTTGGGCAAGCCGTTTGACCTGCGTAGCAGCAGCAAGGATCCCAGATTAGCATGGCTATTAGTGCTCCAAGCAGGAGCTTAAAGAAAAGGAGTGTGTGTCAGCGTAAAATGCACCGCACTACAGCAAGGGAATGAGCACTGGGGATTGCAGGGATCCAGGCCTGAATGCAGCCTCGCAGGGCAGCGGGTGAGCCGGCTACTTCCCTCTCCTGTCTCTGGTAGGGGTGGAAATCCGCTCCTGCTGTCACCAGCTCTGCACAGTACCTTTCTCCGCTGACATGGAATCATAAGACTGGAAGGGACCTCGCGACATCATCTAGTCCAGTCCCCTGCACTCACGGCAGGACTAAATATTATAGACCATCCCTGGTCAATTTTGTCTCACCTGCTCTTAAAAATCCCCAATGATGGAGATTCCACAACCTCCCGAGGCAATTTATTCCAGTGCTTAACCATCCTGACAAGAAGTTTCTTCTAATGTCCAACTTAAAGAGCGGTTTCTGCAATTTAAGCCCATTGCGTCTTGTCCTATCCTCAGAAGTTAAGATGAACAATTTTTCTCCCTCCTACTTGTGACAACCTTTTTATGTACTTGAAAACTGTTATCATGTCCCCTCTCAGTCTTCTCTTCTCCAGATTAAACAAACCCAATTTTTTCAATCTTCCTTCATAGGTCATGTTTTCTAGACCTTGAATCGTTTTTGTTTCTTTTCTCTGGACTTTCTCCAAATTGTCCATGTCTTTCCTGAAATGTGTCAAACGGAACTGGAAACAATACTCCAGCTGAGGCCTAATCAGTGTGGAGTAGAGCGGAAGAATTACTTTTCATGTCTGTATTACAGCATTCATACACCCCAGAATGATGTTTCCTTTTTTTTTGCAACATTGTTACCCTGTTGATTCATATTTAGCTTGTGATCCACTATGACCCCCAGATCCCTTTCCGTAGTACTCCTTCCTAGGGAGTAATTTCCTATTTTGTATGTGTGCAACTGATTGTTCCTTCCTAAGTGGAGTACTTTGCATTTGTCCTTATTAAATTTCATCCTATTTACTTCAGACCATTTCTCCAGTTTGTCCAGATCCTTTTGAATTTTAATCCTCTCCTCCAGAGCAATTGCAACCCCTCCCATTTTTGTATCGTCTGCAAACTTTATAAGTGCACTCTCTATGCCATTATCTAAATCATTGATGAAGATGTTGAATAGAATTGGACTCCGAACTGATCCCTGTGGGACCCCATTCGATCTGTCCTTTCAGCTTGACTGTGTACCACTGATAACTGGTTGGAAAACCATTTCCAGAGAGTAGTTATGCATCCACCTTATAGTGGCTCCATCTAGGTTGTATTCCCCTAGTTTGTTAGTAAGGCGTTTGATACTGTCATAGAATCATAGAATATCAGGGTTGGAAGGGACCTCAGGAGGTCATCTAGTCCAACACCCTGCTCAAAGCAGGACCAACCCCAACTAAATCATCCCAGCCAGGGCTTTGTCAAGCCTGACCTTAAAAACCTCTAAGGAAGGAGATTCCACCACCTCCCTAGGTAACCCATTCCAGTGCTTCACCACCATTCTAGTGAAAAAGTTTTTCCTAATATCCAACCTAAACCTCCCCCACTGCAACTTGAAACTATTATTCAAGTTCTTGCATGACCTTCTCATAAAGTTAAGATATACCATATCTACCACTTCCCCCCCCATCCACAAGGCTTGTTACCCTGTCAAAGAAAGCTAGTAGGTTGGTTTGGCACGATAACTTCTTGACAAATCCATGCTGACTGTTACTTATTACCTTATTATCTTCTAGGTGTCTGCAAATTGATTGCTTAATTATTTTGCTCCATTATTGTTCCATGTACAGGGACATCAGTGTTCCACTGGGTGCTCCACTCTTTCTGTACCCGTGGGCTCTGGCCGCGGTCCAACAGGAGCGATTTAAAACCCCATTCCATGGCAAATGAATGCCATGGTATACCTTCCTACATCCTCCCCAGGAGAGCCACTGAGGTCCATGGGACTGTCAGTATGGGGAGTGGCTACTCCCACGGAAAAGGGTGGCAGGTTCAGGTCCCCAGAATTGGGTCTGAAAGTACCACAAAGAGGACAAGTGAGAGGGCGGGATGCAGGTACGGGGCTGGGAGGCAGGTGATGGTGGCACGGGCAGAGTGGGAGGAGGAATGTTGCACCCAGTCTGGATTTGTGCCACCTGTAACGCCCATCATGTTTCAGTCTTACTGAAACTTCTTATGCCTTCCCAGATCTTGGTCATATAATGTTAAAGAGGAAGAAACACACTAAGGACCATCATGTCCAGCAGGCAAGTCCCCTGTCTTAAGTGTCCACTCTACGGTCTCTTTAAGCTTTTCAGTTGTCTGTCTGACAAGCCTGGGCCTTGGAGACAAGCTGGCCTGCGTCTCTCCGCAGAACAGAAGCGAGATGAACACAGCTGAAGCTGGAACCATTCAGTCCCTTGACAAGCTGATCTCTCTAAAGGCATGTCTGACATAGCAAAGAAACCCACGATGGTGCCAGGGACCTCCAGGATCCCGTAAAGAGAGTGGGGGTGGGGGGAAGGGAGCCCCCTGAAATCTGGGTCCCAAAACACATTTTTCCAGTGAGGAGATGACACAGCTTCCTTGAGGCTTCTCTGCTGGTTCCTCTCTGCTGTCCCATCCCTGGATGGAATTATGCCTGATGATGGGTCTCATTCACCCATGCAGAGCACTCCATGCCACCGAAGCCCCATGGGACCCCTCTGGCAGTGAGCCACCTGCTGATTGTGCAGAGGTCTTGGGCAGCTCTGCTGGGGGGACGGAGGGCGGCAGTTCTCACCCTGAGGTGAATCCTCCTAAGAGGAACAGAGAGACACAACCTTTTGTGGACAGTGAATCAATCTACTTCTGGAGGGTGGGGTGGGGCAGTTCCTTAGCTGGCGTCAGTTGTCACAGCTCTAGGAAAGCCAATGGAGCTCGGACAATTCACTGCCGCTGAGCTAGAGTGTGGCTAAAGAGCATCCCTTCTTTTCCCCACTAGGAAATGAAGAGCAGGCTTCTGGCCTGGGCCCCCGGGATGCTTACTCAGGGAAAACCTCTAATCTCCAGGCTGCATCAGCGGTTCCCAGCCAGCTGCCTGCTTGGCTGTGGTTGGCCCAGCAGGAAGACCGCAGCAGCCTGTAGGTGGCATTGCTGGCAAATGAGGAGCTCTCTTCAAGCTGGAACATGTCAAGAAGCAGCTTCTTGCTTTGTAACCAGCCCCCTCTCCCCCCTTCCATTCTGTCTTCTCCTCCCGTCAGGATGGCGCACAAATGCAGCTAGGCCTGGGGCCGGGTTCGAGACTCCAGGGTAAAAACCAGACCCCGTGAGGTTACTCTGGATTGACACTGGTGGAGGTATGATAGGGATTTGGCTCTAACTTTTGTCTGAGGCGTGGTACCAGCAACAGGCATGTGTGGCCTTTACCGTCAACTCCAGGTGTTCAAAAATCATAAATCAGCCCTCCCCCCAAATCATGAGTGGCTTAAAATCATGAGACTTTGAAAATTAAATAAATAAATATACTTTGTGTTCTCTTTCTTTGAGGTTTTTTTGAACACAAATGAAAACAGTCTCACCTAGTCACGTGACTCCAGGTGCTGGGGCTTTAAGGCAAACATGGAATATTATGAAGCTGGGGACAGTCCTACTGAATGTGCATGTCATGCTTATCTGGCTTTTGGCCTGGAAATAACGCAAGATTGGACAATCTTGCAAGTTCTCCAGCGTTTCCTAGTTTGGCCACTCCAGAAACATATTCCCTTGTGGCCTTTTAGTGCTGTGGCATCTCCAGCGCGAGGTGGAAATGGCATGTGCAGAGAGAGACCAATTGAATAGCAACCAAAAAAAAAAGTGAAACCAACCTTTTGGCCCTGGTGTAACTTCTCAGGTTTGCTGCAGTTCCAGATATTCCCACGTTGACTTCTTGGTAGAAATTTGAGACAGGCCTAAGTTCAATCACAAATCTGAGCCACCCAGATTTTCAGAAGGGAGGTGGAGATTCAAAATCTGGAGTTGGAAACGCATGTGAATTTTGGATGAAATTCACCCAAGGCCCTTCACATGGGGCTGAAGCAAGGCCTGAATGGTCTGGAGCCCACTGGTACTGCAATGAGTTTAATCTTTCGCAATGGGGCAACTGGTTTAGGTTGGACATTAGGAAAAACTTTCTCACTAGGCGGGTGGGGAAGCACTGGAATGGGTTACCTAGGGTGGTGGTGGAATCTCCTTCCGTAGAGGTTTTTAAGCTCAGGCTTGACAAAGCCCTGGCTGGGATGATTTAGTTGGTGATTGGTCCTGCTTTGAGCAGGGGGTTGGACTAAATGACCTCATAAGGTCCCTTCCAACCCTGATATTCTATGAACTGCTGCTCAGTTACGCCAATGTAAATATGGAGGTGTGCCAATGATTTTAGTGGAGCTATTCCGGATTTACACAAGCTATCAGAGCAGAATTTGGCCCTGGCCCTAGAATGGGTTGAACGAGGACCCAAATTTATACAGCCCCCATCTCTTTAATGTTGGTTACTGGTGTTTGAAATCCTGACCTAAACTTAGATCTGTATTTTTGCCGCTTAGGTTCCTTTCTAGGTTAATGGCTTGATCCCACCATTACCTCACATCTTCAGTTGTCACTGATGCTTCTGCAAAGATTGGAGAGCTGGTTAGAGTTCTTTTCATCTAAAAGATTTTTTTTTTTTGGCAAAAAATGCCACTTTCCTAAAAATCAAAATGTTTTGAATATCAGTCAATTAAGACGAACTTGCATTGGGAGAGGAACCCAAAAGAAACATTTTGCTAATGGCAAAGTGTCCTGTTTCGACGCTTTAGGAACAAAACTTTTTTTTAATTTCGCAGTGGCACGGCAGGATAAAACTTGTTGATGTCGTTTGATGATCTACCTTAAAAAGTTTTGCAAAAGGTTAAAAATCGGAACAAAATGTTTTGATTTGCTTGAAACGAGATGTTTTGATCGAGCCGAAGTGAATGTTGGTTCGCAGGCTATTTCAAAACTCTTTACGTTTTGTTCTATTTCACAGTGAAATTTTTTTTTTTTTTTAAACGGTGACATTTTCCCATGAAATGGAAAATCCGGTTCCTGCCCAGCTGTGAAAGTGTAAAATGCTGCCGTTCTCATTGGACAGAGCAGTATGACGTTTGGCTGTGCAGAAGATCAGAGAAAGGACTTGTCTATATGGAGCAGTAATGAACATTACCAGGGGCGTGATTTCTAAAGGGCACCTACGTGTTGTGCATTAATTGGTTCCTGTAGACCTTCCTGGTATGCACGAAAAGTTCCCTAATACACTTTAATGTAGTACAGTTTCAAACAGCATAGGCTGCAGGAGGGTCTACATGGACCAATCAATGCGCCGCACATTAGTTTTAGACATCACACCCCCATCGCATGCATTACTGCTCTTTGTAGACTTCTGGCTTTCAAAGCTATGAATAAACGATGCTGCAAAATGCAAAGCGGAAGAGATACAGGCCTTAAATCTTCTAGAGGAATAGAGATGCTGATTTCTTGTAGTAGGAAAATACTAGACACGTAAGGAGGTTAATGCTAATGCACAATCAGGCAAAGGTGTATAATCTTTTATTATTATTTAAGTATTTATAGAGGGCCACATGAGTGACACCAGTTCCCATGGGGAAGGTGTTGCCTGTAAGCTACATGTTAACGAAATAGTTTAGTGCATTAAGAAAAACCTTCATTACAAGCCCAGGGGTTCCTTTGTTCTCTGGAAGCTGTAACAATGACTGGCCTAGGTGTGCCTGCAATTTTCTTTAATAGTTGTCTTTCATCACTGCTTAGGCTCCACCTTCCTATTTCTGCCTCATGGTTATTAACTCTTGTCCCAACCCTGCAATTTGCCATCTTAGTAAATTGCAGCTTCGTGGCGCCTGCCTTGATGGGACAGTGTTCTACTTTTTCTTCGAAAATAGCTTCTTGGTTTCTCCTCTTTGTGACTATAGCCTGGCAGTATTTTCAGTAGTGAACTAGGCAGCCCAGGCATGCTCTGACCCATTTTATTTTAGTGGTATTACACTAGTCTCTGAGGACCCCCGAAATGTTCATAAATTAGGCAGGGCTTTTCAGAGGTACCGAACTACGTTAACTCTGGGATTCAGGTGCCTACATTCTTTGAAAAGCCCAGTGCTAATTGTCACGACGATGCTCCCTGCTTGCCGAGAGGCTTAGATTTGTTGGCCTTTGGAGCAAGGAACCGAGGTACTAAGTGGTGATGGGACTTGCCCAAAATCTCACAGGGGACGGTAGACAAAACCCAGATCTCTCCGAACATAAGAACGGCCATAATGGGTCAGGTCAAAGGTCCATCTAGCCCAGTATCCTGTCTTTTGACAGTGGCCAATGCCAGGTGTTTCAGAGGGAATGAACAGAACAGTAAATCATCAAGTGATCCATCCTCTATCGCCCATTCCCAGCTTCTGGCAAACAGAGGCTCGGGACAACATCCCTGCCCATCCTGGCTAATAGCTATTGATGGACCTACCCACCATGAATTTATCTAGTTCTTTTTTTGAACGCTGTTATAGTCTTCTGGCCTTCACAACATCCTCTGGCAAGGAGTTCCACAGGTTGACTGTGGGTTATGTGAAGCAATACTTCC
>NC_048313.1:18601942-18711918 GCF_013100865.1 Trachemys scripta elegans | reverse complement strand
TCCATCAATAGCTATTAGCCAGGATGGGCAGGGATGTTGTCCCGAGCCCATCCTGGCTAATAGCTATTGATGGACCTATCCTCCATGAATTTATCTAGTTCTTTTTTGAACCCTGTTATAGTCTTCTGGCCTTCACAACATCCTCTGGCAAGGAGTTCCACAGGTTGACTGTGGGTTATGTGAAGCAATACTTCCTTTTATTTGTTTTAAACCAGCTGCCTATTAATTTAATTTCTTGACCCTTAGTTCTTATGTTATGAGAAGGAGTAAATAACACTTCGCTGTTCACTTTCTCCACACCAGTCATGATTTTATAGACCTCTATAATATCCCTCCTTAATCGTCTCTTTTCCAAGCTGAAAAGACCAGATCTTTAATCTCTCTCCATATGGAAGCTGGTCCATGCCCCTAATAATTTTTGTTGCCCTTTTTCTGAACCTTTTCCAATTCTAGTAAATCTTTTTTGAGATGGGGTGACCACATCTGCATGCAGTATTCAAGATGTGGGCGTACCATGGATTTATATAGAGGCAATATGATATTCTCTGTCTTATCTATCCCTTTCTTAATGATTTCCAACATTCTGTTTGCTTTTTTGACTGCCGCTGCACATTGAGTGGATGTTTTCAGAGAACTGTCCACAGTGACTCCAAGATCTTTCTTGAGTGGGAACAGCTAATTTAGATCCCATCATTTTATATGTATAGTTAGGATTATGTTTTCCAATGTGCATTACTTTACATNTATAATATCCCTCCTTAATAGTCTCTTTTCCAAGCTGAAAAGGCCAGATCTTTAATCTCTCTCCATATGGAAGCTGGTCCATGCCCCTAATTTTTGTTGCCCTTTTTCTGAACCTTTTCCAATTCTAGTAAATCTTTTTTGAGATGGGGCGACCACATCTGCATGCAGTATTCAAGATGTGGGCGTACCATGGATTTATATAGAGGCAATATGATATTCTCTGTCTTATCTATCCCTTTCTTAATGATTCCCAACATTCTGTTTGCTTTTTTGACTGCCGCTGCACATTGAGTGGATGTTTTCAGAGAACTATCCACAATGACTCCAAGATCTTTCTTGAGTGGTAACAGCTAATTTAGATCCCATCATTTTATATGTATAGTTGGGATTATGTTTTCCAATGTGCATTACTTTACATTGATCAACACTGAATTTCATCTGTCATTTTGTTGCCCAGTCACCCAGGTTTGTGAGATTCCTTTGTAACTCTTTGCAGTTTGCTTTGGACTTAACTATCTTGAGTAGTTTTGTATCATCTGCAAATTTTGCCACCTCGCTGTTTACCCCTTTCTCCAGATCATTTGAGTACGTGGAACAGCACTGGTGCCAGTACAGACCCCTGTGGGACACCACTATTTACCTCTCTCCATTCTGAAAACTGACTATTTATTCCTACTCTTTGTTTCCTATCTTTTAACCCAGTGGTGGGCAACCTGGGAGCTGGGGGGTGGGGTGGGCGTGCCTGCAGACAATCAACGTCAGCAAAATGTCTTGCGGCCCGCAATCGGATTACCCTAATGGGCCGCAGGTCGCCCACCACTGTTTTAACCAGTTACTGATCCATGAGAGGACCTTCCCTCTTATGCCATGACAGCTTACTTCGTTTAAGAGCCTTTGGTGAGGGAACTTGTCAAAGGCTTTCTGAAAATCTAAGTACACTATATCCCCTGGATCACCACCCTTGTCCACATGCTTGTTGACCCCTTAAAGGATTCTAATAGAGTGGTGAGGCATGATTTCCCTTTACAAAAATCTTGACTCACAAGTCTGAGCCTTCACCACAGCCGTTTCCTTCCTGTGCTTAAAAGACTCAGTGTTGGGAGTTAAAACATGCTAGCTATTAAAATATGCTTTTGTGTATTGAAAGGTGTTTTTAAAATTGTAAACTGTCACTTTAAATTTCAGGGATTTTTTCCTGGTCCTGCTTGCAGGCCAGGGGACTCTATAGGGAAATGTGTGATCTGGGCTTACCAGCAGTCAGTCTGCAGCTAGCCAGTCTAGAGTAAGGTGTGGTGAGTTGTACCCCTCTGCTTTTGGGAGCAGCCTGCTTTGTCTCTCCCTGTTTCTGGGTTCTTGCGGTGGTGGCCTGAATTCTAAGTAATAAAGGAGTGTTACGTTGCAACCTTCCAGCAAGAATATTTATGTTTGTACCTAACTTCTCTGGGAGTATGCTTTGAAACATAATGGCTTTCTAAAGCTCTCCTCTTAAATTCTGTCCCAAATCTAGAATCCACCCTTTTCAAATGGGTTCTAAATTCGGCCCAAGTGGGTTCTCCGTCCGTCTCTTTCTAGGTTTTTAGATCGTGCCTATCACCACGGTATTTGAGGGATTTCTGGATTCTCCTGCCCGTAGAGGAAGAATAATTACTATTGGGCTAATTTACTGTCCGGGGTTGAAACAGGCATATTATGTAGCTACCAAGGGGATATTGAGGAACATCGCTGAAGAGTTCAGTCCCCGTAGAAGTCTGACTGGCGTCTCTAACTCCTGCAGAGCGTCACCTTGAGATGGAGGGCTAGATCCACAAAGAAGACTTCGGTGCTGCAGCATCGCAGCGCTTAATGGAATTTGCAACCCTGAGTTAGAGGCCCGGGCTCCCTATGGGATGCATGGGGAGAGTTAGGTGCCCAAGAATAGGATTCACAAAGGGGGGTGGGGGTGGAGAGGGCTGCCTGAGCAAGCCAATAGGAAACGTTGAGGCAAGAGGTGGGGGGTAAATGTCAAAGGGAGTTAGGTGCCTAAATCTGGGTTGGAGGGAGACGCCCATCTCCCCTTGGGATTCTCAGCTGTGAATCCTCTCCTGAAATTAGACATCTAAGCCCTTTCTCTCCTCCCCCCACTTCCCCAAATGAGGGCCCCCCCTCCTCAATTTCTAGCCTAGAGGTTAGGGCACTCAGACAAGATGGGAGGTGACTTAGGTTTGCGTCTGCCTGTTGTGGACCAGAGATTGGAATCCACATCTCAGGAGAGTGCCCTAACCTCCGTATGATGGGATGTTGTAGCCTGGGTGTGTCTCTGTCTCCCGCTGAAGCTGTTCCCCTTTATGAATAGCCCAATAGTCTTTGGGCCACAGAACAAGTGACACCGACTCTACCCCCCAGCGCTTCAGGCACTCACCTGGCCTGTAGGAGATCTTGCATCGAGATCCTTCTCCACTTGAGAGAGGCCTGGACAAGAGCGCAGTCAGCTTTTCTTGCTGCCCTAGGCGGCGGAAGGTCCTGCCCCGAAATGCCGCCGCGGTCGCCGCCCCCCAAATTGTAGCACCCTAGGCGACCGCCTAGGTTGCCTGATGGGTTGCGCCGGCCCTGGGCAAGGTTAAATGGGCAAGGTTCCATTGAAACCAGCGGAGGTGTGCTGATTTCACACCAAGGATCTGTCCGAAAGGGCTTAATTCTCCGCTCCCTTGGGCGGTCACTTACACAGCGCCGCATGTTCTCGCTTCAACCGCGAAGTGTTTTACACCTACGCTACACTGGTGTAAAGGCCAACACAAGTCGCAGGGCAGTGGCGGTTCAGGCTCGAGGGGTTGAATCCTGCAGCCCCGTACTCCTGAGTAATCTATGCGCTGGTGTGTAGATACCATTGCACCCAGTGATGCGTTTGGTGGTGTTAAGCCCTTTATATGCACAGAAGAGGTAGAGGAGACACGATGCAAAGTGTGTTTTTTTTTCCCCCCCCCCCCCCCATTGGAAATTGCAAAGAAACAGAAATGTATTTTTTTTTTTTTCCCCATTTAAATTTTCCACAGAGGGAAAACCTCCCATTTCTGGGACTAGCTCCATCTCTTTTGCCAGAATCTGGGAATGAGCGACAGGGGATGGATCACTTGATGATCACCTGTTCTATTCATTCCCTCTGGGGCACCTGGCATTGGCCACTGTCGGTAGACAGGACACTGGGCTAGATGGACCTTTGGTCTGACCCAGTATGGCCGTTTTTGTGTGTTTATTTTCCCCGGCCCTACATGCTCGAGAACTGCTATGTCCCTGACTACACAGCTGATGACAACCTATCAACTAAATCTCTGCAGGGCTGAGCCAGGCGGAGCCCGGTGAGTCAGCCGAGTGCTCTGTTGTCTTTCACTGATGTAGTGTGAGAACCTTGCTGCCTATGGTACTTGCCAACAGGCGTGCAGTGGGTGTGGAATGCGAATGAGCAAGAGGCGAGGGTGCTGAATCAATCTACCACAAAGGGAAGATGAAACAGAGTCCCAGGCTAGTGGTCAGGTCCTTAGATGTTACAGGAAGGATGGGATGGAGGAGGGCAGCTCTTTCTACATCCTCAAGCATACCACTAGGGCATGCGGGGTGAGAAGTATTCTGATTCTGGGTGGGAAGTATTCCGATTCTGATCTCTAACCCTAGTTTTCCTGTGGTGTCAGACCACTGGTTTAACTGGTGTCACTGCGGATTTACACCCAGGTGTGTCAGATCAGAATCAGGCCCCAGAAGTCCAGCTGAGTCACCTTGGTCACCTCTGCTGTCAGGAGGCTTTCAGGGGTAACTCTTCAAAGCTACTCTGCTGTCATAGGACCTGGCTGCGCTGTACCTGCTACAAACGCATCTTCCTGGTGGAACATGTATGGAGCCAAGACACAGGTGTGCATGGGACAGTCAAGATGTGGCTCACTGAAATAAAGCCAGAGGTAGCAGATTCAAGGAGTCTAAAGGAGAGGGGTCTTGGTTATGTTCCAAGCTCCTTTGCTCCCAGAATATGGCAAGGGAGATAGAGACAAGCCATCCTCTTCGCTCTTATTTTAGGACCTGATTCCCCTCTCATTTACATCCGTTTTACACTGGCTTGACTGCATGGGGTTACTCCTGATTCAACCGAGTATAATTCTACCCACTTTGTGGAGATACACCTGATCTACACACCTGCACCTGAATGGAGAATCAGGTCTCTGCGCTGTGGTATCTTCCAAGTGCACCGAGCCAGATTTATCTGTTCAGTAATCTCCTTTCCAATTGCAACGGCAGAACAGCGGCTTGGGAGAGGTTTTGGGTGTAACAGGTGATGACAGGCCCGGTGTTCTGGTACAATCGGAGAGATGCCCAACAGCAAGGCACAAGCCTATTGGAATGGGAACTGTGCAACACGCGTTCAGGTAGGGCAGGTATGTTAATAATCACTTTGCTCTCATGAGATTACCTGCAACAGCTGGGAGTCCTTGCACTGCAGGTCTGCATGAAGCATAGCGTGACCCAAGCCAGCAGAAGCCCCTGGGTCTGTAATGCCCCAGTGGGAAAGGAGAAGTCAGGAACGTTTGCTGTTCGCATTAGGAATTGCTTGCACGTGTCAGGAATTTTTTGACCCGTCAAAACGTTCCCAACCCGCTCTACCCATAACTCCCCTGGAAACCCTGGCCTGAGTAGAAAACTGAGTGAGGTCCTCAGCATATTTGGCCCTTTGACTTCATTGGGAGCTGAAGGCACTCAGGACTGAGGTGCCCAGGCTCTTCTGAAAAGCCCACTAGTCATCTAGCGGCACCTCGAGGTGCCTAAATCCTTTTAACAATCTAGCCTTTGCCACCTCAGGGGATCGGGTCCAGATTGAAACAGGAGCGGCACCAAATGTTACCCCCATTCCAAGGAGCCGAGAGGCGACCACGTCTGCTGGAATAGTTTGACTTGTAAGGGCCTGATCTAAAGCCCCAAGCAAGTCTCCTAGAAACGAATTAAAAGTAACGCTGCCCTGCAGAGCACAGAAGTCGTGTCGGCTACAAAGAGCTGCATTTAAAAACAATTTGTATTCAATCAGCTATTTCTCTCTTTCTGGGAGTGTCTGATTTTTTTCCGCTTCACTTAACGCATTTAGGCCCTGCTCTAGCAAAGCGCTTCAGTGTGTGCTTAAGATCAAGCATGTCGTTACTCACATGCTTTAAATTAAACTTGCGTGTAAGTGCTTTGCTGGAAATTCACACCTGTGCAGCACAAGCCCCATAAACCACCGAAATCCCAATTACTCCCTAAAGGGCAGAACCTCAGGTGGCATAAACTGTCACAGCTCCGTCTCCTTACAGCGGCTAAGGATCTGCTTCTAAAGCCTTAAATGGGACTTAAGTCTTGCGTGGGTCATGGATTGGCTTTTGGTAGGGGAAGGAATTCCCTCCTGCCGCTGTGGGATCTTCAAGCCAGGGACTCGATGCATCACTCGGTGCTTGCCAAGTGCCTGGCACCTTCTGGGTGCTGCTGCAATTTTAATATAACAATAATTACTGATAATAATAGAGAGGAGGGGCTGTAACTTGAACCCTCACTCCAGCCTGCAATGAGATAGGCACGAGAGATTAGGGGAATGAGTTTGCAGGCAATTCACACCGGGGCCATGTTGTTCCGTCAGGTTTTTCGACGCTACGCCCCGTTGATTTCAAAGGGCAGCTCTGCTCAGCTGGTGGCGGCGTGTTTCCCACCCCTTGAATCCTTGGCACGAGATCTCTTTTGCGACTGGCGTGACAATCTCTCCAGAGGTTTCTGGGCCTGTTGATTGTGGTGCCCCTGGTCTCCTTTGGGGGAGGGGTGGTCTTTTCCTCCTGCATCTGGTTGGTGATGTTGCCTAACATTGAGTGACAGAAGGTGGCACAGCGAGAGAGAGAAATATGGAGGGCAAAAAGGTCTCAAGATGTTGCTCCAAACAAGGTAATCTGGTACGGGTTGCTACGTGCATCTAGCCAAGAAGACGAAGGCTCTGTCTACACGGCAATCCGAAGTGCAGATACACCCTAGCTAGCTCCAATAACACTAGCAGTGAGTCCCCAGCAGCACGGATTCAGCAAGGGAGAGCCATCTAAGTAAGTACCCAGGGTCCCATGCGGGCGTGTGCAGCCCACGCAGCTATGGATATCTGAGGTAGCTAGATCAAAACTAGCTCTAGGATGTTCCGCGTCCTGTTTTGAAAACACCTCTGACGACAGTGTATACGTGCCCAAGTGTGCCACTGATTTATTTAATTTTATAACGAGAGAGAGAGAGAGGCCTAGCCCCAGGCTCTCGGCACCTTAACACAATTAATTATATAATGGGTACGATGTAAATTAAACATTAAAATCAGCAGTTCCACAGGAACTCAGCCAGCCAGCCACCTACCTCCTTCATCTAGGGAACATACCCCAGCCCTTTCCATAAACAGGTGTCTCTTTTTGTAGCATGCCTGGGAAGTAATCAACTCTGGGCTACTTCGGCCAAGGTTGTGGGGTCTTGGAGCTCTGCCAGTAGCATTCTCCTTTTTATCATCATGATGGCGTCTTTTTCCAGTCAGGGAATATGATCTACGGTATATTCAGGGATTGGGCTTAACAAAGCGGCTGGGAAACTAATGGAACATCCAAGAGGGAAAAATATGGAGATGTCAAAAAAGAGGCTGGGGGGCAGGGAAGGCAATGGGAGGAAGGAGAAAATAAAAACAGAGGAGGAAAATCAAGGGGACAGGTAGGGAACATCCACCTGTGACTGACCAGTCCCCTTATATCCAGAAAACCTCTACAAAAACAAATGCTCCCCCCACCTTTCCTATCGTATTTCTTTTCCTCCTGGTGTTGGTCTGTTTAGCCAAAGGCTGGGTCAGAATTCAACCACAAAAGTAGCCCTTTCACCCCATTAGAAAGGATTGCTTGTCAGATCAAGAAGCCCTAGTCAAATATCCTCTCTTTCTGAGAAATGGGGCTTGAATATGTTTTCATTAAGATGGTTTTCCAGAGCCACTCCATTTCCCTTTGAAAAGGCTTTAGATTTCATGTTGGATTCGTTTTCTTCCGTGTATCCTCCTCAATGCATTTCCAAACATTGGCGTGGATTTCCTAGTGTGTTTGCCATGGCACTAAGCAGCCTGCGGTCTCTGTACTTGAAATCCCAAGCCTTGTGCAGTGGCAGGAGTATGTTTACTTTGTTGGTTCCACGGGCCCCTTATTCCATTGACATTAACGCAACATTGCAAAGAGTGGGAGACGCCAAAGAAGCATTTCCAGGGATTGGCTTTACATCTGTTGCCAACTGTCCTTGAATTATGACCGCTTGCCTCCTAGAACGTCTTTGCACCTACCCGTCATTATTACGGCACATGGCGCTATCCCCTTTTATATGTCTTAACAGCATGACACTGCACCCCATAGACGTCAATGGCAAACTTCCCTTTGTTTTAAATGGATCCTTAACCAAGAAGTCCTGGCCTATATTCTCAAAAGCGACTAACAATAATTTTTTGGGGTGTCTGGCCTGGGACACCTTAAAGGGATCTGAAAGCTCTGAGCACAGCCCCCCTGAAAAGCAGGCCCTCTATATGGGTTGGACACTGCAAATTGCTAGCAAAATTTAGGCTCCTGATCTTTTCAGGATCTCTAGTCTTTCTCCTGGACTTTCTCCTTCTGCTCTGTTCTTGTGAGATGGGCGGCCAGAGAGCCCCACGTGTGGGCAGCCCATCGACTTCTATAACATGAAGCCACACCTCACGATCACAAGCGGGTAGGCCCACTATAGTACCCCGGGGACTCGGGGCACGCTGGCTATTGTCACGCCCAGAAGATGAGAATGGGATGCCCCACTGTAAAAGTGTAGGACAGAAGGTAAAGTAGCTACTCTGGAAACTCCCGGTAGCAACTCTCCCTGTAATGGCCAACAAGACTCAAACAGGTTGATTCAGTTTTCTAGCAGACTTGTCAACTGCGCAAGACGGGAGAGAGACAGACTCCGCCTCACTCCCATCAGTGAAGAGCTGAGTTCAGTCCCTTACCTATTCATTTCATTGCACGCCCTGGGGAAGTATGCGGAGAAGCCATGAAAAGAAGCTGTTTGCGCCTAGAGACTTGGGGTATCCAGGTGTTCTGGCACGGAAAAGGTTTCCTGGGGCTGGACAGAGGGTTATGTATAGTAGGTGAAATTCAGCCCTGTGCAGAGCCAGGAAAAGGCCTATGCACCGTTTAAACTTTCAAACTAATAGTGCAAGTTCTATTCTATTCTGCACAGTGTGAATTTTCACCTGCTGTGCAAATTCATTGGCCAGTCCCCTCAGGTAGAAGATGTTGTGGCCTTAAGGCTGAATTTGCAGTGCAGGGAATATCTTTCCTCCAAATCTATGGCCTCCTGGGGGGATTCCCCCATCCCCAGAAGTCCTCTTCGTGAGTTTATTTACTAGACTCCATGTATGGTCTAGTTAGATGCAGAAAGAACTGGGGCAAAACAAGTGGGATTTGAAGAATTGGTTCGCTAAAAGATTACCCACAAGCCTTACGAGAAATGAGACTGTGACAGAGTGCACAGCACAAAATCTGGCTTCCTTGTCTCGGTTCAGGAACAGCCTGGGGTTGGGGCAAGGTGTGGGTTTTGTTCCAGGGGCATAGATGAGGATCTTGCATTTGTGTGACTAAGGACACCGGTGCTAATTACAATATAAATTAAGAGCTGAATGAAGCAATTAGATTTTTATTGCTTTGTTTGTTTTTCCTCTCCTTTGCAGCGAAAGAGTCTGTAGATGACTAGTGCAGAAGCAGCAGAGTCTCACGAGGGCGGAGGGAAAAAACCAAGGCATCGTTCCAAAAATGTCTTGCAAAATGTCAAAGAGAGCAGCCGGTTGGGAAATGGGGTTTTGTTTCCCCCATGGAAAATTTTGCCCTTTTCATTGAAAAACTGAAATTTTCAGGCTAAAACTTTTTTTTTTTTTTTCTTTTTTTGGGATGAAAAGTCAAAATTTTCTACCCAAAGCCAACACTGTCCGTGAAAAGAGTCTGTGCATTGAAATGCCAGTTTTCTATTGGAAGAATGGTGTAGACATAATTTTTCCCCCACGAGCCCTATCAGGAATAATGCTACCTACCTTTTAAAGCTGTAGATCTGAAAAGCATTTCACAACAGGTTGCCATTTTACAGCTAGGGAAACTGAGGTACAGAGTAAAGCAGCAACTTGCCCAGGGGTTTCACACCAAGTCAGTGGCAGATGTGGGAGCAGCACCCATGTCTCTTAATCCTAGGCCCCATTCATGGGACTTTGCTACTTCTACCACAGAGCTGTCTTGCTAGCTGAACCTTGTACCGAGAGTCGGTCGAGAGTTTCAGGGTGAGGTTAGCTACGGCGATTGCCATCTATCGGAGATGGATGGTGAGCACAGGAAACAGGCAAAATCTTTTAGAGCCAGCAGCTTGATCCTCCGATCACCCAATTTTACACTAGTGGAGCTGGTGTGATTTAACAGAGTTACGCCTGCGGGGGGCTGGCTGGAAAGCCAGAACTCTGTTTTGTGAAAAATGGCTTATTGTTAAAGGCGGCCTCGTCAGCAAGCTGTAAATTGGCCATTCAGCCGTCTCAGCTTGACCAAGGCAGGAGGGGAGGGGGAGTTTTGGGGTGCCACAGAACGGGCAGCTTGACCCCGCGTCCTTCCTGATAAGAATTGTGTTGAAGTTGCTGATACACGTATTTTAAAAGAGCAGGATGTGCCCCAGGAATGTCCATGTGGGTCTCCAGGCTGCAAACTCTGGAAAAACCCACCCCTGGTTAATCAATAATCAGAAGGAGCCTCTTGCTTGCCCATTGGAACTGCTTGCTTAATAAGTTTTCTTTAAGGGACATGTCATTGTATTACTAATGTATAAATAAGGGGAAAAGGCTTGAGATAGTTGGACTCGTTTGGGGACTCTTTTTGGACTCTCCCTCTTGCGGTCCCCACTGGCAGATGGAAGATTTGGCCACCGGAAGCCTGCCGCTGTGTCACTCGAGCGCCACACTCTGCTTTGGTAATTATCAAGGGTTGGGGGTGTTTTACTAATCTGTTGCGGACATGTGTAAGTGCTTGAGACTAAGTAAAGTGTAGCTTTAAGTGAAGCACTCTTGTGTTGTCCTGTTTGTGCCAGCCATCTATCGGTCGGACGGCCGTGTCTCCCCTGATTTATTTCCTGACATCCCCTCGCACAGAGTAAAAGTTACCAAGAGCTTTGGGTTGAAAGAACCCCGGGTAACAGGAGATGCAGGTGCAAATCTGTGCTGTGCTTGATTTTAACTAGGCGAGTGCCCTAACCACTGAGCTCTCGGCTACTCTATCCTCGGCTTCCCCACCCCCGAGAAATTCTAGCCTGGACCTGAGAAAGTTTCATTGAAGCCAAGATGCTTCTGGGAAAAGTTTCCATTTTGAAGAATCAGCATTTGCTAAAAGAAAAACATTGTTCAAAAATTCCCCTCTAGCTCAACTCCTGTGGTTGCCTGACCCGTGACGGAGATGGACCCGAATCTAGAGCAGTAGATATTACCATCTCCGGTAGAACTGTACGTCACTCGAATAGGCCCAACGCAGAACACCGAATCTGAGCCACCCTCCCTGTTCAGGAATCCGAGCTGGCCGCTGGAGTTGAAGTCTGCTGCGGGGGGTCCGCTCTTGCCCATAAACTGTTCGGGGGAAGTACCATGAAGTCTTATGGAAAAGCCTTGTAGAATCTCATAACAGCACCACCAAGAAGATTCTGTAGAAATTAAAGGGCATTCACTAGGAACTCCTTATAAAGTTTGCTAGAGAATTTTATCCTTGCTGTAGAATTTGGCAGGTTGGTCGACAGGAAGTCTGTAGAAAGGTGATCATCTCCATTAAATTCTATTGGACTCTTCTATATCTATATTTATCTATTCTGTATAATTCTATACAGGCAGGAGCTACCCAAAAGACGTGTGTAGGAGCATACTGAAATTCCAATATAACAGATGCAAAGAACCCTGTATAAATATATGCACAGTGATTCCTGTTTTAAGTGGCCAACGTGAAACCAGTTTACATGAGTGGCCAGTGGTCTAGTGGGTTGTGTATTGGACGGAGACTCAACAGACCTGGCTTCTAGTCTTAGTCAGGTCATTGGCCTTCTGGGTGACCTAGAGCAAATCATATGACCTGTTTTGGCTTAGTTTTCCCGTGTGTAAAATGGGGATAATCATACTGGCCTGTAAAGAATGTTGAGATCTATTGAAGCAAAGTACTAGGTGCTGTTATTTACATTTGTATTACCGTCGGCCTGCACCCAAGGGCTTGTTTACATGAGTTACTACATGGCGCCCTGTAGATTCACACCCAGGCTTGCTGTGCAGTAACTTGATGTGCAGACAAGCTCTAAGATCAGGGCTCCATTGTGCTAGGTGCTTTGCAAATACAGAGTTAGAGACGGTCCCTGCTCTGAAGATCAAAATAGGCAAAACACAGGAGGGGAAAAAGTGGCATGTTTTACTTAAGGTCGTGCAGTGGATCTGTGGTAGAGTGTGCCCCAGTCATTAGATCACGCTGGGCTTCTAAGAAAAGGAGGGTCCGCATTCATCTCACTCCAGACGTGTATGGGATATTTTGGGTGGGATCTTAAGACACGAGGTGTGTCACAAAGTAGTCTTACGTTCAGGTTCCAGTGTGTTTAGTGAAATACAACAAAGGCATGTAACACTAGCTGATGTGACCATCGCAACGCTGGTATGCTCGTTTGCCCACAACAGCTTTCTTGCCGAAGTCAAATGGCCTGGGATCAGTTCACCCAAATGTTCCTGATTTCACGTCAAAAGGCCACCTGTCCTGTTGAAACCCCATGAGACAGACCAACAACCTATTGATGGGCTGTGATGTACAGGGCAACGCTGGGATCTTTCCTCTCCTCACCAGCCCAGAAGGAATGGCATTTCTAACCTGCAAGACTCCAGCTTGGTAGGTTCCCCAGATATCTCAGTGGGTGGAGATCACTAGAACTATTATGATGTAGTTTGGCCCAGTGAGTGACTCGTACTAAAAGCAGAATACCCCTCGCCATGAGCACACACATCATCATTAACTGAATGTAATGTCCTGAAAAAAATATCCGAGGGCCAGTTCCCTGCGCAACCCACTAATGGGTCCATGTTGGAGATGGGGCACTGGATGGGATGGATCAATGCTCCGAGGTGGGCCAGAGAATCCTCTTCCTAGCTGCCTGGCTGGTGGGTTTGGCTCACATGCTCAGGGGCATATTGATGCACACAATTGGGGTTGGAAAGGCATTTTCCCCCAGGCCAACCTGACCTGGGATGTTGGGGAGTTTTGACCTTCCTCTGCAGCATGGGGCGTGGATTGATTGCTAGGCTCATCAAAGCATATCTCACCTAATCAATTCCCTGCCATTGCAGGGGTCTTGGGCAGTGGGGTCACCTGGGTCTCTCTTGTTCTCTGCTTGCCATATAGTGAATGACCTTGTCTTTTCTAGCTTGCATGCTGAGGCTGAAATGGGGAAGCTAGATTGCAGACACTAAACATTTGATTAGAACGGTTGGTAATGAAACGCCTCACATCTCTGCAAACCTATGTATGTTCTCCAGCTAGCATGCATCAGTCCTCTTAAATAGGACCGAGAAATGAACATGGAGATTAATGTTTTAATGTTTTAACTAAGTAAACCCACAACCTCTTTTCATTGTTATAGTTCAGACAGCTTCCCTCTCTTCCCCCTGGATTAAGAAACTGATTTTGGAGAATGCAAATCAACATTTTTTCCAAGCAGAAAGTTGATTTATGGGGCAATCCTGGGGTGTGTCGTGTTTTTTTGTTTTGTTTTGTTTTCTGAATTGTGAAAGGCAGGGTATTTCTTCTAAATTCGCTAAACCAACACTTGCCAACAGGCTTTAAAAAGTCAGTGATCTGAATATAGGAAGGGTCTTGCCCTAGGGCAAAATATGTCAAGGAATTTAGAATGCCGTGCCATCAAAGAAAGACTCTGGATAATCTATTCTGGGTTGGTACAAGGAAAACGCAAGTAATTTGAGGCAAACAAGAGTTCCCAAAGACAACAGTAGTGCTGCAGGTTTTTTAGCTCTTTGGGGTGTGTTTCAGGGAAAGTCAGTTTTTTTGGCAAAGGGAAGAGGTGATGGCTCATCTAAGCCCAAAGAACACACAAAATGACACCTTTCTCCACTTCCCTGTTACCTAGCCAACTCCCTGAACAGATAAAAAGGAAGAGATTTGCACTGTCTTTAGAGGGACTCAACGACTTTTGCCCTGGGACTTTCCTCTGGTAGCTGCCCCATCAAGGTCTCCTTCTCTCTTCTCTTCTGCTGCAGAGAAGCTGCCGCTATGTCTCGCCAGTTTTCTGGCCAAAGCCTGGGAAGCAGCATTAGGGGTTTCAGCTCCAGCTCTGCCTGTTTTGGTGGTGGGAACAAAGTCAGCTTCAGCACGGTGTCACGTGGAGGATGTGCAGGCTCAGCCTGTAGTCCCAGAGGCTTTGGCAGTAGGAGCCTGCATAACTTGGGAGGAAATAAAAGGATTTCCATTGGTGGATTTGGTGGCACTTGTGGAGGGTTTGGGTCTGGCGGCCAAGCGGGTGGAGGGTTTGGCGGTGGTGCTGGGTCTGGGGGACAGTTCAGTGGTGGGCTCGGTGGTTGCTTTGGTGGTGGGGCTGGAGGAGGATTCGGTGGTGGATGGGATGGCCCTGGATTTCCTGTTTGCCCACCTGGTGGCATTCAAGAAGTGACCATCAACCAGAACCTCCTGACTCCTCTCAACTTGAAGATCGACCCAGAGATCCAGAAAGTGCGGAAAGAGGAAAGGGAGCAGATGAAGACCCTGAACAACAAATTTGCCTCCTTCATCGACAAGGTGAGATGAGTGGGGGAAGGGACATTCTACTGCCCCTAGAGACCCCACGCAAGATCAGCCCCTCCCCAACTGCCTGTGACTGTACAAACACTTGGCAAAAGAGAGCCCCTTCCCCCAAAGACCTTACATTGTAAATAGACGAGACAAAGAGTGGGAGGGGAAGTGACTTACTCAAGGTCACAGAGAAGGTTATTGGTAGACTAGGGAATTGAACCATGGGTTTCTGCTCTACCTACTGGACCATTCGCACTGGTTACCAAGGCAACAAATTGTACGATGTATTCCTTGCTAAATGTCATCTCCCATCTGGTCAACACCATCCATTTACGTAGTTAGCCCTATTGGCGTGGATTCTTCTAATCCATTGGTGTCTCTGTGATGAGAAAGCTCAAGTTTCTTTTGCCTATGACTGAGAATTTTGTCTGGAAAAAAATCCCTGCACAAATATTTGATTCTGCTGTTCGAGGAGCATTTTTTCCTGTTTATTCAAGAGGATTCTGGAGCAGGGTTACTGAGTCATTGCTCTCAGGATAGGTGTATAGGGCAAAAGGTTAAACTCACTAGACCTGGTCAACAACAATAAGAAAACAAACAAAAAAGAAGGATGAAAATTTTAACTAATCTTTTTTTTTTTTTTTTTTTCCCAACCACTCTCTTTTGGCTTTCAGGTCCGATTTCTAGAACAGCAGAATAAAGTTCTGGAGACAAAATGGAAACTCTTGCAGGAACAGGGCCAAGGCCCCATTAAAAAGAGCCTTGACCAACTCTTTGAGGCTTATAGCAATGGCTTGAGAAAGCAGCTAGATGGCCTGTTAAATGAGAGGAGACAGCTGGATACCGAGCGGAAGAACTTCCAAGATCTGGTGGAGGATTTCAAGCACAAGTAAGGAAATAATAACCAAGTATAATCATTGCAGTCAGACTCCAGTCAGAAAGCTGGGAAGCCAATTGGAAATTTGCCAAAGTTCAGATTATTGGGTTCTGGGGTTTGGCCTGGTATGGTATTGTCACCCATACTTCTGTGCTTCTGCCTGCAGAGCTGGGCCCTCAGTCAGCAGCTGCCACTCTCCGGCCACCCAGCTCTGAAGGCAGCGCAGAAGTAAGTGTGGCACGGTACGGTATTGCTACCCTTACTTCTGCGCTGCTGCTGGCGGGGCGCCACCTTCAGATCTGGGTGCCCGGCTAACGACCGCCACTCTCCAGCCACCCAGCTCTGAAGGCAGCGCTAAAGTAAGGGTGGCAAGACCCCCTAAAAATAACCTTGTGACCCCCCCCCCGCAATTCCCTTTTGAGTCAGGACCCCCAATTTGAGAAATGCTGGTCTCCCCTGTGAAATCTTTATAGTATACGGTAAAAGCACACAGGGGTAGACCAGATTTCACAGTCCGTGATGTATTTTTCATGGCTGTGAATTTGGTAGAGAGAGAACAGCAGAGAACGATCAGTTTGACTGGATGGGTTCCACGATTCTTATTCCAGAGCTATGAGAAATCCACAAACATTCCTAGGGTATAAACTCATGGGCTCACAGAAGTCAACAAAATCCTTTGATCCGTCACTGAACCTGTTCTCTCAGCTCACACGCATCCCTCACGCAAGCACATGGACAGTGAGAAGAGTTTTCACCTCTACGATCCCGCCATATTGGAGTTTTTTAAGTACAGGTTAGACAAACATCTGTCAGAGATGGTTTAGATATACTTAATCCTACCTCAGCATGGGGAGATGGACTAGTCTAGATGACCACTGGAGAGGTCCCTTCTAGCCCTATATTTCTATGATATTGTTACATCCCCCTTGAATGTAGACAGTCCTTTAAAACAAATCTGCACAAAACACTAGAAAGTGTACAATTTGCTAAGCCATTTTAGGGGTGGCCCAGATGACCTGATAGGTGTTTGCACTGCTAAGTCCCCAAGAGATCACGATTCAATACTTGAGTGCAGTTATATCATAATAAGTTGGGTTATCAGGCGTAGTATGGAAGTACCACTTTGTGTGTCTAATTTTGCCAACACTTGCTATCGGGTGCGAAGTTTGCTACCATGAGTGGCCCCACCGAAGTGAATGAAGCTCCTCATGGAGGTCACATGCTGCTCTTGGTAGTAAGTATTTGCATCATTGGACTCTCTGTTGGGTTGGGAGTTTTAGAAAGATGGCAGCAATCAGTGGTTCGTTTGGGAAGGCAAAATGTTGCTGTTTGTCCATAAATCCTCAAACATGGTGGTAGATTTTTGCCAAAGGGGTCCGACCCATTTCTATTAGCCTCTTTGTCTTGTTGCCAATGACTTAAGCAAGAATAAAAATAAGCAACCGGACCCTGTTTTCTCTCTTCACACTCAACAGGTATGAAGAGGAAATAAACAAAAGGACAGTTGTGGAGAATGACTTTGTGGTCCTGAAAAGGGTGAGCCAACCAGCCGGGTAGAATGCACCGGAAGCTTTAAGCGATGAACAGAAAATGGTTGGGATTATTAGGAACTCTTTGTTTAAAATTGCCCCCCAAAAGAACAAAGGAAGAGTTGATCATTCATAATTTGCTGATCATCACCAACCAATGAATTGATAAGCAATGACTGCTACAATTTTAAACTGTGATTATATGTTTAGGGAGAGCGGTTTTCTCGAGTCGGGATTAGTTCAATAACAACCCCCCAGTAAGTCAGCTTTGATTGGATTTATTGAAGTAACAGTTAGTAAAAACAGCACATACACAGAGAGGCAAACAATTACTGCTGAAGACCTCCCCGGAGTTTGCAGATGGCCTGTATCCAGTCTGCAGAGGGTCTTACTTCTCCTATGCGTTAGGAGCCACTATACCCTTGTTACCCATATTGTGTATCTTCTGGTTCTTATCCATTTCCTTTTTTTGGTACGCACTTCTTATCTGAGGCTAGTTTCAAAGTTCTTTGTTCCACTGTGGCTAGTACACTGCTAAGATAGCTCTTAAAATAGTCGTCCGAATACGCTAAGAGTTGATGCTCAGTAAAATTCCACTCTTTAAAGTTAGTTTCATCTTAACGGAGCTCCCCAACCTTAAGATCTTGTGGTGAAGCACTGGAATGGGTTACCTAGGGAGGTGGTGGAATCTCCTTCCTTAGAGTTTTTTAAGGTCAGGCTTGACAAAGCCATGGCCTGGATGATTTAGTTGGGAATTGTCCTGCTTTGAGCAGGGGGTTGGACTAGATGACCTCCTGAGGTCCCTTCCAACCCTGATATTCTATGATTCTAAGGTCTTGGCCTATCTTGAGTTTGGACCAACTTCTGTTGGTAAGAGAAACAACACAAAACTTTTCTTCAGGTCTGAGTCTCAGAAAAGAGTTCCGGTCAGGCTGATATAATAGCAAAATAGATCAGGAAAAAGGTTGTTAGGTACCAGTGTTTCTACTGCTGAAGGCCAAGTACACAAACTGTGTAGACAAATACACAACTTACAGAGATGCATGTCTCTTTTTTGTACATGATTAGCCTTAATTCTATAGGTGTTTTACTCCATTATTATTTTTTATTTATATTGCAATAGAACCTAGGAGCTCTAGTCCTGGCCCAGAACCTCATTGTGCAAGGTGCTGTACAAACCCAGGACAAAAAAATGGTCCCTGCCTCAAAGAGCTTATAATCAAAGTATAGTAAGACAAAAGGGTAGAGGCAGAGAGACAGAGAGCACAAGAAAAGAACGAGACAATATTGTATGCGTATGCATAGAAATACCCTTCCTCAATACACAATTCAGCTTGTTCCAGCTTCAGGTTAACTGTAGGCAGACTAACATTAGAGACCATTTTTTGGAAGCATCACTAATAAAAATGATTAGAAGTTTTTTTTTGTCCCAACTTTTTTTTGCCCCAAAGTGCAGTTTTCGTCAAAACTGAAAAGTTTAGAAAAATGTGTCAAGGTTGAGGAAATTTTCATTTGAGCAAAAAAAAATGAAAGGAAGTGTTTTGATGCCCAAATGTCCCAGTTTGATATTTGTGGAAAGGAGCATTTCACTTTTTTTCATTTTAAATTTTTTTTTAAAAGTTTAAAAAAAGATCAAAATCGGAAGAAAATGGTTCACTTTTATTGAAAAAACACCAACAAAAAACAGTTCAATTGTCCCCAAATTATTATTCCCTCGCCCAAACTGAGCCGTGCAGGAAATTCCAAAATTTTCTGGTGTTGTTTCATTTCAGAACAGGAAAAAATATCTTAATCATGGATTTTCCTGCAAAATGGAAAATCTGGTTTCTGTTCAGCTCTAATTAGAAGCCTGATTTTATTAGCCTCAGGAGATAGAAAGATTCACTCTATTACCGATCTTTCCTTTAGGACCTGGATGTTGCCTATATGAGCAAGGTGGAGCTGCAAGTGAAACTAGACTCCCTGACTGATGAGATCAACTTCCTGAGATGTCTGTATGAGGCGGTAAGAAGGGTTGCCATTCTCTTGGTCAGCTGTGGAATACACCCCCTGGAGAGCTAATTCTAAACAGCTGGATGGTGCCATTAGATAGCTGGGGGTTGGGATTTTTGGCTTTCTGAGGATGAATATTCCTCTTTAAAATACATCCATGTCGACTGTGTAGGATCGGGTTTGTGTCTTAGCAGCCTCTCTCCAATTTAACCTGAAGCAGCACCAGGGTCTAAATAGATTCTTAGTGTTTAAGGCCAGAAGGGACCATTGTGATCATCTAGTCTGGCCTCCTGTATAATACGGCCAAGAAATTTCTGCATCAACCCCATAACTTCTTTGTAAGCAAGAGCATCTCATAGAGAAAGATGTCCAGTCTTGATTGAAAGACTTCATATGATTGAGACTCCATCCCTAGGCAAGTTGTTCCAGTTGGTTAAATCATCCTCACTGCAATTAAAAATGCGCACCCTATCTCTAGTCTGAATGTGTCTAGTTTCACCTTCCAACCACTAGATCCCGTTGTGCCTTTTGCTGTTACATTAAAGAACTGTCTACTATCAGAAATCTCTTCCCTGTGAAGATACTTGGAGACGGAGATCAAGTCATCTCTTAAACCTCTCTTGGATAAATTCTACTGGCTTGGGAGGACCTAACTTGTGATATATTTAAAGGGGGCTGATTTTCAGGAAGTGCTTCTGAAATCAGGCCTCTTGAAGGCGTCTCATGCTGGGCACTCCAAATCACTAGGCGCTTCAGAAAATTCAGACCAACTTCTCTAGTCAGGGAGGATCTGAAATGGAGAAGGGCTGAGAAAGAGAGGAACATATACAATGAAAAACATGGTGGGGCTAAAGCCCACGTTTATGGGACTTTCAGGAACTGTCTCAGATGCAGCAGACAGCTTCTGACACCTCCGTGGTCCTGTCTATGGACAACAACCGAAACCTAGACCTGGACAGCATCATCCGGGAGGTCAAAGCCCAGTACGAGGAGATTGCTCAGAGGAGCCGAGCGGAGGCAGAGTCTTGCTACCAGTGCAAGGTGAGTCCTCCAGCATCTAGGGTCCTGATCATGCCTCGCATGGGAGCTTTGCCATTGGCTTCAGTGGATGCAGGGAGTTTAGATGCAAAATGCCTTGTGCCACTGGGCAAATATAAGCCCAATGCTATCCTGTACAGCTGAGTAGCGACTGCCATCCACAGGTAGGATGCTCTGTCTTTTCACATGCAGCTTTGGCCAAGGCAAAGAGGCTGTCACCTCCTTGGTGCTGCAGACCAAGATGATTGAGGAGGTCTAAGCTATGATGGGGGTGGTGTGTTTGTAGGGATGGGGCTCCATAAGATTATTTGCTCTCCGTCCTTTACTCATCTAAACACTGTGTCTCTGCTCTATAACACTTGCTCACAACTTGGCTAAGCCGTGCACATAAGACACAAGCCACCCCAGTTGGTGCTGCAGATGGTTAGATGGTTAGAACCCAAAGTGCCCCTTCGCTCAGGAACGTGAAGTAACGCCCCACTATTGCTGGCGGCCACAGGTGTGAGAATCCCATGTGCATTTCCAAAACGCAGGCTTCCTCAGTGGTAGCAATTCCCCCAAGTGAGTGGCAAAAGGAGAGGGCATGGAAAAACTGCCGGTCCCATGAGTTACGAACCTCTGCTACAAATGCAACTCACAAATGAATTGCCAGCTCCCTCGCCCCCCAACTTCTGCAGCTTTAGCTCACGTAGCAGCTCATATTTTTTAGCTTTGGGGGTCCCCGGATTAATCCCTGGTATGTCGACCAAGAGGGTGGCCGTCTCCCCACTTGGAATACACTACTGGATTCTTCTGAACAGTGTCCTCTTTGGAAGATAACTCACTAGGTGGTGATGGTTTGCTACAAAGAGTATACGCACTAGCCTTTGTCTGACACCACCCGGTTATGTTGTTTCCGAACACCAGTTCGAAGAGCTGCAGGTGACAGCTGGGAAACACGGAGACAGTCTACGAGACAGCAAGAGCGAGATCTCCGAGCTTAACCGGATGATCCAGAGGCTACGGGCTGAAATAGAAAATGTGAAGAAGCAGGTATGGCTTTTTTTCATGCACGTGAGTGTGAACCTGGGATGATTTCCTTTAGGGTTTCACTGCAGGCAATTCAAATCGGGTAGATGTAGAGCTCATGAGGAACTTTCCATTGCAATGATTTTTCTATTCAAAAACGCCCTTTTCACAAAATTTCAATTTTCTTTTGAGAACATCAAAATGGCAGCTCCCAAGGTCCCTGCTGGGAAAGCTCTTGTTAATTTCACTTCCTGCCTGGAGAAAACAAATTTGACTAGAGCCTTCTCCTAAAATGGAATTTTTCTGCAAATCCGTTCTCATGAAAAATTTCACATATTTGGCTTTTTGCCCCAATTTGGGATTTTTTTTTAAATAAAAAGGCACATTTCCATTTTCCAGCCAGCTCTGTTCATGTCAGGAAGCTCTCTGGCTAAAGGAAAGCATTGAGGTCTATCTGTCTCCCTATAGACTCAACAACAGCTAAGTGCTGATGAGTATTTAACATAATTTCTACCGCAATACCCTTTGTTCTTCTAGTTTTGTCTAGTCTAGTTGCCTTTCTTGAGTGGTGACTACAATGTTGTCAATTCTTGTGATTTTTAATCATACATTGCATGCTACTTGGTGTTTTTTTCTTTTTAAAAGCCCCAGCTCCTGGAATCAGGTGATGACATGAGATTTTTCAGCTTTCATTTAAGAAAGGGCCTCATGATTGCAGAGATGAAGCTTGAACACTACAGCTTCCAAAACCAGAAGGTTGATAAAAAGAAGCCCCAACTTATTTAGTATGATCTCATGAATTTTGATCTCATGATTTTTTGGTGCCATGATTTCTGAACACCTGGGCAATACTGAGACTGGTGCTTTTATCAGATTGTGCCATGTGTTTCTGAAGTGTTTCATTTGTGGCCGGTTTTGGGATTTGGACCATGGTGGCAAATGAAAACCATTCTGGTGATCTCACTATTGTTGCAAAATCTGGGGTAATGTAAAACTCCGGCAGCCTGATTCTCCCTCGTTCAGTCATTTATACCAGTGTACATGGAATGTAATCCACTATCATATCAAAATGGCAGTGGTTTACGCTCACTTTGCACCATTGTCAATGACATACACTACAGGGCAAAGGAGGATCAGGCCTGGGTTTCTGTGCTACCCTCAGCAGAATCCGTCAGATGTCTGTTTTGCCTTGCAGTGTGAAAGGCTGCAGACCTCCATTGCCGATGCCGAGCAGCAAGGCGAGCTGGTCCTCAAAGACGCCAAGGGCAAACTGGCTGAGCTAGAGGGTGCCCTGCAGAAGGCCAAGGCAGACTTGGCGCGTCAGCTGCGGGAGTACCAGGAGCTGATGAACGTCAAGCTGGCGCTGGATATCGAGATCGCCACCTACAGGAAGCTGCTGGAAGGAGAAGAATGCAGGTTAGGGCAATTTAATGAGGACCAGATCTTTTGAAGTCAATGGGGAAACTTGGTGCATGTCATACTCATCCTTTTAAAACAATGCCCCAAACTATCTGGCAACTAATATTGCCCAAATAATATTGGTGTATTAGCATTTAGGACATGCTGCTGGTTTAAGAATAAGAGGTGGTCTGGTCTAGTGGATAGGGCTCTGGGTAGGCACTCAGGTGACATGGGTTCTAGTCTGCCACTGATCTGCTGGGTGACCTTAAGCAAGACTGTGTGCCTTTGGCCTTGTCTACCCATATGCTGTAAGTCAGTCTAAGTTATGAGAGTTAAGTGATGTAACTTGCATTGAAAATGCAGTTTTGTAGGAATTGAAATGTTTTGTGGAAGTGTGTTTGGTTTTGAGAATTTTTCAACAGGAAAAAGTTGGAATGTTCCCTTTTGATAGCATCATTCGGACTAATTTCATTTTGACTTTTTTAGAGGATAGGAGAATATTAATTTTAACATTATATTACATTTAGTAGCATGTGTACATAATACATATATTATAGTTAATATTTTACTACAATACAAAAGTCAAAATGACACTGTTACGAATAAGTTTGAAATGTTTCTTTCATGGCAAATTTCAAAATTTCAGCTTTTTCATTCTGAACCGGAATAATTTTTTACCCCCAAAATGTTGGACTATCCTGCAGAATGGAAATTTCAGTTCCCGACTAGAAACTGACCCTGGCCTTCAGCAGATGAAATATCACTGATTGCAGGGTTCCTAGCAGTATAACGGCTCTGTTGGATGTGTAACACATGCCACTTTCTTTCCCTTGCAGGATGTCTGGAGAGTGCCAAAGTGCTGTGAGCATCTGTAAGTAGCTTGCACGTTCTTCTTGTTTTGTTAGAGGTGGTGTCAGGTTGTGGGTTGTGCGCTAGGACTCCTGGGCTTGCTTCTGGAATAACCAACTGCCTTTTTTTTCCTCTGCAGCCATGGCAGGTGGCAGCTTAACCTCTGGAGGTGGACTTGGAGGTGGGATTTACCTTGGAGGAGGAGGAGGAGGCAGTGGTGGTAGAATTGGTTTCAGTTCTGGAAGTGGAAGAGGTGGATATGCCTTAGGTGGAGGATCCGTCTCTGGTGGAGGATACAGTGCAGGCAAGGGAGGGTACGGATCTGGAGGCGGGTCCAGTACCATTGCGAAAACAACCGTCACCTCCACGTTGGTGAAATCGACAAGCAGGAGAGTTTAGAAGATGGTGCCTTCTCTTATCATCTAATGGCTGCAGCTCAGCCCCTCCACCCAACCCTGATGTCCAAAAGAGAAATGAACGGTGTCCCTTACAGCTCAATAACCTGCTATGTATTGCCTCAAAGAGACCAACGGTCATGGTGACAATTGTCACCCAACCAGTTGTCATGGTAGTGACACCTACTTTCCCTCTAGGTTTAAGCCAGGTACCATAATCTACTTAAAACCACACCATGAAATAAACTATGGTGGATAATGGCCAAGATTTTCAAAAGTGGCTATCGATATGGGGTACCTCCAATTCTGAATGACCAGCTTGAAATACCACAAAGGGGCTGATTCTGAGAAAGAAGGGAGGACCCACCCTCTGGAAATCAGGCCCCTTTAAGGTGACTCCAATGAAGCATCAAAAAATACAGCACACAAAATCTCTCATCACTTTTGAAAATCTTGGCCAATCAGACAAAACATACATGCCTAGCTTAACTCCATAGATTTCAGAAGGATCATACCAGAAACAGATTTGAGCCCAAAAGAGTGATATTCCATCAGCAACCTGGAAGGAAAACATTCCTATGCAGTAATATTCAGAAAATTAAACACGTGTGCATATGTCAAGAAAATGACTTTAACCCATAAAAAAATGAAATGGATTTACTATGTTAAAAATTTGGGCTGGATCCTGGTATAAATTGGTACAGCTTCACTTAAGTCAGTGATTTACATTAACTAAGGATTTAGCCCCTTTTTGAGTAAGGGCTTGTCCATACTTGTGGCTAAATTGGCGCTGCTGTGATCGATACAGCGGTGTCGATTTAGCAGGTCTGGTGAAGACAAGTTAAGTCGATGGCAGAGTGCTCTCCCGTCGACTTCTGTACTCCACCTCCCTGAGAAGCAGAAGGTAAGTCAGCAGGAGAGCATTGTAGACACTGCTGTAAGTGGACCTAAGTTACATTGACATCAGTTATGTAACTTACGTAACTGAAGTAGCATACGTTAGGTTAGATCAGCCCTGAGACAAGTATTCCCAGCAGCTGAGAAGTTCTACCCCATCTGATATTTTTCTCCAATGAGCTGATAAGCTTCACCAGCCTATAGTTGTTAAAAAAAAATGTATATCTACAGTTAATTCTAGATGTGCTTTTATGTAATGGTCATGAAGCAACTTTTGCTTGTCTTTTTTCAGTTCCTTTTCTTGCTGGGTGATGCATTGTATCTCATTAAACTTGACAGTAAGAAATACAATGGGTTAGTTTGGTTTTTGCCCAAGGAATTTATTATTGTTATTTATTACTTTGTAATAATTATAAACCCATTGAAAGATCTGAAAGCATTTGATCAACTCTGGTAGATGTAGGCAGGAAATATTCATGGTTTTCCCCGGACAAAATTTTTAAATTAAAACAAAAAGATAATTTTATTTAAAAAAAATTTCTACAAAGCTTTTCGAATTTTCGTAAAAAAAACAAACAAAAACCACAACAAAAACAACCACAGAACTTTCCCCACACCAAAAACATAAAAAAAAAAAAAAGTCAGCAATGGAAAATTGAAAACTTTCACCAGGTTGGACAACATTTTTTGGTTTTACAGAAAACTTTTGCCAGATTTAACAATATTTTACAATTTTTGGTTATATTTCAATTTGGTGGGTTTTTTTTTTTGAGGACCTACCTCTGAGCCTGTTTTCTTTGTCAGCTTGGGGCTCCAGAACCCTGACTTGTTGAGTCAGATACGCTCGCCTGCTGCAACACAGACCCAGGGTCTGAACCAGGCCCCCAAAGCCGCAGACTAAACTGAAAACAGCTCAGCAAGTACTCCTTTCTCCAGCACCCAGACACCCAGCTATCAATGGGATCCAAACCCCAAATAAATCCATTTTACTCTGTATAAAGCTTATACAGGGTAACCTCATAAATTGTTCACCCTCTATAACACTGATAGAGAGATATACACAGCTGTTTGCTCCCCCAAGTATTAATCACTTACTCTGGGTTAATTCATAAACAAAGGTGATTTTATTAAGTATAAAAAGTAGGATTTAAGTGGTTTCAAGTAATAACAGACAGAACAAAGTAAGTTACCAAGCAAAATAAAACAAAACATGCAAGTCTAAGCCGAATACATTAAGAAACTGAATACAGGTAAATCTCGCCCTCAGGGATGTTCCAATAAGCTTCTTTCACAGACTAAACTCCTTCCTAGTCTGGGCACAATCCTTTCCCCTGGTACAGTCCTTGTTCATTCCAGCTCAGGTGGTAATGAGGGGATTTCTCATGACTGGCAGCCCCTTTTGTTCTGTTCCACCTCCTTTTGTAGCTTTGGCACAAGGCGGGAATCTTTTGTCTCTCTGGGTCCCCACCCCTCCTTCTAAATGGAAAAGCACCAGGTTTAAGATGGATTCCAGTACCAGGTGACATGGTCACATGTCCTGTGATACCCCAAGCCTCCATTCTTGCCGGCCTGACTCACACGAACACAGGAAGGCTTGCAAGTAAACAGAGCCATTTACAACCAACTGTCCTAGTCAATGGGAGCCATCAAGATTCTAAACCACCATTAATGGCCCACACTTTGCATAATTACAACAGGACTTCAGAGTTATACTTCTTATTTCTAGCATTAGACACAAGAATGATACATACATACATACATACAAATAGGATGAACACACTCAGTAGATTATAAGCTTTGTAATGATACCTTACAAGACACCTTTTGCATGAAGCATATTCCAGTTACATTATATTCACACTTATTAGCATATTTCCATAAAACATATTGAGTGCAATGTCACACCTCCCTCCCAGATTTAATCAAAAATGGACATTTCCTGTGGAAAGAAACATTTGGATGAAAATGCCATTTTGTTGTTATTGAAAACATTGTTTTGAATGAAATATGTCAACCAGCTCAAACATTAAAGGATCACTTTGCCCATCGCAGAAATGCATTGACCTCAGGGGTCAAAGGCCTTTTATCAGTGCTCCCCAATACTTGATAGCAATTCAGGGTGGAGAGAGAAGGATCCAGCATTCAATAGAAATAACCGGTGAACTGAATTTAGGGGAGATGTACCTAGAAGGGATCTTGAAAGGTTGTCAAGTCCAGCCCCTTGCCTTCACTAGCAGGACCAAGTATTGATTTTGCCCTCAATCCCTAAGTGGCCCCTTCAAGGATTGAACTCACAACCCTGGGTTTAGCAGGCCAATGCTCAAACCACTGAGCTATCCCTCTCTCCCATGGGAATTTGTGGCAGGACACTGGCAATAACTTCCATACTTTTGTGGGGAAAGATAAAACCCGTGAGCATTCTAGGTGCTCCTAGACTGCAGGTGGTCAGGACATTGGGATAACATCTCACCTGATGGTGACACCTTGATGTTCAGTGACCATGGTGATGAGCATGGTACAAATACAATAGGCAGATAAATCCCTATCCCGAGAGAGAGATTGAGATACCCAGATAGATGGTTTTCATTCATATCTATCTAGTTTTGGCCTAGCTGACGAAAATAAAATCCGTGCTGTGGGGGTCTCATGACATGTCTGAAATCATGTCAAAATACTGTGCGTAGGGTGGGCTGCCAGGAGTTTGCAGGTAAGCAGGGGCGTGATCCGCATCCCCTTGCATGATGACCACTCAGCAGCATGGAGGGGTGTTTGAGGTCTGGAAAGGGGAGAGGCAGGAGCATTATCAGTGAGAGGAAAACCATTGGCCCAAGACATTCCCATTTGGGGGCAGGCAAGGCTGCCTGATGGCTTCCAATAACGCAACCAACTTGTTCTGCAAGCACAGTAGGGTCGGCTCCATTCCCATAAGGAGCATGCTTGGAGCCAGGATTGTTCCTTGGGAGATTACACACCTGAGAGCAGTCGGAATGTATAATGATCCCTTCTGGCCTTAAAATCTATGGGGCAGATCCACCACTGATGTAAACTGAAGCCAGCGGAGCTATGGCCATTCAGCTCAGCTAATGCCCGAGCCCCCGTGAACCTATGGCTCTATCGCTCAAGAGAAGATTAAGTGAATTCAGGGCCTGGGGAAGGTGCTGCACGATACTTTCTCTGGCTATTCTCGAAACAGATGGCAGCAGCACAAGCATCCCCACTGTGCCGCTTTCCTGACTCAGAGAAACCACGCTGGTTGGGTGGAGTGGGGTGAGACAATGACTCTATTTGCCCCATCAGTCCGATGCTCAGCCTCTCTGCTGAGATGGCTCAATGTGTGGATAATTGGTGCTGCTTTCCTAGTGGAAGTTTATGATAGCAATGAAATAATTCACTCCAGGAACTACTCCCACTCAGCTGGGTTTTCCAAGCAAACACATCATTTCGGTCAATTCGTCAGCTCACTTACTCTGCTCTGTTTGATCACATTATGCAAGATGATGGATGCAGCAAAAATGTGACCCTCCCTTGGTGACATTTTTCAATGCAGAACAGCCAGCCGCACGTCTGGACTTTCACTTTAAAAGACCAATTGTCGATTAAAGCAAAACAACCTTCCCTTCACCCCATTTAAAAGGAGGAGGAAGAGGACAGTGTGTGCGTCTCCTTCAAAACAGTCTTAGGTCATAGAGTCCAAGGCCAGAAGGGACCATGGTGATCATGTAATGTGATCTCCTGTATAACACAGGCCATAGAGTTTCCCTGAATTTATTCCTGTTTGAAATAGAGCAGTTCAGCGGTTTGAGCATTGGCCTGCTAAACCCAGGGTTGTGAGTTCAATCCCTGAGGGGCCATTTAGGGATCTGGGGCAAAAATCTGTCTGGAGAATGGTCCTGCTTTGAGCAGGGGGTTGGACTAGGTGACCTCCTGAGATCCCTCCCAACTCTGATATTCTATGATCTCTTTCTGAAAAACATCCATCTTTGATTTAGAAATTTCCAAAGATGAATGATCCACCGTAACCTTTGGTAAGTTGTTCCAATGGTTAATTACCCTCACTGATAAAAATTTGCACCTTAGTTCCTAGTCTGAATTTGTCTAGCTTCAACTTCCGGCCATTGGATCTTTTTATATTTTTTGTCTTCTAGTTCGAAAAACCCTCTATCGTCAAATTTCTGTTCCCCATGTAGGTACTTACAGACTGTGATTGACTCACCCCTTAACCTCCTCTTTGATAAACTAAATAGATTGAACTCCTTGAGGTTTTTCACTGTAAGGCATGCTTCCCAATCCCTTAATCATTCTTGTGGCTCTTCTCTGACCCATCTCCAATTTTTTAACATTCTTCTTGAATTGTAGACACCAGTACTGGACATAGTATTCCTTTAGAAGTCACACTAGTGCCAAGTACAGAGGTCAAATAACCTTTACTCCTACTTGAGATTCACTTGTTTATATACCTGAGGCTCACATTACCTCTTTTGGCAACAGCATTGCACTCGGAACTCATGTTCAGCTGATTATCCACCGAGACGTCCAAGTCTTTTTCATAGTCACTGCTTCCAGGATAAGTCCTCTCTCCCATAGATATAACTTGCATTCTTGGTTCCTAGATGCATGATTTTACACTTGGCGGTATTGAAATACATGTTTGCTTGAGGCCAGTTTCCCAAGCGATCCAGGTTGCTATGTATCAGTTGTCCTCTTCAACATTTACAACTCCCCAATCTTTGTGCCATCTGCAAACCGGATCAATAATGATTTTATGTTTTCTTCCATGTCATTAATAAAAATCATTTGCAGTATTGTTGCTCATGTTTAGGGTGACCAGATGTCCTGATTTTATAGGGACAGTCCCGATATTTGGGGCTTTTTCTTATATATGCTCCTATTACCCTCCCCACCCTCTGTCATGATTTTTCACACTTGCTATCTGGTCACCCTTATGTTGGTCCCGGGATATAAGAGACAAGGTGGGCAAGGTAATATCTTTTATTGGACTAACTTCTGTTGGTGAAAGAGACAAGCTTTTAAGGTACAGAGACCTGAAGAAGACCTCTATGTAGCTCGAAAGCGTGCCTCTTTCGCCAACAGAACTTGGAACAATAAAAGATATTGCCTCACCCACCTTGTGTCTCTCATTGATAAAAATGTTCTGTAGTGTAGGGCCCAAAACCAAACCCTGTATGATCCTACTAGAAACGCACACATTTCATGATGATTCCCCATTGCCAGCTACATTTTGAGACCTACCGCTAGCCAGTTTTTAATCCATTTAACATGTGCCGTGTTAATTCTGTATTGTTCAAGTGTCTTCATCAAAATGTTGTGCGGTACCATCTAAGTATATTACATCAACACTATTCTCGTTATCACCGAACTTATGATCTAGTGAAAAAAGAAGTAACTTACTTCACTTGAACTGGACCCAAAATGGCAGCTGCCTCCACCTGTACATTTAAAAGTGCAGTACATAGCAACAAAACTGCAAGTGGTATGTTGCTACCTATGTTGAGAACTCCAGAGGTGTATTGGGGCACTTTTAGAAGAGTGTGTAGCCAGGGAATAATTCACCTCTATTATTAGTATTGTTGTTGGTGGTTGTTGCAGTAAGTGCCTTACAAACACGGAGCAAACTGATTGGTCCCTGCCCCGAACAGCTTCCATTAAGTCTCTTGGGGATGCAAGATAATCCTCAGTGGGTTCTCCTGTCTTATTTTCAAGAGACAGGCCATGAAAAGGACATGGCCTGTTCCTCTCTGAAACTGTAGTAGCTGCAGAATTCAGGATGGAAGGTCTCAAAGCAGCCAGAAGTTGCTTCGGTGAATTTGACCGAGATAGGGACCATGATAAAGTAGATGAGCTGTTCAGTGGATTAAATTTAATAACCCTACCGGCACTGATCTCCTCGCCAGCACTGGCTGCTTCAGCTTTCTTGGTTGTTTGCGTTGTGTCTGCCTAAGCAAACTGTAAGTCTTCCAGGGTAGGGGAGCCTGACCCTGCTTCCTGTTAAATCAGTGGCAGTTTTGGCTCTGGGTTCATGGAAGCAAGAGCAGGTAGGTTGTAGAGCACCATGGGTAATATATCTAAAATGGGTGGCAGTAAGTGCACTGGGATTGTCTGAAATTAACAGTGGAACTCTGGTTGGCAATGAAAATTCTCCGTTCGGCAAAAGGCCTTTGAATATCTTCCAGTTAATGAGTAACAAATAATTGAATCCAAAGCATTTTGAATGATGCCAAGCCATGGAATGATCTTCAGAAGTTCCCTCTGTTTTTGCACTTGCGAATGCATGTCAGTGACACTTCGCTGTGTAAGGAAATGCACGTCCTCACAAATGAGATGATGCTGGATTCGCAGTTATGTTAAGGCCCATTTCTACTGCTTTGGCCATGCAAAGATAAGTTGTGTGTCTAGTGATAGGCAGAAAAATGAGAAGCCGGTTAAAGCCAGCTGAGGCTGGTCCTAAATGTTTGAGATTAGAGCTGTGAGACATGGAATTTTTGGTGTGCTGGCAATGCCAAAAAATTGGGGAACATTTTTTTTGTGTTGACCCAGAACAAACTTTTTCTGAAATGTTTGGTTAGTAGCAAAAAAAACCAAAACAAAACAAAAAAAACCCACTGGCTTGGGGGTTGAACGTAACCTTTTGTTTTACCTGGCAGGAAATGTTTCCTTTTGATTTTGAGCATTTTAAAATCTTTTTAATTTTTAAAAATCACAGTAGAAGGAAATTTCCCAAGCCAAAAGTCATTTCAAATCACAAGATCAAAATGTCTTGTTTGGAAAAGGTTGAAATGTTTTTATTTTTTCTGCTTCTTTCCACCCCAGCTAAAACAATTTGGTGAATTTGGCACAAAGAGGTGAAATGTTTCAGTGTCGCGGAATCTGCATTTTTTTTTTTTTTTTTTGCCAATGAGGATAATGTTTCGTTACTTTCCAGGAGGGTTGTGAGGATTAAACCCATTCATGCTTGTGCGATGCTCGGTTGATTTGGTGGTCAGGGCTATGTAACTACTTAGATCAGGGGTGGCCAACCTGTGGCTCCGGAGCCACATACGGCTCTTCAGAGGTTAATATGCGGCTCCTTGTATAGGCACCGACTCTGGGGCTGGCGCTACAGGTGCCAACTTTCCAATGTGCCGGGGGTGGGGGGGCTCACTGCTCAACCCCTGGCTCTGCCACAGGCCCTGCCCCCACTCCTCCCCTTCCCACCCCCTCCCCTGAGCCTGCCCTTGCTCTTCCCTGCTCCCCCCCAGAGCCTCCTGCACGCCACGAAACAGCTGATCGGGAAGTGTGGGGAGGGAGGAGGAGGCGTTGATCAGCGGGGCTGCCGGTGGGTGGGAGGCGCTGAGAGCAGGGGGAGCTGATGGGGGGCTGCTGACGTATTACTGTGGCTCTTTGGAAATGTACATTGGTAAATTCTGGCTCCTTCTCAGGCTCAGGTTGGCCACCCTTGACTTAGATGGCTATGTAGTCCAATCAGCTGTGTTGCACAGCAAATGTGGGAATAAGTGAAACTCAGGGTATCTGATTGAGACAGTGCTACTTACACACTAGGAGACAATATAAGTTTTCCCTCACAGGTAACTCAAACAAACCTTGGTTACATCCATGCAGGTTTGTCTTTGTTTCGCCTCTTTATCATAAAAGCCAGATGAAGAAGAAGCAAGTGGCTTTCCCTGCACTTCTGCCTGGGCATTTCTCCATACTCAGCGCAGCTGATACAATGATGTTGTTTTGGTTTGTGAAGCTGGAGCTTAGACTGTCTATCAAGTTTGAACTGGATGAGGATGATTGATGATAAAATCATGCTTTAATTGCCTGACTTTGGCTGGAGACAGTGCTGTGACTCAATACGTGTGTTACCTGAGTGACTGAAATTAGGACAGCGGCGTTCAGCTGACTTAACAACTCCCCTCCTGTCGTGGGCCGTGAGATTTTATGATAGTGTATTTGGCAATCGTCAGAGAAGCCAGAGAAAAAGCATCCTGGTTGTTGTATCTGCAAGAGCACAGCACCTCCATGAACCCTGCACTACTGTGCACTACAGTGGAGTGAATTAGACTGATCAATAAAACGGGAGTGCTTTAGTCTGTGTATGGTATGCAGAGTGCATTGGTTGTGGCTTGTTGTGTGTTCGCTGCACCTTTAAAGGGGGAGCAGGCCCACTCCCCACTGCAGGGATGGCAGTGTTTTGTGTTTAGATGCAGCCTGTTACAAAGGAGTGAGACACACCCTGTACTCTCTTTCTCTCGTGGAGACCTGGGCTAAAATTTTCAAAAGGGTCACATTTTCCAAAACTTGACCCAGGAGTCCCATTTTCCGAAGGACTTAGGCCTTTAGGAGCCTAGTTCACACCCTGTGAAAGTCGGTGAGAGGCTCCTGAGTGCGTCAGCGACTTTTGAAAATGGGACTTAAGGCTAGATTTTCAAAGGTATTTAGGTGCCTAAGGATAAGTGCCTAGTGGGGATTTTCAAAAGCGCCCAGGTGCCTGACTCCAATGGTGGTTTAAAAAAATTCTGCCCCATGACTTGTATTATTTGTTAGTGCAGGCTGACTCTCAGAAAGAAATTCAAATTGCTGAATAAAAATGGGCAAAACTAGTCAACAGGTGTATTTGATAAATAGCATTCAGACAGTTAAAATGATGATTGTATGACGCTTTTATATATATTTGTAAGTCTCTCTCTTTCTCTCATGAGCTACCCAGCTGTTTTACAATACTCAACAGCTGTATTGTTTATTATCTAAACAGCACCATAGCCATGCATGGCACTTTTTAAACAAGGCCTCCACTAGTTAGCTATCATTTGTTACTTATTTATCTATCTCTTTGTCTCACTGTCTAGTTCTCTATCTAGTTGTATGTCCACACTCATCACCCTAGCATCTGAATACGTCTACACAGCAATTAAACACTTGCGGCTGGCCCCGGTCAGCAGACGCGGGCTTGCGGAGCTTGGGCTGAGGGGCTGCAAAATTGCTGTATAGTCACAAGGCGGGGGAAGGTGCCAGAGCCTGGGCTCCTGCCCGAGTGTCTACACAGCAATTTTTAGCCCTGCAGCCCATGAGTCCAAGTCAGCTGATCTGGGCCAGCTGCAGCCATGCTTTGGGGCTTTTATTTCAATGTAGCTGTATCCTGAGTGTCCGTTGATGCTTCTCAGTGTTGCTTATTTGCTTTTAGTCTTCAGAATAACACAGAGGACAGGGGGATTTGCACGCTCTGTTGATCATTGCATTTCTCATCCATGTTGCTGCCCAAGTTACTCACGATACCAGATAATCGGGAGATTCTAGGACTACAGATTCTAGGATTCACCTCTGCAGGAATTAAGGTCACTGGTAACAGAAGCTCCCATTACAAGAGATTTTTAGGAAGCTTCAGGGGTGAAAAGCCCAAATTCACCTCTCTGGTAAAAGTCTTATTTTAATGAGACCGTGTAGAGCCTCCTCCAATTGCAATATGCTCAGCTCCCGCTTTGGATTGGGCAACCGGTTCTCAGAAGCCAAAGGCAATTTTCCATGGAGAAAGCAGATTTAGGGTGTAATCATAGGTGTGTGTGTGTGGGGAATTGTGAAAGCTGTGCTATTATTTGGCATCCCCTAAAACGTTTGCCTGCCATGGGGCTTTACGAGGCAAGTTCCAGATAAAGATACAGATAAACGGTACCCATCCAGAATAAGGGGGAAATGAATGATTCACAGCATCATTTTAAAGAGAGATCATTTCAGACACCCTAAAAAAGTGCAAGGCATCTTAGTCAGAGAGAGTTACCGGGAGGCGTATGTGACATTGTTCTTGTTTTGCTTTTTTCCCTTCTGCGCTGCAGGGGCGTGTGACTGGGCAGGGTCATTGGCCAATTGAAGATCAAAATCTGTCAAGCACACCAAGCTCAAGAACACAATAAGATCATATCCTCGGTCACGCCCATGCAAGCCCAGCCCATCTCCCGAAGCAGCTAAAAGGGAGCATCTCGAGCACTGGATTCAGAGGGACTCACTTCCCTTCACTGTGCACCCATCTCCTTGCACCACAGAAACGGTGATTCTTCTCCTCTTCGTCTCCCACTCTGTTTAGAAGGAGCAGCCATGTATCTCCAGCCGTGCACGCCGTCCACTGGAGGCAGCAGAAGGAGCTACAGCTCATGCTCTGCCATTGGTGCTGGTGGAGGAGGGGGGGGCCGAGTCAGGAGTAGCTACAGCTCCTATTCCTCCAGGGGCTATGGAGGTGGCGGACGCTGTGCAGGGTTTGGCAGCAGGAGTCTGCATGGTGTAGGCGGAGGTGCGAGGATTTCTTACGGTGGAGGATTTGGGTGCAGAGGTGGTGGCTTCGGTGGCGGCTTTGGAGGTGGAGCGGGTGGCTATGGAGGTGGAGCGGGCGGCTTTGGAGGAGGACCGTGTGGCTTTGGAGGAGGAGCGGGTGGTTTTGGAGGAGGAGCGGGCGGCTTTGGAGGAGGAGCGGGCGGCTTTGGAGGCGGACTGGGCTTTGGTGGACCCAGCTTTGGACCCGGCTTTGGACCTGGCTTTGGACCTGGCAGACCTGGGCAGCCTGGAGGCATCCAGCCCGTTCACGTTGACCCAAGCCTCCTGCAGCCGGTCAATGTGGAGATTGACCCCCATATCCAGCAAGTGAAAACTCAGGAGAAGGAGCAGATCAAGGTCCTCAACAACCAGTTTGCAGTATTCATCGACAAGGTGAGAAGTCAGGGCAGTAGGGGGGCACTTGGAACGGCTTTGTGTACTGCAGAAAGGGTGGTTTCTGTATTTCCATCTCAGTTTTGGTAAGAAAGGACAATTGAGCAGTGATCAGAAATAGGCTAGAATGTCTCATCCAGAGACCGAGAGAGATCAAAAGCTTCTCCTGAATGGGCCTTGCCATGGATTCAGCTACCCAAGCTACTCTTGGGCTTTGAGCTGTAGGATGCTCCAGAAAGTCACGTTCAAGTCATCACAACATCTTTAGCATTCGCTAGCTGGTCGTACTACTGTGAATTTCTCTTTCCACATGGCCTCCTGTCAAATGCTACCTAATTTGATTATCAAATGACCCCTTTACAGTGGAAAACTAGGATTTCTAATTTGGCAGATCCTCAGCTTCAATGCAACTAGGACAGTTTACTCTAGCTCAAGATCTGCCCCAGAATGTTTTCAGTGATGGAGCTCACTATTTCAGATTCTGTTTGGTTGCCATTCTGAGTTTTGACGGAATAGTCCTAAGTTATATTGCAAAGTGCTGGTTGGAGGGCAGTGAGCGGAAAGGTTTTTGCAAAAATCGGTTCTCCTAAAATTTTCCAAAAGTTGAAACATTTCAATGTGCTCAAAGATTTTGCAAAACAGGGTGAAAATGCAACTGAAATGTTCTGCAATTTGGTTTCAAATCCCCAAATGCCATCCATATCTTGAAATTTCATCAACCTTTCAAACTTTGATGACTTTGACCACCTTCGATATTACCATTCAACTGAGAAAGAACTCTCCTGTTTGCACAATGCAGCAGGATCTTTGAGTAGTGCCGCTCTTCCAAGTATTATAGGGAATACTTAATCCATCTGCTTTTTGGGTTTCAGGTCCGGTTCTTGGAACAACAAAATAAAGTTCTGGTCACCAAGTGGGAACTCTTACAACAGCAAGGCGGAACAATTATTAGGAAGGACTTAGCGCCCTTGTTTGAGAATTTTATCCAAACCTTGAGGAGGAGGCTAGATGGACTCCAAAATCAGAAGGGACAATTGCAGTCAGAACTGGAGAACATGCAGCAGTATGTCGAGGAGTACAAGCGCAAGTAAGTGCATTAAAAGAGTAAGAAACAAAATATTAAATTAAAACATATTACAGTTATAGCAAACTCGATCAATCAATTTACTGTGCCTTCAGTGGTAAAGGGCAGGGGCTAGTTTTCACCATCCATAAACTCTTTGATACCAATTATGGCTGAAAATCCCAACATGGCCTAATTTCAAAGGCACAAATGGCAGAGAGGCACCTGACCCTGGGTAGTCAATGGGAATTGGACCGCTAATTCCCATCTGTGGTTTGAAAATCACAAGAAGGCTAAAGCCCAAGAACAGAGAAACATTTTTATTCACTACTTAAGAAAAAAACCCACCCCATTCTGTTTATAGGTATATAATAAGCCCTGAGTTCTAATGTTCTTTCTTATCAGTTGCGTTACAGCAGTTCTTTTCTTAAGAGGGTGGCTGATGGGCTGTGGACCTCGAGGAAGAAGTGTGTTTTGAGGAGGGATCTGAAGGTGGAAAGGATGTAGGAGTGATGAATTGGATCCCATCTGGATGCTAGCAAGAAAGAGTTAGTGGTAATACAACATGAAGGGTCATTTAGATGCTCATCTTTGGTGTAGTAAAATGGGGAAGAGAAGGAGATGAGAACAGAGAGTTAGACAGGTTCTCTGATTTAAATATCTAGATTATTTGACATTAGACTTGATTTGAACCTTAGTTGAGTCTAGCCTTTCTTTACTGGTAACTGAAGCAGCAAAACTCAAATAAACCCAGCTTGTCTCTTTACTTGAAACAGGTACGAAGACGAAATCAACAAGCGCACAGCTGCTGAGAATGAGTTCGTGGTGCTCAAGAAGGTAAGCAGCGATGCTAACTAAAGAATGCGGTGGGAAGCTTTAAACAGGGGGTCAGCGGGATTCTGTCTTCAATGAAAATATAACCAATGACAATCATAATTAGAAGCAAAAAAAAAAAAAAAAAAAATGCCAGTTAGACATAGTCCTGCACCAAAATACCCAAGTTGCTACGACCTGTGTGTTACAACCCAATATCCACTTGTGATTGGGTAACTGAATTTGTCAGATGCCCAGAAAAATATATGTCTGCCTATGCAGGTATTTCTATGGTGCCCATCACAGTGCTATCTGAGTACCTGACAAAAATTAACACATTTTTGTGCCTTACAAGTCAGGTTTTCAGCTTCTCCACTTAATGTCCACAAAATCTTCCAAAGATGCTACATCACCTTGGTCTTATTGTAATGGGGAATAAAATAACTAATCCCGAAGGTCCTGTTTTCCCCACACCTTTCTGAGCGCTACATTGGAAGCCCCAACAGCAGAACAGCTGTTTCTTGACAGGGAACACAGAATGCTATTTCTGCCATGTTCAACCATACCCAATGGGAGATTAAACAATTCACGGTATCTCTGATCTTTCCTTCAGGATGTGGATAATGCCTACATGGTTAAAGTAGAATTGGAAACAAGGGTGCAAGGTCTGACTGATGAAATCAACTTCTTGAGATTTATATTTGAGGAGGTAAGGAGTCTTCCGTTTCCCTTGAGCAGCTGGTAATTGGGTGATGTAGATCCCTTCCAAAGAGGCTTGACTTTGATTAGCTACCAGGGTTGGGTTTCTCTTGGGTGATGGCTAGAGCTGTTGGAAACTGACAATGATTTTTTTTTCCTTCTGCAAACATTTGTGCCAGAAAGTCTGACTCCATACAGGTAGAGACTGACTCATTTCTAACCTGTAACCAAATGCCAGGCACCTGAAATCACCTTTAGGATGCCAGATTTTCAGAGCCGCTCAGCACCCACAGCTTCTGCTGAAGTCAATAGGGGCTCCTTTTTTTTGAAAATCAGCCCATTTATTCGGAGCGTAAATATGGATCTAGAGGCCTAACTTTAAGCAAACATGTTTGATCATTGTAGCCGCAGACAAATGGACTGAACTCAAGGCTGAGGACCAGTTCTAGTCTCTGCTTTGTCACTGAAGGGTCTCAAGAATTCTTGGCACTTATTGTATAGCACTTCACAGACATTGGGTTAAACTGCGGCCCTAATGAATCAATGGGACTTTTGCCATTGAGTTTAATTATGCCAAGTTTTCACCCTTTGGCTTCAATTTCCTGAACTAAGTAGCCCAGTACTCCTATAGTTCAGAAATGCTGACATGCTGTCTAATTACCAGGGCTGGTGGGGAAACGGGGAAATATTTGTTAACAAATTTCCAAAATGCTTCTGTTTGGGAGTTCTTGAAAAAGGGCTGATTTCTCATATTTACATCTATTTTTGTAGAATATGCCACATTCTCCCCACCCCTTCCTTTCTATTTTTGTATAATGGGGGGGGGGAGCGGGAAGGCAAATGTTTTCATTTTCCAGTTTCAGCTGAAGAATGAAACTTAGCCACAAAAAGTTTTCTTTTTGAGACAAGGCTGTTTATTTTCCTTTAAGAATTTTGATCAGCTCTCATAATTGCTGTGACTTTGGAAACAAGCCAAGGACCTCCTTGTACCACCCTCATTTCTGAAAGATATCCTCCTCCTCAGCTGTGTTTATTCTATGACAGGCTATGTCTGTTCTAAATGGAAGTAAACAGATCTCTGTAGGCAGTCTTTAGATTGGAGAATAGGAAAAGGGGCAGAGATGGGAAATAACATGAATGAACGATACAGGAGAGAGATGACTAATGTTTTGGTGCTTTGCAGGAATTATCTCAGTTGCAGACGATAAGTCGGGACTTATCAGTGGTTGTATCCATGGATAACAACAGACATCTAGATCTGGATGGCATCATTCAGGAAGTCCGAAATCAATATGAGATCATCGCTCAGAGAAGTAGAGCTGAGGCAGAGGCCTGGTACCAGTCCAGGGTAAGTAATCAAGCGGCTAAAGATACGTGGATGGTAAATATCGCTCACCGCTGATTCATAAATACAGCTCAGTTGCAGTGGAAGAACTACACATAGTAAGCAAATATTTACACCTATAGACTTCCAGGCAGGAGCTCCCTTCTTACACACAATCCAAGAGGATCCATGGTTCATGTTTGTGCACGAATTCTGAATAGAACCAAAGATGTGGAATGGGGTCATGGGGGCTTCACACTGCAGAGAACCATATTGTAGTTCCCAAAGATCTCTGCATCTATGTGGGTGCCTAATGGAGATACTATAGGCCAGTATGATGGGCAGCAGACATGGCACAGCAGCTGCCTAACAATTACCAAGTGTTCTGTAGGTATCAGCGATATGTGGTTCAGTGGTTGTTTTATTTCTGCCCATCAGTATGAAGAGCTGCAGAGCACAGCTGGAAGACACGGGGACAACTTGCGCAACACCAAGACAGAGATCCAAGAGCTAACGAGGAGCATCCAGAGAATGCGGGCGGAAATTGAAAGTGTGAAGAAGCAGGTATGGCTCGGGAACTTTTTATATGTATCAGTGCGGGGCTGGATCAGGGATAATATTCCCTTGGCATTCCAGGAGCAGCAGTAGAGTTCTGGAAGCCCTTTCGCAGCCTGCAGGCGTGGCATCTGCTGATTAAAAACACCAATGCTGGTTGAAGTCGGTGAAACTTGCAGATCTTTGAGAGTCAGCACTTGCTTGGAACGCATCTGCCTCCTTGGCGGGCTCCATCTCTCAGCACTTTGTAATATGGGGTGGTGTGGGGAATGGAGAGCCAAGCTCTCCTGCGGGGTGTTGAGTCACACTAGGCAGCTAATGCATACACAACGTGGAGACAGCCACTTTTTTTTGCGGGGGCGGGGAATGAAAAATTGAAATTTTTGGCAATGCCCCAGGTCGTTTTCCAGCTACACGTAGCCTTGGTGAATCCGATCATGAAGTAGGTCTAGAGTGGAATTTAGACATTGCCTTTCCTCTTTTGCAGATCGCAAATCTGCAGTCTGCCATTGCTGAGGCAGAGGAGAAGGGCGAGATGGCCCTCAAGGATGCTAGGGCAAAACTGGATGATCTTGAACATGCCCTGCAGAAAGACAAGGCGGATCTGGCTAACTTATTGAAAGAGTACCAGGAACTGCTGAATGTCAAACTTGCCCTGGATATTGAGATCGCCATGTACAGGAAACTGCTGGAAGGAGAGGAGTCCAGGTAGGTGCATTGCCTGTTGGGATTTGTGTTTCAAATGGTTTCAAGTTCCCAGATTTGCTGGTAGGAGCTATTATAAGTGGGAAATAAAGAAATACTTAGCAACATCCTTTGCACTAAGGATGGGAAGTTCTGAAATGAGCAGGGCTCTTTGGAAGCATGACCTGCTTTCCTGGATGAATGACCTATGTCCCTTTCCCTACACAGGATAGCCGGAGGTGGCCATGTGAATGTCTGTAAGTAGCTTGTGGTCTTCACGTTGATATATGTTGTTTGTATTTCCCTGGGGTTTGTGGGCTATCCTTACGCTGACGGGGTGACCCTGTGCTTTTCTTGCAGCTGTCATTGGTGGAGGTGGAAGTGGAGGAGTCATCGGGGGTGGATTTGGCGGCGGAAGCGGAGGCGGCATCTGTGGTGGTGGATTCGGCGGAGGAAACATAGGATTCGGCGGCGGAAGCGGAGGAGGGATCTGTGGCGGTGGATTCGGTGGAGGCGGAGGATTCAGTGGCGGAAGCGGAGTTGTCGTCTGTGGTGGTGGATACGGCGGCAGAACCGTTGGAGGTGGTGGCTTCTCTTCTGGAAGCGGAAGAGGCTATGGAGGTGGCGGCAGCGGCATCTGCTCCAGCGGCGGTTCCTCGGTCACACGGCGATGCACCACGTCTTTCTCCACCAAATCCGGTTCAGGAGGGTACTGAGCACTGGAGCCAGGCCCCAGAAAGAAAGAAGCATCTTTTTATCTTCAAATGGCAGCAGCACAGCCCACCTAACCCAACTCTGGTATCCAGAAAAGAAATGAACTGTATCCCTTACAGCCCACACCCTCGAAACACCACCTGATCCCGACCGCATCTTCCCCAAAGGGAGGGCGGGAGCGATGCGCCATCCTGGCAGCAACGCCTGCTGGGTTTAAACCAAATGTCCGTATCAATTGAAATGCACCCACCGATTAAATGTTATAAGACCCTGTAAAGTAATGCATCACTTGAGGATATCAATAAGCAGCGAGCTGATTTAGAGGAGGGAGAGCTCTGCCCCTCTGGGTGTGCTGTAGATTTTTGGCTGTTGTGGCTGTCAAGGGGTAATGTGTATAAAACTCAACTTTCCTTCTCTTTTCCTAGCGCTTCTTCCAAAATGGCTATGTTTTCTTGGGTGCTATTGTATTTCCTGTGCCTTGCATCTCCTATTTGCGTGCTTTACAAATAGGTCTGAGTTGCGGTAAATGTGGGGGGAATTATAATCCACCTTCAGCTGAGTCGAGGAATTAGAAATGTTTGTGTGGCTATCTAGACACGATAGGCTTCCCCTTAAGGAATGATTAGGCAGGTTTGTTATTTTGGGTATCCAAAGACAGGCTCTAACCAACATTCACCATAAACCAATTCCACTCATCCCCCATCCTCCTTTAGTTGCACCTGATTCCACCGGATGTATTTGTGCCTTTATTGTAAAGATAACAGAGCAAACTATTCACTGCAAAGCATTCTGTGATGTAGAATATACTGTACTGTCACCATTTACCTACCTTTCCTACTCATGGGGCATCCCATTTTCTTGGGGTGTGACCATTTTCAATAAACTGCAGACAAGTCAGATCATGTCTATGTGTCATTATTATTATACAAGACTGAATAGGTCTGTGGTCAGGATCCTGAATGAAAAGCCAGAGCTGTTCTTCTGGTTAAAAAACAGACATAAAATGATACTCTGGGCAAAATTCTCAGCTAATGCAAATCAGTGAAGGTCTGTTGAAGTCCATGGACCTAGGCCAGCTTACAGTCTGGCCCCGTATGTTCTGAAATGTTGTTAAGATTATTGACATAGGGTTCATTTCCTAGAGGCAGGGCAGTTTGAATTTTTTTTTTGAGGTCACCGTGCAGCTGAAAAGAAATAATAACAACTGGGCCTGGTTTTCCATTATGCTAGTATTATGCCAGTGTGACTCTACTGAAATCAAGGGAGTCACACTTCGTGTTATGGAGTGGTGAATAAAACCTAGGTCTCTACATTACTGTGGTCACAGCAGACAAGACCCACATGCTACTGAATCTGAGACACATGTCCTTTGAGCAGAGAAAGAGAAGTGTCAGTGGAACAATTCTCACCAGCACGTTGTGTAAGGTGGGAGCTTGGTGCTCATTATGTCTAGCAAAGATAAAACAACATTTAATCCCTGGAAACTGAAGCTAGATGCACGGGAACTCAGGTGCATGTTTTTAACAGAGAAGGTAATTAACCATTGAAACAGCCTGGGAAGAGGTGGATGCTCCATCACATGGACACCAAGACTTGATGTCTTTCTAAAATGTACCCTTTAGCTCAGCCAGAAGTTATGGGAATGATGCAGGAATCACAGGGTGAAATCCTACAGCCTGTGTCATGCAGGAGATTAGAAGAGATCCCTTCTGGTCTTAAACTTCTCTGGGCTCCGAAGGGCAATAAATAGGCAAATTTCCGAAGAAACCCCAGCTTAGTTGTAACTTGAACTGATTGAACACTGGAATTTTCATCCAGTGGGAAATTCTGATATTTCAAAATTTATTTTAGTCCTGAATTGGTGCCAAAAGCTGAAAAATCAATTTTTTTCTGTCAGAATGGAAAATTCCAAAAATTTTGGATTCATAACGTTTTGTTTTGATGTTCCCAAATTGAGATGGTTTGTTTTGCCTCGGTTTGACATTATTGTGTGTCCCACTTGAGCTGCTGTAGAGCCTGGTGGCAGTTGTCATATGAGTGCCTCATGTGTCCATTCTCCTCGATGGGCTGGGTGCCCATGAAGCACTGCGGTAATGTAACTCCCATGATGCACTGCGTTGGTTGAGCCTGAGGACTCATCCAGTGCTCTGAGGGCATGAGGCTGTGGGGGATCACTCAGAGCATCCGACAGCCTACCTCTCAGCAGGATGGGGATGTTGGTAAATGTCACCGGTGAAGGGCTACAATGAATGGAAGTTTTGAGTACAGAATCACCCCAATGGTAGAGTGCATCATGGGAGATGTAGTCCAGTCAGTAAGCCTGGCTCTGGGAGAGAGAGAGAGATGGGGGCATGAAGCATCCGAACTGCAACTCCCATGAGGCACAGCAGTAGCTCAAGTTAATGTCAAACTGACTTGAAACACAAAAAAAAATTTTTTTTTCAGTTTGACAAAGTGAAACATTTTGATGAGGCCCAAACCGACCTGCGAGGAAGTGTTTCAGTTCGATTTTTTGTCATGGAAAATTGAAATATTTTGGCAAAAATACAAATTGTTTCTGTGGAAAATTTCAATGCTGAAGAACCTGCATTAGCTGCCAAAAAATAATAATAATATGGGCTAGCCATTCGAGGGTGTACACAGGGGCTCAGCCAGGATTGTACGCAGGCAATTAACCTGAGTGGGCACGGCCAGACTGCCATTTTTAGGTGCTGACTCAGGCACAGGTAGTGGGGGTACATCTACCCAAGCTGGGAATCGCACCTCCCAGCTCTTGTGTGGACGTAGCCTAACAGTGCAAATCCATCACCATGCTGGCATAACCAGGTAGTAAAGGAGTTCTCCTGTCGAGGGGAGTCCTCAGGTGGCATAGAGCTGCTGAAGTGCCTCTACACCCCAACCTCCCTGTAGCGGGGGTGGTTACCCCGCTCCTGCCCTGAAGGGCTTAAAACAGCCCTGGGAGAGGGCTGTGGCAGGGAAAGTTGGGCTGATTGGGGAAACCGCCTCAGCTGTGGCCACGCCCCAAACGGACCCAGCTGGCCCTATAAAGGCCAAGGAAGCCAGGAGCAAAGCAGTCTCTTTCTAGTAGTAGAGAGAGAAGGGTCTGGCTGCCTGGAAGCTGAGAGGGTACCTAAAGTAGAGCAGGGCTCGGGGAAGGCTAGAAGGAGCTGGGGAGCTCCGGCCTGGAAACCCCCGAGGCTGCAGGCCTCGTTAAAGGCCAGAAAAAGGTACTGTGGAGCAGGGCTGGGGAAAGGCCAAGGGAGCCGGGGAGCTCTGGCCTAGGAAAGCCCCAGGCTGCAGGCCTGATAAGGCCTATTAAGTATGGGTTTGCAGGGGGCAGCCCATGGGTAGGCAGAGGCAGCAGGTCCGAACCCCTTGCCTGTGATGAGTGGCTGACACTGCAGTCTGCCCCAGTGAACAGGGGCTAGATGGGGACTGGGCAGTAGCCAAGACTGAGGCAAAGTGGGGGTAGTGGGTGGGGGTTCCCCTGGGAGGGAGAGACCCAGCCTGTGGGGGTACTGCCAGGGGGCAGCACCCAGTTAAAGGGGCACCGGGGTCCTGGGAGGGACACGGGGGCCAAGCGGTAGCGGGAGACCGGCCTGCAGAGGGTGCTCCAATGGCTGGAGAGCTAATTCCTCAAGACAACCAGCAGGAGGCGCTGCAGGGGTGAGTCCGCACGTTTACACTCCCTTGTTCCTGGCATTATGGATGTGGCAAAGGTGTCTCTACTCCTCAGTAACCCGCAACTGCTGGATCAGTCCTTTGAGGCCTTAGGCAGCCAGATGCAAAATAGAGAAGCCCTCGGGCTGTTCTAACTTGCACTGATTTGGTCTCTGACAAGCCACCGGATTAGTGTTTGGGATTCATAGATTGATAGCTTATAAGGCCAGAAGGGACCTCTGTGTGATTATCTGCTCTGACCTCCTCTATAATACAGGCCATAGAACTTCCCTGAATTAATTCCTCTTTGAACTACAGCGCAAATTTTAGAAAAACACATCCAATCTTGCTTTAAAATTTGCCAGTGGCTGGTGACTCCACCACAACCCAAGTTGAGAGGGAGCACAAAGATGCTTTAAAGCGATCTTTGCTCGTATTGCTTTTGTTTAGGAAGAAATCATGGGGAAAAAATAAAACATTCTGAAAATGTCAAAATGCCCCGTTGTGACATTCTCAGACCAAAGACTTTTTCATGTCAAAACAATTTTTTGTTTCAAAATGTACTTTATGTCAGCGGGGGAATGGTCCTGCTATTGTGGGGAGCTTTCCTGGCTTATACACAACCCCGGTGAGATGGGCTAGTGAGAGGATCTGAGTCCTTGCTCCCACTCCCTTTACCCAGAAACCTGCCTGACCTCGAGGGCTCCCCTTCCACTCTCCTGTCTGGCTGAGTCCTCGTAACCGCGACAAGGCTGGGCCCAGGATTCCTGGGGGGCTCCACCCCCAACCTTGTCGTGCTCACTCAGGGCAGGGGCTAGGGTGTCCCCACGCCGGGGCGCTCTCTCTGCTCTGGACGCTTCCCTGACCCACTGATCATCACACACAGTTCAAAGTAGATACAATTTATTAAACAGCAACCAATTAAAAAAAAATGGGAAAGGTGAAAGGAAAACCCGTCACCCCGCTCTGGGGCCCGGGGACATCACAAGCAGCGTCTCTGGGATGTCAGGGAAGTTCACTCTGTTCCTCACTCGTCCCAGGCCCTGGCTGTGTTGCAGGGATGCTGCGGGCCGAATACCTGCTCTGGCGGTGGCCACACACCCTCAGGCTCTAGGTGGCAGGATCCTTCTTCCCAGCGTCGCCCCCGCCCCGTCGGGGTTACAATCCCCCTCCAAGTCTGGCCTGCCAGGCCTCTTGGCTGGGGGCATCTCCCAGCGCTGGGCCCGCTGCCCAGGGTCCCTCCTCGCTCCCCCCAGCTGCTTACCGCACCCGGCTCCGGACGGCCCCAGCTCCAGCTCCACTCTGCCTCAGCACGGCTGCTGCTCTGCCTCCAGCTCCCTGGGCTGCTTCTCGGGCCCCTCGGGCTGGCCCAGCTCTGCTCCTCAGCTCAGCTCGGGCCCCTGCTCTCTCCTTAGCTCTGCCCCACGCTGACTGACCCAGGCAATTCCGTCTCACATGGAGGATGGGATCCCCCTGGCCTCCTGACTCCCTGATTAGCCTGCCTGCCCTGTCAATCAGGCTGACCTGGAGCATAGTCCTCTCCCCATTGTTCCTGAAGACTATCAGTCTCAGGGTCCTGATTTCCCATCGACCCCCCCCCCTTTCTTTTGGGACTGGGAGCTAGCCAACCACCCCCCCCCCCCCCGAGTTTTAGTAAGGGACATTTAGTTTATATTCAAATTTCAAAGGACAATATCGAAACCAAACATTTTGAATTTGTTGAAACAAAACACTTCGCTTGACCTGAAACAAATCTTTTTTCATAAGTTGGTTTCACAAAACTTTTTCAAAATGTTGTCTGTTCACCCCAATTTAGGATGATTTTTTTTTTAAATTCAGTTTTTTGCAGGACTAAAATCCGATTTTCTAACCGGTTCTGGTAGCACCATATCCATATCTAGATAGGCTTTTATACTGCCATCCAGGACTAGTATCCTAGCAATGCAAAGACATCAGATGATAGTCTTGGATATTTACCAGGAAATTCTCCTAGGAAAGATATACAATATTACATACACAGTCAGGAATGTACTGGTATAACTCCCGTCAGTTTGGCCCGGGGACTCGTAGTTATGTCACTGAGGGGAATCCCATTGCGTCAAAACTAATTTGATTGCAATGACACATAGCTGGGAGGATTCTTCATAACGGCTGGAATTAGAAATGCTATTAATTATCATCACCATCACTGTGAGTTACATTGTATGCATTGCGCCTCAAAGCCAGGTGCTTTATAGACGTAAAACAAGACAGACCGGTGTTTCAAAGATCTGACCATCGAAATGCGGACAAAAGAAATTGGAAAAGAAGAAAGAATCATTTAAACTCTTAGTATAATATTTACTCTGGTTTTCCTTTTTTATTAACCCCCCTCCCCTTTCTTTTAACCCTTCAGTACTGGATGTATCATTGCCATTAGTCCAATGCTTATATCTACCATGATATGACTTACCCTGTTGTTTGTATTATCAGTAGAACTGGTGGAATTATTATTATGATTATTATTTCTGAGACTTTTTTTTGATGAAAACTGGAAGCTGAAAAAATGTTGGTAAAAATTCTGTTTTTGTCCAAACGTTTCAGATTTTGGTTCAGTTTTGGGGTTTTGTTTTTCGAAAACTGGTTTTTTGTTTGTTTGCTTTACAGAATACAGTTTCTGAACAATGAACATTTTTGGTTTTGGTCAAAAAACAATAGTTTTTGCAGAAAATTTGGAAAAATGCCTAAAGTTTTAAAAAATTTCATGCAAAAATAATTAGACAAGTTAGGTGAGGTAATATCTTTTATTGGACCAAGAGACATGCTTTCGCGCTTACACGGCGCTCTTAAGACTTGAAGAAGAGCTCCATGTAAGCTCAAACACGTGTCTCTTTGGCCAAATGTAGTTGGCCCAATATTACCTAATGCACCTTGTGTCTGTCATATCCTGGGACCAACACTGCAAACAAAAACCTAGTTGGCATATTTGGATTATCACTATTTTCTTTTCCTTTTTAAAAAACTTATCCTAGATTTGTTTTTCATTCATTATTTGTTCACTCCCTTCCTCCTTCCTCTCCTCCCCCATCAGTGGTTTAAACCCCTTCCTGTGTTCATTTGCTGCTTCCCCCAATTAAGTCTCTTCCCCGTCCATGGCTCAATTAGGCCAGTATGGAACCCTCTCTTCATCAGTTGCACAGGTTGTTGAAGTAGCTAGACTCACATAAGCAAAGATCCAGTGGTTTTTTCGCGAGCCCACCACTTGCCTTTCCCCTTCATGGCCTTTAATTGGTGTGCCCCATGCAGACAGCACAGAGACCTTTCCCCTGGTATGCAGTCAACGCTGCACCCAGCACTACCTCTGGTGCTCTCATGCAGTCTCCCCAGAAAATGCCCCCCCAAATATATGTCCACCTCTCAATCTATACAGGTATTTCTGTGATGCCCATCACTGTGGCATCTGAGTGCCTCACCAAAATTACCACATTTTTGTGCTTTAAATTCCCGTTTTCAGCTTCTGAACTTACTGTCCCTGAAAGTTGCCAAAGGGATAGTTAGTTGAGGAGAGCAGTGGAGGAAAGAAAGAAAGAAAGAAAGAAAGAAAGGACATTCTAACCGTTATAGTGGTGCAAATGAATGACTTTATGCCATGTCCCCCTTGGTTTTATTGCAATGGGTATTAAAATAACTAATCCCGAAGATCCTGTTTTCCCCACACCTTTCTGAGCGCTACATTGGAAGCCCCAACAGCAGAACAGCTGTTTCTTGACAGGGAACACAGAATGCTATTTCTGCCATGCTCAACCATACCTAATGGGAGATTAAACAATTCACGGTATCTCTGATCTTTCCTTCAGGATGTGGATTGTGCTACATGGCCAAAGTAGAGTTGGAAACAAGGGTGCAACCTCTGACTGATGAAATCAACTTCCTGAGATATATATTTGAGCAGGTAAGGAGTCTTCCATGTCCCTTGAGCGGCTGGTAATTGGGTGATACTGGTCCTTTCCAAAGGGGCTTGATTTTATTAGATACCAGGGTTGGGTTTCTTTTGGTTTTCTGTTTGAAAACGATGATGAATTTTTTTTCCTTCTGCAAACATTTGTGCCAGAGAGTCCAGACTCCATACAGATACAGACCAACTCTTTTCTAACCTACAAATCAAATGCCACAACACCTAAAGTCACCTTTAGGCTGCTAGGTTTTCAGAGCTGCTGAGTACCCGAGCTTCTAATGAAGTCAAAAGCAGCTATGGGAGCTCCTCACATTTGAAAATCAGCTCAAATATTTAGAGGATAAATATGGGTTTAGATGCCCAATTGTAAGTAACCATGTTTGATAATATTAGCCACAGGAGAATGGACTTAACTCGATGCTGGGGGGGGGGGGGAGGTGTCAATCCTACTCCCTGTCTTGTCACAAGTGGCCTCAAGAATTCTTGGCACACTATAGCACTTCACAGACAGTGGTTGAAATTCTGGTCCTAATGAAGTAAATGGGACTTTTGCTATTGATTTTAATGAGGTCAGAATTTCACCCTTGGGTTCCCAGCTAAAAGTGCATACTGAAGTAGCCTTGTTCAGAAATGCTGAAATTCCATGTAATTACTAAAAAAAAAAAAAAAAAAAAAAAAAAAAAAAAGAGGAAATTTTGTTAAAATTTTTGCAAGATTTCAAAATTGCTTCTGTTTTGAAGTTATTTGAAAAGGCTGATTTTTCATTTCCCCCCTCAATTTTTGCAGATTCCTCCTTTATTTCCTACCCCCAGTTCTTCCCTCCCTTTTTCGTATAATAGGAGAAAATGAAAACATGTTTTCTGATTTCATCAAAGGAAAGGAAATGATGTCCTGAAAAGTTTAGATTTTGAAAAAAAGCAGTTTTTCAACTCCCAAAAATGTTGTTTGAAAAATTTTGACTAGGTCTTATAAACAGGGTGATTCTGGAAACAAGCAAAGTATGTTTTTTGTGCAACTATGTAGTTCAATGATTGTTTTGTCTGTGATTTCTTCTTCTCATGTGCTTCTACCACAATCATAGGTTTTTCCAGTGTTGGGCCCATGATATGACCCAGGCTGTAGCCCTCGTGAGATCTTCTATAGTGCACAGTTCCTCCGGGAGCTGGGAGACCAACAGATGTTCCATGGTTGGTCCCATGTGTCTGGGTAGTTGGAATAGCCCCACATCCACACCCTGCCCTTGTTCGAGGATGATTTAAACATCCCCAGGTTGACCAATCCTTCTTCGCACCTCGACAACGTCCATATGCATTTTGACATCCTTGTCAAGTATTTCCGGCCCTGTGTGCCGCACTTGCCGTCATGTAGCCACTGGCAATTGTGACAATTGGTGGTTGTTTGTGACAATCGGTATGAAGCACTGCAGAACACAGCTGGAAGGAATGGGGACAGCCTACACAACACCAAACGAGAGACCCAACAGCTAATCAGGTGTATCCAGAGCCTGCGAGCTGAAATTGAGAAGTTGAAGAAGCTGGTAAGGCCTGTGAACTTTTTCATATGTACCGGGCATGGGCCTTGATTGGGGATAAGATTATCCTTGGAATTCCAGGAGTGGCAGTAGAGCTTCGGAAGCTGTGTGCAGCCTGCAGGCGCTGTGCCTGCTGATAAAGACACGATACTCATTGAGTTCAATGCAGTTTAGGAAAGATTACAGCACATGAACGAGCAGGCTTAGACTGTCTGTGTTAATCGTCCAGCAGGTTGGGCCTGGAGCTTGAACGCTAGCAATCTGGGTTCGGGCCCAGGTCCTGACAATGATTCCCTTGGAGATCGCCTTTACGGTCTTCCCTGAATAAGGAGGGCCCTAGCCCTGTCCGCCATATTTGCTTGCAGTCATTGGAAGGAGCGTTCTCATTGTGGCCAGAGTCACAGTCTGAGAAGGGTAGTAAACTGGGGTGGGGGAGGTATCATGTACCTGGGCAAGTCACTTTCCTTCTCCGCTGCTCAGCTTCTGACTTGATTAGGGCTGGTCGAAATCTAGCACCCAGCAACCAAATGCAGAGAGAGACACACACAGCAGGCTGCTACCTAGGGCACAACTCCACCCACCTTGCTCCAGACTCATTCTTTTGCAGGCTGACCGCTGAGGACCCAGATTGCAGGCTTCCCTCAGAGCCCCCTAGCCTGCAAGCAGGACCAGGAAACCCTTTAGAATTTAAAGGGATAGCTTGTAATTTTAAAGCCGTTTTCAATACACCCCAGGAAAGAAGGGAAATTAATAGGCTGGTAAATTGAAAAGGCACGGACGGATACTTTAGGGGAGTCACAGACACTGCAGACATTTACGAGACACTATCACTATAATAACACAGGTCTGCAATCTTCTTTTACCACCATACACGCCTATACGCTATAGATAATAGGGAAGAATGCAAGAGAATTCTGAACCAGCCATTCTGGCTGAAGTGTTGATTCAGTGTTTAGAAGAGAAGGGCAAGATATTTTCAGAGAAAGGCTGTTGCCGCAAGAGGCACAGTGCTGTTATTGCTAAATACTTTGCCTTTGATAGCATGTCTCTGTAACCCGCTTGTGGCCATGTGTTACAGGATGTGAATTGTTACAGTCCCCAACTATAGCACTCAGCCAAGTTCTTTTCTTTTCTGGCTCACGACATCTGTCTTGTGTGGGTGGAAACTAGCTAGGGGAATCTGATATTAATTAAATCGATGCCTTCAGGGGTGGCAGACATGCTCTCTGCAGTGACAGAAAACGACCAACTGGTTTTACCGAGGCAATTAAGGTCTTTTTTTGGATCACACGCACTGTGCAAACAACTCGATGGAATGAGCTGACACTCTGCCCACCCCACCGGCGATCTGAAGGCTCAAAGGGGAGCATCTGATGGGTCGGACGGAGTGTGTGGGGCTGTCAATCTTCGGTGGAAAGTGACATGTTGCTAGGCAGGGCTGTGGGGATTAGAGCTGGGCGAGACCTTATGTGAGGACTTTTGAAGTAGCCCAGAACCAAAACCCTGGATCCAAACACCTTGGACCCTCGGAGTGCTCAGACAGGGAACCAGATGCCTCTCTTTTGGCAGTACTGGAAGAGAAATTAATCTAATTATTCTTACTTTTGTAAATTCTTTGGGATTGGGACCTGTCACGGGGTCCACTCACCACAGGAGGCACCTTCTCCTGGTTGCTCAGGGGATTAGCTCTGACCAGGCATTTCACTCTCCTCTGGTGTGTCTTCCCCCATTGTCTTTTCATCCTGCGGATTCCTCTCAATCCAGGAACCACAGCCTCCTTTTCGTGACTCGGCTCTCCGGACAGGTCACTACATGATTCCCCGTTCTGGGGTATGTAACAAAGTCTTTCTGGAACAAATCAGTGAGTCCACTGTCCTCTGCCTGGTCGGTGCCACATCCCCAGGGGCTGGTTGGGGAACCCGGGCCCATCCTCTACTTTGGGTTCCAGTTCAGGGGCCCTCTGGTCAGCAGCCAAGGTCTACAATCGTCTTCCTCGCTGCTTTACCCATGAGCCTGCTCCTAGCTTCCTGGCTTCCGCCCTCTCTGGGTTTGCCAGCCTCCCAACTCCCTCTTCCCAGGGAGTAACTGCACTACTCTCTTTAGATCTAACACACCTCCCTCCTCCCAGGGAGTGACCTCAGACTACCTCCCTCCAGTCCTTTCTGTTGCCAGCTGAGCCTGGTCTTCTTAAATCTCTGCTCCCTGTCTCCTTCTCCAGATGTAGCCTGGGCAGTTTATTGGCCCACTCAACCATTTTAACCCTTCCAGGCCCTGTATGGAGTGAACAGCCCATCACAGGACTGTTTTGTTGTTCTGTGTTTGTACAGCACCTTGCACAATCAGGTCCTAGTTATGATAACTTTGAGAGTGGATACTATGGTAATGAGTGCTACAGAAAAGCATGTTGTCATAATAATCATAATTAATAAGTCATATAGTGCCTTACATGTTCAAAGCACTCGTCAAACATTAATTCTCCCGTCCACATCCCCAGTAGGCAGGCAAGTAAGTATTTATGAAAGCTAACAGCAACAATAGCCAAGTTTGCAAGCTCCAATACTCGTCCAACTTTTCTTTTGCAGCCAACAGCTCAGTGGCGAACAACTTCACACGAGGGTGATTGAATGGTGATCCAGAGTCAACATATGTAATTACCACCTTTACTACCATTTAAAATGGTTTCATTAAGCTCAGAACACCCACACTGCTGACATGAAACTGATCCTCAAGGGTATATATCACTCCCTGTTTAGTTGGGAGTGTATGCTAAAAGTATGTGAACCTTGTACCTCAAAGGGAAGAAGCCCAGCAAGTGAGAGGGATATTCAGTTAGATGCAGATTCTACCAGCTGAGTGGTGAAAAGTGGCCAAAACAGGAGGTGGGATTCTGGCCCAAATCTTTCACCTATTTTTGCAATCAATTCATTTTTTTTTACAAGACGATCATTGTCACGTACCTCTCAATCACTCTTTAGTGATAAATTGGGTTGTTAATAAGATTAGCAAACACAGCTGTGTTTCGTCACCGGTTCCTGACTCTGATTTGATATGACTATAATTCCCTTGCCTCTGGCAGAAAAAGATGATCATCTTTAAGACACGCTGGGTGACCGCAGTGCAGCGCATTCTGCACCCAGGTGACATGATGAGATCAAAGACTGACAATTGCATGTAGAGAAAGTCACAAAAGCTATATGCTTGTTCATGCTATGACAGCTTCTAAAATAGCTTCCGTACCAGGAGAATAAGGCAAAATGATTTCCATTATTCACTTACAGTGATGAGGTGCATCAGATCCCATGCTATTAAAGAACAAATGTAAGTAAAGCGGCTCAGAAATTTTCCAGGGTAAGGTTTTTCTCTTGGAAAATCTTGATTCATCTAAAGTGACGCCTTTTGCAGAAAGTGGGAAATAAATGAAAGAAGGCATTTAAATGAGCTTGTTCCGTTTTGACATTATTGGACTGTGACATTTCTATTTTTCATTTCAAATGTTCTTTTCTATTATAAAACATTTATAAGGATTTAAAAAATGTTGACGTTGGAACAAAACATCTTGATTTTATTGAAACAAAATGTGTTGATGAGGTTTTTTTTTCAGAATTTTGTTTCATGAGAAGTTGCAAATTTTTGTTCCATTTCAGTACTGTCCTAGTAAACAGAAAATCTGGTTCCCATCCAGCGCAAAACGTAAGATGTATTAAACGTAAGTGCTATTAAATAATAATAAAAAATCCAGCATTACTTAGACTGTAAACTCTTTGGGAAATTGACCATCATTTTGTTCTGTATTTGTACAGTGCCTAGCGCACTGGGGTCCACATCCATGACTGGGGCTCCGAGCTGCTACCATAATAATAATAATAACAGCAATCTATGTTTACATAGAATATTTTCCAAAACGGATTGGAAAACCAACATTTTCCTTCAAAATTTCCCCTCCCCCCAGTTTCTGTAGGACCTATCAAAACAAAACATAGCCTTTTCTGTGATTTTAAAATGTTGATTTGAAATTAAATGAAAAATTTCATTTTGTTCAAACATAAAATGGCATTTCGGTTTGTGGAAACAACAATTTCAGATTTCCATTTGCAGTTTTGTACTTTCCCTCTACCCCTTTTTCTCCCCATTTTTTTTCACTAGAAAAAGTGAGAGAAAGTGCAGAAAAATTCACACTCTCTCAGTGGCTTTGCGTTTTTTCAATTGGAAAATTTCCAGTGGAAAATTGCAATTTAGATGGAATCATATTTTCAGGTGAGAACATTTTTCAACCAACCATACTGAATATCTTCGGAAAGTATTCCCCCAACTTCTGAAAGCTGAGCCATCTTTCATGATAATGACACCAGTTGTGATTTCACCTGCAGCTCTTCTATGTGTCTTACCTGTCCTAACTGATACAATTTCCATGCCCTGACGGTTAGTCACTTTGTGGAAAGTTGGGGTAGAGATTCATAATCCGAGCTTTCCTCTCCTTTCCTATGTGCGTTGACAACAGTGAAAAAGTTAACAACGTTAACTTTGCAACATCATCATTGGCATCTGACTTAGGCCTGCCTACACCAAAATATTATATCTGCCCAACTACATCAGTTAGGGATGTGAAATATTTTGCACCCTGTTTGATATAGTTAGGTTGACTGTAGATGTTGACTGTAGATGCTGTAGAATTCTTCCGTCAACCAAGCTACCGTCTCTCAGAGAGGTGGATTACCTACATCAATGCAAAAACCCCTTCTGTTGACACAGGAAGTGTCTACGCTACAAGGACAAAACCGCAGTGCCATACCTTTGCGCCTGTAGCCTAGACATAGCCTCTGTGTGAAGGCTGCCTTCTTGATCGACACATCAGGAATTGAACGGGGGATCTCCAGAGCTAAAAACATGAGCGGCTCCAGCTCCTTAGACAGGGGTAGTAACAGACTCATATCCTCTGTGGATTGGACACAAAGGAGGGTCTGGAACATGCACTCATCAATGGGTTACTTTCTGGGTACAAAGGAAGCACCAGCGGTTCACATCAGGTCTATCTTAGATAATTATGTAGCACCCCCTTACAGTAGTATCTGAGCACCTCACAATCTTTAATGTATTTATCCTCCCTCGCCCCTAGGAGGTAAGATGTGCTATTATCTGCATTTCATAGATGAGGCACAGAAAGAGGGTCAGTGACTTGCCACGGTCACACAGGAATTCTGTGGTAGAGTTGGGACTTGAGCCCAGATCTCCCAAATGGCAGGTGAATGCCCTAACCATGGGACCATCCTTCCTCAAATCCCAGAAAAGCTTCCACTTGTTTAATGCCCATCATTTAGCGAAAGACTCAGTCGCTCATGATTTTAGCTCTGGTGGTCGCTGGTCCAACCCCAGATGTGTTGGCCAAATTGGGGATCGTCACACAGTGCTTATTTTACCATCAAAAAACCCATCCACCCTGGAACGAAAATATTTTTTGTGCCGGGGGTGAGTTTAGCTGAAGTTAAGTGTTTAGTAGGTTGGAATAAAGAATTGGCTTCCTGCCAGGAAAACCAAGCCCATGAATAGCTGAGATTGTTTTCTTTACACCTGCTCTTCCAACCCCAGCTCAAAGACATATAAAGGAGGACGGAGCAGCTGTCATGTCAGAGGGGCGCCTACTCCTCCTGTCCCAGCTCTGTTCTCACGCCGTAGCTTTGTCATAGTGCTCCGGAGTCCTCTTGGAACAAGCCACCATGAGTCGGCAGCTGAACGCCAGAGCCGGAGGTTGCAGCAGGGGCTTCGGCAGCATCTCTGCGATTGTTTCCAGTGGGGGCAGATCCAGCTGCACCTCTCTGAGCCGAGGAAGAAGTAGACACTGTGTCTTTGGCAGCAGAAGTCTCTATAATCTAGGCGGGATTAAAAGCGTTTCCAATAGCTTGATTGGTGGAGGCTGGCGGCTCGGCGGTGGCTTTGGTGGTGGATTTGGCACTAGTGGCGGGGCTGGTGGCTTTGGTGGTGGTGGGTTGTTCAGTGGAGGAGTTGGTGGTGGGAGGAGTAGCCCTGGGTTCTCTATTTGCCCACCTGGTGGCATCCAAGAAGTGACCATCAACCAGAACCTGCTTGTGCCACTCAACCTGGAGATCGACCCAGAGATCCAGAAAGTGCGAGTGCAGGAGAGGGAGCAGATTAAGACCCTCAACAACAAGTTTGCCTCCTTCATCGACAAGGTGGGCCCGGTAGTTTCTTAATTATTTTAATTGTCGTCATCATTGTTGCAGATTCAGCAAAGCCTCCATAGTCGTGATAACACTTTAGCATGGGCCTAAATTTAAGCATGTGCCCAAGTCCTGCTGAAATCATCAGCATCATTATTCTGCTTCTCAGGACAGCTAGAGAGGTGTGTAGGGGGATACATAGATTCATCAATTGGTTGATCAGTAGTGGAATGTGTAGGGGGTAGATTAATAAATAAACAGAGGGTCAGATGCTACCGATTTTTTTTATTTCCATTGCATTGAGAATAGCAAATGACCAAATCCTGTTGAGGGTTAACCAAGATTTCCCTGATGCTGGAATGGGAGATGAGCAGGTTGCTAGGGTAACTGACCTGCCAGTGCTCTGGAGGATCGTCTCCAAAATCTGGGGCCTCTTTTCTCTGTTTGGATCTCAGGTCCGATTCCTGGAGCAACAGAATAAAGTTCTGGAGACCAAATGGAACCTGCTGCAGCAGCAGCCCACATCAAATGCTGGGAACAACCTGGAGCCCGCCTTTGAGGCCTACGTTGGCAGCCTAAGGAAGCATCTTGATAGTCTGGTGGGGGAGAGGGGAAGGCAGGACTCAGAACTGAAGAACATGCAGGATCTGGTGGAGGACTTGAAGCACAAGTATGTGAAGAAAGCGCTGGGTCGCATTCATGTTCTCCATGGACTAAGGGCCAGGTTTTTAGAGGCATTTAGGCTCCTGAAGATGCAGAAAGGCACCTAATGGTATTTTCAAAAGCACCTAGGTGCCCAGCTCCCGACGTGAGCTGCCACTTATTGAGCGCCTCCTCATGCAGTGCTGTCCCTCTATTGTCCCTCTTCGGGGCCCCTGATGAGCTCCACAGAGTCTGTCTTGTGAGTAGTGCCAACCTCTACCTGGGACTGGTTTAATGACCGCAGACAATGCCACATAGTCCTTAGTGTCTCAAAAATAAAATCCAGCAATGCAACCCCAGGGCTTCACTCCAGTCTCTGGCTTTTCTGCCCACCTCAGTGGAGTTCTTCTCCTGCCAGCATCTGTTCTTTGCAAGGTTGCTACTCGTAGCTGTTTCTAGCTAGAGCTCAGCCTTCTGGATATAGCTCCTTCTCCTACCTGCCTCTCCCCTNTCTGTGTGTGTGCCACGAACATAACAATAATGTTGGCAGGGGGCATGCATGGGGAAGAGAAGATAGTACAAAAATACAAACACATAAAACAAAGGAAACCTTGGACCGTTCACAAGAAGGGAAGTGGCTTTAAAGCTATGGGGAGAAGGCTTGGCCACCGACATAAGTTGAAGGCAATGCGGTATAGTGGTTAAAGCAAGAGACTGGGAGCCAGGGCATCTGAATGCCATTAGCATGCTGAGTAACTTTGGGCAAGTCGCTTTCCTGCTGTATGCCTCAGTTTCCCCATTTGCAAGAGGCAGACAATACTGACCTACCTACCTGGGACAGAAGGTCATGAATGTTTATACATTTTGGGTGAGAGACTTTAAAAATATCTAAATTACATAATAGAAGCCAGGTTTGATTTTATTTAAACTGTTTGTATTTCTAAGAGTGGGATTCACAGGCAAGTCTACAGCTAGGAATGCAGGTATATGTGCACATAGATAGACAGGTGACTATTAGATACAGATGGTTACACAGTTTGAAAGGACTGAGGTGTTAAATTTCAGCTAGAGTACCACTGGAAGGCCCGTTTGGCATACAACATTATGTATCACAGCATTAGGGCCAGATGCATCTATACTGGAGAAACTAAGTATTTTTTCTCATGGAAAATTGCTACTTTTTGGCAAAATATTGAAAACTGGAATCTTTTGGCTAAAAACCAAAATAATTTGATTCAAAATGGTGCTATGGTGCCACATTGGAGATGTCGTTCACGTGCCTTATGCTCACTTTCTCCTCTTCTGTGGGTAGGGTTGCCAACTTTCTAATTGAAGAAAACCAAACACCTTTGCCATGCCCTTCCCTTCCCCGAGCCCCCGCCCCTGCTCACTCCATCCTCCCTCCGTTGCTCGCTCTCCCTCACCCTCACTCACTTGCTCATTTTCACCAGGCTGGGGGAGGGGGTTCGGGTGGGGGAGGGGGTGAAGGCTCCAGCTGGGTGTGTGGTCTCTGGGGTGGGGATGAGGGGTTTGGGGTGCAGGAGGGGGCTTTGGACTGAGGCTGAGGGGTTCAGAGTGCAGAGGGGGTGAGGACTCCAGCTGGGGGTGTGGGCTCTGGGGCAGGGCCAGGGATGGGGAGCTTGGGGTGCAGGAGAGGGTTCAGGGCTGAGGCAGAGGGTTAGGGCATGGGAGAGGGGGAGGGCTGCAGGCACCAGGTGGCGCTTACCTCAGGTGACTCCTGGAAAGCGACCAGCATGTCTCTCCGGCTCCTAGGCGGAGGGGCCACGGCGTTCTGCTCACCGCCCCACGGCTCCCATTGGCCGCAGTTCCTGGCCAATGGGAGCTGTGGAGCTGGCGCTTGGGGTGGGGGCAGTGCACAGAGCCCCTGTGGCCATCCCTACGCCTAGGAGCTGGAGGGACATTCTGGCCACTTCCCGGGAGACGCACGGAGCCGGGTATGGAGCCTGCCAGCTCCACTGTGCCGGCAGTGCTGCCAACCGGACTTTTAATGGCCCAGTCAGTGGTCCTGACTGGAGCTGCCAGGGTCCCTTTTCGACCAGGTGTTCCAGTCAAAAACAGGATACCTGGCAACCTATCTGTGGGCCAGGCTCTCTCGCTGGACTACATTTCCCATGATGCAGAAGGTCATGAATGTTTATAAATTTTGGGTGAGAGACTTTAAAAATATATAAATTACATAATAGAAGCCAGGTTTGATTTTATTTAAACTGTTTGTATTTCTAAGAGTGGGATTCACAGTCAAAAACACGATGTTCAAGCAAAACGCAGTTTGGGTAAAAAAGTTTTGGCCAGTCCTAATCTCTATCCTCTGGCTGCTTTGCACATTACTCTGATAATGCAAAGTGGCCATAAATCTGGATTAACTGGCTAAATGAAGCTGATAGCTGCCTTGCACTGGGCTATATCAATGCATCTGTCCCTGAAAGCACAGAGTTATTCAGTATGAGTTGACACACAAGCAACAGGTGTTTTGGATGCAGCAAAGTCAACCTATCTAGAATATGGAATAAATTTCCCATTCTGAGAGACACTGGGGAAGGTTCTCTCCACATGGCACTTTATAGCACCAGGAGGTATAATTGCTCTCTATAAATGCATCAGAGACCTAAACACCAGGGAGGGAGAAGATCTATTTAAGCTAATGGACAATGTTGGCACAAGAAAAAATGGGTGTAAAGTAGCCAGGAATAAATTGAGGCTGGAAATTAGTAGATGTTTCTAACCATGAGAGGAGGGAGGTTCTGGAACAGCCTCCCAGTAGGAGTAATGGGGAAAAACAATCTAACAAATGTTTAGATGGAGCTTCATGTATTATAATGAATAGGGTGACCTGCAATCATAGGAGACTGTCCTCAATGACCCAGGAGATCCCTTCCAGTCCTGTGTCCCTGTGTCTCAAAGCTGGGCCCCCAGGGGACCCAGCAGACTGTCACCTCGCTGTTCCCACCCGCTGTCTCCCTATGAACCAACTGAGCAGGAGAGATGATGGAACCTGAAGTTACATCAGGGAGGGCTTCCCTGGGCCTGGTTGGAGGAACATCGTGCTCTCTGATTGGTCAGGGCTTCCTTTTTAAACCCAAAGAGAGGCGCAGGAAGTTGTCTACACAACTGGGCTCTGCCTGTCTGCTACATGGGATCCTGCCTTCTTGCCTGACTCCTTAAACACGCTTTCCTGACCTGTTCCTGGTTCCCTCCCTCCTGGCCTCCAGATCCAGTGCTGACTCTTGGCTTGACTCTGTCTCCTGCTCCAACCACTAGACCTGGCTGCCTATGTCTTGGCCCCAACGTATCTTGCCTCCTGTGCAAGGCGTGTGTGAAACTCTGTTGTTCTGACCTGTTGGTGTTTTGCATCCACTTTGCATTTACTTCGTATTAGTGGAAATTACCACACCAGGAGCAAGGCCACGGGAAATCAGCCCTTCCTGTTCTTGAAACTGTCACCTGTTCCCCTGAGCTTGAAAGAATGATCTCCATGGCCATTTTTCAGGACTTGGATGCTGCCTACATGAAAAAGGTGGAGATGGAGGCCAAGGTGGCTGCCATGACAGATGAGATCAACTTTCTGAGAGCCCTGTATGAGACGGTGAGGATGTTCTCGGTTCTCCTAATCCACACAGAAATGCCCCACATCATATTGAGTACTTTTCTAGAGCACCTTCAATGTTTATATATGTCTTAAACCTGTCACCAGAAAAATTGCACTGGTGGAATTTCTAAGCAAGCCTCTGATTGCTTCCAGAAAACGTGCAAACATGGCAGGATGGCCCAACACTAAGGAACGGAAAGGTCTAAATAGCAGGAGAAGTTGGAGGACAGTAGCATAGTTGCCCAAAGATCCAACTCTCAATGCCACATTCTCCCCTGACCTGCATCTTGTATATACACCAGTGCAAAAATGAGAGCAAACAATACTGAATCTAAAAGGTAGAAATCTACATCCATTTTACCCTCACTACGCTGGTGTGAACGACCAGGCAAGGCAGAGGGGCTGGAACAATTTTTGTAGTGGGGCTGCTGAGAGCCATGGAACCAAACTGCAAACCCTGTATATGATGGAAACCACTTCAAGCCAGGGGGTGTGGCAGCACCCCCAGTCATAGGCACCAACTCCATGGGTGCTCCGGGGCTGGAGCACCCACAGGGAAAAATTGGTGGGTGCTGAGCACCCACCAGCAGCTCCCCGCCCTCCCCGCCCAGCTCACCTCTGCCTCCGCTCTTCCTCCGCCTCCTCCCTGAGCACGCTGCATGCCAGCTTTTCCTCCCTAGCTCCCAGCACTTTTGCCGCAAAACAGCTGTTTGGCATGTCTGGGAGGGAGGAGGGTGGAGGGGGAACGCGGTGTGCTCGGGGAAGAGGCGGGGCCGGGGCAGGGATTTAGGGAAGGGGTCCAATAGGGGTAGGGAGGTGGCAGAGTTGGGGCAGGGACTTTGGGGAAGGGGTTGGAATGGGGGCAGGGTAGGGGCGGGGAAAGAGTGGAGTCGGGGCAGGGCCGGGGCCAGACGGGGTCCGAGCACCCACTGGCACTGGGGAAAGTTGGCACCTATGCCCCTAGTTCCAGCACCTATGATGCAAAGTGCCAGGAAAAGGCCGAGAATCTGATCCTGATGTCCTTAGCAAGAACACGACCCTGTTCCCACTGATGTCAATGACAAAACTCCAGCTGACTTGAGGATTAGACTCTCGGTACGCACCCAGGCAAAACTCATACCGAGTACAAAGAGAATTCCACTGGTGGAAGGACTTCAGCGTGTGGCCCCCTCAAGAAGAACATCACTGCAGAGGTTCTGTAGTCATTTAGATAAGACATAAGAGTTTTGGAAGGCCTAAAAATCCATGCTTCGAAGCAATCTCTATTAAGAATCAGGACGAGACCATCCCTCGCCTGCCTATTATAGTGTTCTTGCACTTTCCTCCAGGGCAGCTGGGGTTGGCCACTGTCAGAGACAGGATGCTGGATTAGATGGACCTTGCGTCTAGTCCAGTCTGGTAATTCCTATGTTCCCAATGTGAGTGTGTGTTACAAGGCCCAGAGAATTTGAGCTGTTACAGCCCCTCCCCTACTCTTCAGCTTTAGCTCAAGTTGTAGCTGTTCATCCTTAAAGCTCCAGAGGTCATCTATTCATTCCCTGATGTTGGCCAAGAGGGTGCCTGTACTGGTAAGACATACCTAGAATAATACCCTGCAGGCTAGATGATATATGCAAGGAAATAAGGACAGATACAAGTGACCAGCCTGATAGATGTGGGCTTTTGGAGACCAACTACTTAGAAAAAAATACACCCATGAAAATTCTGCATAGAGTTGTCCGATGGGTAAACTCTGGGCTAAATCTTATTCAGGCAAAACAACCATTAACATCAGTGGGCGTTTGAATAAGACATGAGTAAGAAGGGTAAGGACTTTGAGGTTCATTCCTTGTGGCTCAGTACAACATTTAACCATATGAGTCATTTCCCCTCATTTTTATTTTCAGTAGCTAGATAAATAAGTCAATACGTATGGCACAGCGAGCTAGCTAGAAAGACAGCAATAAGAGTTGGGGGAAGGAGGAAGAAATACATAGAGAATGATAATAGATGAGAGCAACAGGTTTCTAGAGAGAATCATAGAATTGTAGGACTGGAAGGGACCTCGAGAGGTCATCTAGTTCAGTCCTCTGCACTCATGGCAGGACTAAGGATTATCTAGACCATCCCCGACTAACCTGCTCTTAAAAATCTCCAGTGATGGAGATTCCAAAACCTCCCTGGGCAATTGCATAACCACCCTGACAATTAGGAAGTTTTCCCTTATGTACAACCTAAACTGCCCTTACTACAATTTAATCAGCATCTGGCATCTAGAAAGGGCCACTCACTGATGGGGACTTTGTATGTTTTTCAGGAATTGGCACAAATGCAAAGACAGATCAGTGACACCAGCGTTATCTTGTCTATGGACAACAACCGAGCCCTGGACCTGGATGGGATCATTGCTGAGGTGAAGGCTCACTATGAAGACATGGCCAACAGGAGCCGAGCTGAAGCCAACTCCATGTACCAAGGCAAGGTGAGTCATCGTGTGGCTTCAAGGTATGGAGCCATACAATGCTCGTGGCTTTGCCACATGGAAAAGAGTCAACCAGATCTTCTGTGCCCCTATTCTGTGGATAAAATAGAGTTTTCCAATTCAGCACCACTTATGTGAACTAAATATAATTAATACGTTTATAGTAGTGATATCTTGTCACATTGATTTTTCTGACTTCTTAATGACATCTGAAAATCTACATATGGCCCCACCAGCATAGTATCTGAATGCCTCATGTATTTATCCTCACAACACCTCTCTGTGGCAGGTATTATTCCCATTGTACAGATGGGGAAACTGAGGCACAGAGTGACTTGCCCAAGATCTCTCAATGTCTGTGGTAAACCATGGAATTGAACTATGGTTTCTCAAGTCCCAGTATAGCACCCTAACCACCCTGCTAAGGAATACAGAACATAATGCAGGAATAAGAGAGGTACCTGTCACTTTAATTAAGGATGCTGTGAAATATATCCATCTCCCATTGATTGGATAATCATGATCATGCAGGTGTGGAGCAGCTGTAGCTCCTATTTGCTTCTCAGAATTAGCCCTGATCAGGTTAGATCTGTCTTTGGAAAATATAGTCTATTATAATAATTTTTTTTTTCTGGCCATCAGTTTCAGGAGCTTCAGGTCACTGCTGGGAAACACGACAATGATCTGAAAAACTCCAAGCTGGAGATCTCGGAGCTGACGCGGCTGATCCACAGACTGCAGGCTGAACTTGAAAATGTGAAAAAACAGGTAGAACACATCTTCTTAATATAAAATGAGCAGATGTGCTATGGACTCTGGACATGAGGGCAACGGTGACAGACTGCTAGATGTGCTTTTCTCGTCCTGAATACTGCCACGGTGCCTGTAATGGTGCTAAAAACAAGGAGGTTGTTTCTGCTTGATGTAAAACAAATGTGTTCATCCTGAACTGAAGCTGGGGAAAAAATTTCATCCAAAACTTTTGTGTGTGTGAAAAATCCAGAAACAGCAACACCACAACGTTTTGGTTTCGCTGAATTGTTTTGGTGGGAAAAAAATTCTCCCCAAATCAAAACATTTTGTTTTGACATTTTCAAAATGTTTCCATTTTTGGGGGCTCAAAATGACTTTTCATTTCAAAATGTCAATACATTTTTTTTTAAATAAAAAAGATAGTCAACATCAACACAAAATGTTTCAATTGTGTAGAACCAAAATGTGATCTAAAGGGAAGTTTTGTCTTTTACTTTTCTGATTTGCTGAAAATGTGATACATTTTGTTTTCGGTTCGACACAAAACAGTTTCTTTTCTAGTTTTTGGAATTGCCAGTCAACCACAAAATCCTTCATCCACACAGCTCTGCTATGAACCCTGGCCGCTAGTACAGAGTGACAGATGTGCTTTTCTTGTCCTGAATACTGCCATGGTGCCCATAGTGATGCCAAAGATGACACGAGAGGCTCTACAATGTCAATGAAAGGAGTTAGTCCCAGGGCAAATCAAGTCTCATCCACATATTTCATGATTTCCCTGAAGAATAGTTAAAAAGTGCCTATGGAATTTAACATCTGTATATGATATTGTGAGGCGTTATATACAATTGCCTTGATCTAATTCAGTTACAGTAAAGACCAAGAAGGAATGAAATAAATGGATTTCTTTCTTTCTTTCTTTCTTTCTTTCTTTCTTTCTTTCTTTCTTTCTTTCTTTCTTTCTTTCCACACAATTCATTTCTCTTTCCATCTAATGCTTCTTTCCTTCCATCTGTCTATCCACCTAATCATCTTTAAATACACCTAGATCATCTATCTATCCATCTAATGCCTCTTTCCTTCCATCTGTCTACCCACCTAATCATCTTTAAATACGCCTAGATCATCTATCTATCCATCTAATGCCTCTTTCCTTCCATCTGTCTACCCACCTAATCATCTTTAAATACGCCTAGATCATCTATCTATCCATCTAATGCCTCTTTCCTTCCATCTGTCCACCCACCTAATCATCTTTAAATACACCTAGATCATCTATCTATCCATCTAATGCCTCTTTCCTTCCATCTGTCCACCCACCTAATCATCTTTAAATACACCTAGATCATCTATCTATCCATCTAATGCTTCTTTCCTTCCATCTGTCCACCCACCTAATCATCTTTAAATACACCTAGATTATCTATCTATCTATCTATCTATCTATCTATCTATCTATCTATCTATCTATCTATCTATCTATCTAATGCCTCTTTCCTTCCATCTGTCCACCCACCTAATCATCTTTAAATACATCTAGATCATCTATCTATCCATCTAATGCCTCTTTCCTTCCATCTGTCTACCCACCTAATCATCTTTAAATACACCTAGATTATCTATCTCTCTATCACATTTATAGTGTGTCATTCACCACAGTATCTAGGTACTGGTTCTGGTCTACAGAAAGATGATCCAAAGGTCTGATGATAAAGAGTTCATTTAAAAGTCTTAAGGCCTGTTTCAAAAGTCCACTGAAGTCAATGGGAAGATGCTCATTGACGGTCATGGGGTTCCAGATGAGGTGCTGCGAATGGATGAGCACATGGTTAGTTTGCTTTCTTCTTTTCTTTGCAGTGCGCCAAACTGCAGTCGGCTGTTGCCGAGACAGAGGGATGTGGGGAGCTTACCCTGAAGGACGCTAGGGAAAAGCTGGTTGAATTGGAAATGGCCCTGCAGAAAGCTAAGGAGGAGACGGCTCGTTTGCTGCGTGATTACCAGGAGCTCTTGAATGTCAAGCTGGCCCTGGATATTGAGATTGCCACATACAAGACGTTGCTAGAGGGAGAAGAATGCAGGTGCAATATATACATAGGGCCTGACTTTTGCAAAGCAGCCTGTTACGGTTGGTGTACACTTTTTTTGCCCACAAATCATTGTGCTCGCAGGTTTCTGCTGGCTGATTCCAGAAAACCGAAATATTTCACAGGGTTCTATCAGTTTCGTCAACATTTTCACGGGAAGTAATGGCCACATTTTGTTTTGACTTTAATATATTTGAAATGATAAAGTCGAAACACGTTTCAATAGGTTCAACACTGTCTGCAGAATATTTAATTTAACCAAAAATCCAGAGACTTTGACTTTTCGTCCCTTTGGGGATGCGTCCAAATTTTGAAGTCTCAGAATCTCCCACGGGATGGAAATTCTGAATTTTGACCAGCTTTAACCTACAGGTGATTAGATGGAGATCCAGTGGTTGGGGAAACTCTGAGCTTTAAGGACTGAATAACCCTGTTCCAATCACTGTTCTCCCATCATGTGACCGCATCCTCGTCGTCTCCAGTGAGCTGTGCTTGCTGGAATACAAGAGGTGTCCAAACCTTGTGGGAGGCACCCAAAACTTGCCCCACACTAGCTCTAAGAACCGTATGACCTCATTGAAATGTAGCGCTACGAGCCGCACTGCGCCCTTTTGAAAGCACATGCCTTGTCTACGATTGGGAAAGAAATTCTGCAGACACTTGGCTTCCCTTGACTTCAGGTTTCAGGGTGTGTCCTAACTTGTAGCAGCCAGGCTAAATCAATGACCTAAATGGTGTTTCTTTTCTCAACAGGATGTCTGGAGAGTGTGCCAGTGCTGTGAACATCTGTAAGTAACTTGAGCGTCTATTTGCTAAAGATAGGAACAGGCAAACTGGAAGCCTCTATTCTCCTCCCCCCGACCACTACTCAGCACAAGACAGAGTGGGAAACAGTTTCCTGGTGGTTATCACTGGTCTTGGCTCTAATGATGCTTAGAGCAGCCCAGTAGCTGCTCTAAGTTGCACTATTGGTGTAGGGTCCTTAATAAACCCAATGCCAGTGGAGGATTGGCAGCATGGAACTATATGCCACCATGTCCCCTTTTACAGCCAATATGCCGCCTTCCCTCCCCTGACATGCTTCTCATGCCATGCAGGGGATGAGCAGCAGTATCAATGCAAACACGAGACTTCTCAGTTGTGCATTTGCACCCTGATTATAGACCCTTTGCACAACCTGAGTGATGCATAGAGGCCCTAACAAGAACTGTTTGGAAAATGTCGTTTCCCCCCGCCCCCAATGGAAAATTAAATTTTTTGGGGGGCAAAAATTCAAACCCCACTATACCTTGATTTGGAAATACAGCTGGGACATCTCATGGGAGTTGGAGTACATGTGCCTCATGGGCCGGGCTCCCTGGTCAGACTACACAATCCAGGAAGCCACTAAAAAGGGGGTAGAATGCGGATCCTAGAATCATAGACTATCAGGGTTGGAAGGGACCTCAGGAGGTCATCTAGTCCAACCCCCTGCTCAAAGCAGGACCAATCCCCAGACATGACCCAATAAGCTAGTTCATGACACTGGCTAAACAAATGCATTTGGGTTTCGCTCTGCAATTCATGGGCTGCAGCTGGAATAACTTGAACATCTTGGTCTTTTGCAGCGGTAGTCAGCAGCAGCTCTGGAGGCGGGAGTGGGATAAGCTGGGGAGGAGGAGGAGGCAGGCTCAGTGTCGGAGGAGGCAGCTCCAGCTCTGGAAGTGGAAGAGGCATTGGAGGATACAGCTATGGAGGCAGGGGAGGTAGTTCCTGTGTGAAAATCATATCGACGACCTCTTCAAGCAAAAGAACCACCATATGCTAAAGCCTAGGAACTGTAGTTACTATCACCTGAGCTACCAGAAGATTTCCTTTATTGTGGCATAGTGGGCAGAGCACTGGATTGGGACTCAGAAGACCTGGGTTCTATTCCCAGCTCGCCCACTTCTTCCCTGGGTGACCTTGGACAGGGCTCTGTGCCTCAGTTTCCCCATCTGTAATATAGGAATAATGATACTGACCTCTTCTGTAAAGCGCTTTGAGATCCACTGATGAAAAACACTGTAAATGAGGTAGGTATTATTATTGTTGAGACCAAATATCCACATGCTCACACCCAACACTATCACTGAAAAAGCGACTGGTAACATCACAGTAACGCAACTGATGTGACCAGAGATCTTGTTTCTTCCGAATTTCCCTCCCAGAAAAGTTTTACCAAAAAGATCTTAAGCCTGAAGATAATTCATTCCCCCCGCCCCCATCTCTACTGCACTTTGTATCCAACTTCCTGTATACTACACTAGAAAAATCCCATACATTTTTGCAGTCTGGATGCGATCATGGATTGTAGCTTGCTCTCTGCTTTGTGTGTTCCTACTGTACTTGTTGTAGCCGTGAAAGAAACATTTTCTGTGTTAAGCAACAGAGGGTCCTGTGGCACCTTTAAGACTAACAGAAGTATTGGGAGCATAAGCTTTCGTGGGTAAGAACCTCACTTCTTCAGATGACTTGCATCTGCCTTGCATCTGAAGAAGTGAGGTTCTTACCCACGAAAGCTTATGCTCCCAATACTTCTGTTAGTCTTAAAGGTGCCACAGGACCCTCTGTTACTTTTTACAGATTCAGACTAACACGGCAACCCCTCTGATACTTCACTGGTAGAGTTAGTGCTATAATGTGGATGAAGTTATACTATTAAAAAAAACAGTTTATGCCAATATAGCTTATTCCTGTACAGGCAGAGCAATAAGCTATATTGGTAGAAGCACTCTTATGTGACTGTCCACATTACGGGTTGTACCAGCATAACTATTTTGGCAAAAACACCCCCCCCCCAACTGAAATAGTTCTATTAGTACACAATCTGTGTGTAGACCAGGACTTAAAACTCTCATGGAAGTCAATAGGAGTTTTGCTTGAATAAGGACTTGGGCCTTGTCTACACTATAGCCTTCTGCCAGCATAGCTGTGTTGGTCTCTGAGGCGTGATCCCTGATCAGTACAACTGTGCCACCAGGATCCCCAGTGTGGCTTGTTTTGCTTAGGGAGGGTGGAAAGGTCCTCACTGGACAAACTAGCCAGGAGGATGCGCTCTGTATGTGGTTTCTGTATGTTGCGTGCGTACTGGGTGGCAAGGTTCTCCTCCGTGCTGATGTTGTACTGTTGAACATTCCACGCTTCCTGGTGTATCTCCAATAAACTGCAGCTGTCATTCAGGGTTCAGAGAGTGAGAAAGCTTTAGTGGGAGGGTCGTCCGAGGCCAAATCCTCAGCAGGGGTACACTGAGGATCTGACCCATATTGTTACTGGTTTCATGTCAATTGTACACGGCTGTGAAAGCAATCAGCCCAATTATATGCTGGTGCTAATCAGCTTTACCTCCTTTGATGGCAGTAGCGCTCTGCAAACTCCAATCATTCAAAGATCATGAGATTAAAAAAAAAACAACAACAAGAAACCCAACAACCCCACCATATTTATTTTCCTTCCATGCCTTCCAGTTTTGGAAGATGCAGGTGGATCACATTTTTCAAGCTCTAACTTACTCTCTGGTTCCCAGGGACCCTGGAAAGTAAATAACCATATTACAGTGCACTTTGGATACACAGTGGAAGATGAGAGCAGGAAAAGCCGTAGGGTGAGGAGGCCCTTAGCAAGAGGGGGTTTTCAGCTGGGCTGGATCTGCCTGTTTTAAGGCCACTTTACATGGCCAGAGAAGCATCACAGGGCCCAGTGGAGAAGGAATTCTATAGAACTGCTGACAATGAGAGGAGAGTCAAACCTAAAACAGCGAGATGTGTTAGAGGGCTTTCTCTTCACCCGCACCCCTTGTTCTTGTCACGCAGACAGAAAGCAGAAGATCAGAAGTCTGAAATGCAGGCAATGCAATGTTTATTGGGATTAGTTCCAAGCAAGCATATGCATAGCTCTACACGCCGGCAGAGTCTGTTTCCCAGTTTTTCGTTCCCAGCTCTGACGCAGAGCATTTATCCCGTGTCCCCCTTCCCAGCTCTGACGCTGCAGAGCCTTGCCTGTATCCCTATTCCCGTTTCCCATTTCCCACCTCCTCCTCCTTAGCAGGCCCAAATATACCTGCAATGCACGCCGGTGGTCCCACCCCTTACAATTTATGATCATGTTCTGTTTTGGAGGGTCATAGGCCTGGGGTCTTTGTTTCCCCCTTTTTTTTGTATTTTATGGGAGGGGGGAGGAGTGAGGTTGTGATCTGGCCAAAGCCAGGCCTTTCTTTGGCTTTTAGTGTGTCTTATGCCTTCCCTTGCAGCCTCTTTTCCCTTCTAACTGGTTCCTTAATCTTGGCATGAGAGAAGAGCCAGGCAGCCTTCCAGTGTATGCTCATATATTACATTCCCATCGTGCCCCAGAACACTTTACCTGCTCTATCCCTTATTTTTTCCCATTATACTAGCAAACCCATTTGGCCCAGCAGAAGCAACACACATAGTGTCCTTGTTCTGTGTTCACACATATTAGTATAAGATATAAGAGTATCAAAAAGTCAAACCCAAAATTCTATCTCAGGCTGACAAACAAGCCTATATACTAACAAGATGTCCCCCCCCCCCCCTTCGATTAATAATTTTAATTAAAGCTCCTGTTTGTTGTTTACCTCTGGTCAGGAGAGAACACCAGCCAGCAAGACCTAAAACAGTGCTCTCCAGGCTTGTAGCTAACAGACTGCCATTTTTCAGGCCCTTATCAGTTATGACAGAACAAGAAGCAATGGTCTCAAGTTGCAGTGGGGGAGGTCTAGGGTGGATATTAGGAAACACTGTTTCACTAGAAGGGTGGTGAAACACTGGAATGGGTTCCCTAGGGAGGTGGTGGAATCTCCAGCCTTAGAGGTTTTTAAGGTCAGGCTTGACAAAGCCCTGGCTGGGATGATGTAGTTGGGGGTTGGTCCTGCTTTGAGCAGGGGGTTGGACTAGATACCTCCTGAGGTCCCTTCCAACCCTGAAATTCTATGATTCTATGATTAAACTCCCCCCTGATGCAAAAAGCATCAGGCTTGTCAATGGGGGGTCTGTAAAGTCCACACCATTATACTACTGCTGTGGTATGTACTTGGCAACTTGGACTTGATGAGAGCCTAATCCGGACAGTTATTCAGGGATCCATGCTCCATGGACAGGGTGACACATGAATGTCCAGGAACATGCAAGTTGCTACCGGCACCCATCACGCCAATGCACACAAGGAAGCAAGCAGGCCTAAGAAATGCCATGTTGCTGAGCCATATACATAGGAGAACAGTACAGTAGAATGGCAGGTACATTGCCAAGGATGAGCACGCCGCGAGCCTGGAAGATGCTCACACATGTGGGACAGCTTCCAGAGCCTTGTCGTATAGCCATGCAAAATCTGCTCGTGTCAGTGGCCAGGAGGATGTCCAGCACTAAGTGCGACACCTGTGATTGGTTGTCTAGGCTCCAAAAATGCTGTTCTGATGTGTATATAAAATAACCATGTTAGCAGTTTTTTGCAAACGGCTCGACGCTGCATGTTGCTGGGAAACAGCATTGTGCAATTCCTATTGCTCTCTTGAGTTTGGAACCAAGCTCTTGCATGAAAGCACAAGTTAGGTCATCCTCCTGCACTCTCCTCGCCATTCCCAGGGTTTGTGCCAAATCCCAGCTCTAGTTTAACCACTGGCAAAACTCCCGGTGGCTTCACTCAGGGCTTGGCAGCCAAACATGCATCCATTGGAGTTAGTGGTGAAACTCGCGTCAGTTTACACGGGAGAAGAGTCATTCCTTTGGCCTTTTGTATGTGGAAATGTGTGGGCTCTGTACAGTAACAGTGTCGGATTCCCCAGGGCCACCCAGAGGATTCAGGGGGCCTGGGGCAAAGCAATTTTGGGGGCCCCTTCCATAAAAAAAAGTTGCAATATTATAGAATACTATATTCTCGTGGGGGCCCCTGCGGGGCCCGGGGTCTGGGGCAAATTGCCCCACTTGCCCCCCACCCGGGCGGCCCTGGGATTCCCCACCACCTTTGCCCCTTGTGCAGTCATTTTCATGTGCGCTATATCAAAAAGGGAGAGCTCTGACACGCTCGCTTAGTGTGCACTGGTGAAACTGACGATGCAGAGTGCAAGGCAGTGGACAACTAGGCTTAAATGAGTTCACTTGGGTTACTGCAGATTTGCTGTGGGGTAATTGAGATCAGAATCAGGCCCTTGTTCCAACCTGACTTTCAAACAGCTCCGCAGCTGGGGTAAACGAGTGTGTCTCCATTTACATCCGTGGGGGCTCTGACCCAACAAACGCTTGTGCTCTGGGGGAAGAGGAAATGTAATGATAGCTGTGCGATGTATTATAAAGAAACATCAATAACGGGCAGACATGCTCTCTTGCAAGAAAGAAAATGCTTCATGTAGCCCAACGTTCATCATTAGTGTAAGACTCCGAACAAACCACCAGAAGGGGGTCCGTCTTTATTTATAGCCGGAAAACGTAATGCTTGTGAAATGTGCCATATTGACTTTGCTGTCAGAAATGCTGATCAGCTGGAGCTCCCGTTGCTTTTGGCTGGAGCTGTGTCTGCTCTGTAGTTCTGCAAATTAGACCCCGCTGTTTGCAGAAGAAAGGCTCAGTGGTGAACTTGTAGCGTAGGCAAAATTCCCAATCAACAGAAATTGGACTTTACCTATCAGTCAGGAGCGCTGGAATAAGTCCAGAGCTGGTAGAACACAGGTAACTAGCAGGGCAGGTTGTTTGGCCAGTGTATTATTAATATTTATTATTTATTTGTATTAGCGTAAGACTTACGAGCCCCAGTCATGGAACAGGAGCCTATTGTGTTAGGTGCTGTACAAACACTTAACAAAAAGACAGTCCCTGCCCCAAGGAACTTACAACTGAAGTATAAGACAAGAGACAACAGGTGGATACAGACAGATGGGGGAGTTTAAGGAAACAGTGAGACAATATTGGTGATCACAACACAACAGCAGCCGCTGGTGGGGATGAAATCTAAGTAAAGTGAGAGTGAACTTCCAGGGATTCAGAGAGCCAGATCCAGTAGCTATCGATGCGATATCCACTATCTGAGGGTGAAATTTTCAAGAGCACCTATGTGAATTAAGAGCCACTGATTTTCAAAGAGACTTAGGCTCCTAAGCGCCTAAGTCACTTAGAATAGCTAGATAGATATAGATATTACTAATCTTCTTCTTTACATTGTACCCTAAACACCTTTGAGAATCCGGGCCTAAGCCCCTTAATGTTGTAATATAAAACCGAATTAAGTGGGAGCTGAATGTGGCCATAAAAACTTCTAGTTGTTAACGGAGAGAAGGAGATGTCCAAAGCACGCGGCTTTGAAGTAAGATGTTGCAGAGCATTCACACTCGTAATTAAAAACCTTGTAGATTCCTTTGAATTATTTTGCATTAAGGAGTTCTGTGCGGGGAAAAAAGACAAAGCGAGGTGAGACGATCATTGAGTAACAGAGATAATTTCATGCCATGAACGCTGACAAGCGATGTCTGTGTTTTTATCCACTTCAAAGGGGTGCTTAAGGGGGTTGAAAAGGGTGAGTTGCTGCAAGGCAAAACCAAGCCCGTAAACAATCTTAATGAATTAACTAGCTTCAACCAAGCCCAGCCCTTCAATCGTATATAAGGGGAAGCCACAGCTTCCATCTCAGAGGGGGCTCAGTCTTGTTTCTCTCTCTCTCTCTCTCTCTCTGCTCTCATCCTGCATCACACCCTTCGGTTTCTTCTTTCCGACAGGTTACCATGAACAGGAAGTTCAGTTCTAAGTCTGGGAGCGGGGCTAGGGGTTTCAGTGGACGCTCTGCAACCACCACCATCACTTCCAGTGGCAACAGAGCTGGCTTCAGTTCGGCTTCTTTGTCTCGCGTTGGGAGAAGAAGTGGCGGGTACAGTGGTGGTTTTGGCAGCAGGAGCCTCCATAGCTTGGGCGGAAATAAAAGCACTTCCATCCGCATAGGGGGTGGAGGCTTCCGGAGTCTGGGGCTTGGATTCGGTGGTGGTGGCGGCTTTGGTGGTGGTGGATTCGGTGGTGCTGGTTGTGGTGGTGGATTTGGTGGCAGCAGTGGGTTTGTCTCGAGTGGGTATGTCAGTGGAGGATACGGGGTTGGTGGGGGATACGGTGGCAGAGGCTTTGGTGGCAGCAGAGTTGGTCCTGTTTTGTCTCCTGGTGGCATCCAGCAAGTCACCGTGAACCCCAACCTCCTGGCGCCCCTCAACATCGAAATTGACCCGGAGGTCCAGAGAGTGAAAGTGCAGGAAAGGGAGCAGATCAAGACCCTCAACAACAAATTTGCATCGTTCATCGACAAGGTAAGACCAACAATTCAACGTCCTAGGCACGAGGAATCCAACAGCATGGGAGAATTCCATGTTCTGCAGAAGAAGAAGGAGTTAATAGTCCTTTTGGATGTTGGCCTTGACGAACACATCTTGAGGCAGCATCCTGGTTAGGAGTTAGGTCCTTATTCCATTTTTACTCATTCCTTACTCATGCAACCTATTACTGATGTCAAGTAAGGACTGACTGAAAAACTAAGTAAGGGCCTTAGGTTTGGGTCGGACATGAATGCACAAAATGATATGCAGTAACTAGGAATTATTTGCAATGTCTATGCCAAGCACATTTTTTTTCAGGTGTTTATAACAGTACAAATAAAACTTAATCTCTTTCTTTCTCTCTTTCCCCTCTCCGTCCCCCCCCTCCATCTGTCTCCCTCTATCTCCATAGTTGTATTTCATACATTTTTGCCTCCACAACACAGCAGTTGGCTTTTATGGATTTGAATCTTAGCTGTAACGGACTGGATTTGACAAGGTACTTAAATATGGGCGTAATTGCACTATGATGCATCAAGCATGTGAGTCAGCCTGTGGATTTCAATGGGACTTCTCACATGATTAAATTTATATGTGCTCTTAAGTATCTTGCTGAATCAGGTCCTATCTATCTATCTATCTATCTATCTATCTATCTATCTATCTATCTATCTATCTATCTATCTATCTATCTATCTATCTATCCCCCTACACCCCCTCTATCTATCTATCTATCTATCTATCTATCTATCTATCTATCTATCTATCTATCCCCCTACACTCCCTCTATCTATCTATCTATCTATCTATCTATCTATCTATCTATCTATCTATCTATCTATGTATCATTATTATTTATTATTATTATTAATATTTTTTATTTATTATGCAGCTATTTGGGGATAACCAACTTCCTTTTATTATGCCTTATCTTAATTTTTCCTTGAAAATGCCAGAGTGGAATTTTCCGCCTCTCTGCTTAGCACTCATATAGGGCCAGATTCTTAGCTGTTGTAAATCAGCAGCTATTGTAAACTGACTCCCACCACTAGGGCCAAAGTTTCAGCTGGAAGTAATCAGTGTATCTCCATGGCCTTGAATGGTGCTAAGTCGATTCACACCAGCTGAGGGGCTGGTCCATCAACGTTCTGACGTGACAGCTTCCCCTCTCGTCTTGATTCCAAAAGAAGAACCAAGAAGGATTTCTGCTTCAACTCTCCTACTGGTAGTAATTCCATCAACTTCAATGAAGCCGAGCCTGATTGACACCTGTGTAACTAACAGCAGAGTCTGGCCCGATGCCATAAGGATATTGTCCAACAATTAACATCCTCTTGCCTGTTGGGTTTCAGGTTCGATTTCTGGAGCAGCAGAATAAGGTGCTGGAGACCAAATGGGACCTCTTGCAGCAGCAGGGCACCACAATCACTAAGATCCCTATTGACCCCCTTTTTGAGACATATATCAATAACCTGAGGCGGCGTCTAGATAGCCTAGTAACTGACAGAGGTCGGCTAGATGGAGAGCTGAGGAACATGCAAGACCTCGTGGAAGATTTCAGAAAGAAGTAAGTCAGAAAGACCAGCCTGAGAAATGTAATGGTTTTGTTGCCTTTTCTTGGCATGGATTTCTGGTTGTGGTTCATGCGGGAGCTATTTTCCTTCCTATTAAAATAACGAGAACTTGTAAACCATGTAATTACAAGTTAATCAAATCTGCTCTGCTTTCAAGGCAATTCTCACGGCCATAATTAACATAATAAGCAATGTTTGCCTTGAATTGTATACAGATTTTATGGTATGTGCATCAACCTTGGAAAAAAATATTTTTATAGCATATGAAATCTATCTATCTATCTATCTATCTATCTATCTATCTATCTATCTATCCATCCCCATACACCCTATCTATCTATCTATCTATCTATCTATCTATCTATCTATCTATCTATCTATCTATCTATCTATCTACCTATCCCCATACACCCCCTATCTATCTATCTATCTATCTATCTATCTATCTATCTATCTATCTATCTATCTATCTAACCAATGATATTTATTTTATATCATATTATCTTATCTTACACTTCTAACCTTCTCATCACTGTAGTATCTTTTAGTACAATTTGGGTGCTTAACTCCATGTATGTCAAGTATCAGAGGGGTAGCCGTGTTAGTCTGGATCTGTAAAAAGCAACAGAGAGTCCTGTGGCACCTTTAAGACTAACAGATGTAGACACAGATGTCTACATCTGTTAGTCTTAAAGGTGCCACAGGACTCTGTTGCTTTTTACACCATGTAAACTCTCTTGGAAATCTCAGNAGAGTCCTGTGGCACCTTTAAGACTAACATCTGTGTCTACATCTGTTAGTCTTAAAGGTGCCACAGGACTCTCTGTTGCTTTTAACTCCATGTAAACTCTCTTGGAAATCTCAGCCTTAATCACCAAGATAAACGTAATCTTGGCTCGAAGATGATAAAGGGGACACACTCATGATGTAATAGCAAAACTATGATACTGATCAGAAAAACACAGCAATGCTCCAGGTCCAAACTACTGTTGTATTGAATTAAGAGTGTAATGTGTTGAATAATATCTCTGATCCATTGCAACAAAGTATAACATTGGAGGCTTCACAGTTAGCAGTCATCATTCGAGTGAAGTTGCCAGAGATTAGCATTGTATGTAAGAACCTGGCAGACACATGCCTTGCATCACTCCTTACTACTTTTTCTTCGTAGTTGAGAAGGTAGAATTCAAACATATCTCTTTACCCAACAGATTTGAAGAGGAAATCCACAGGCGCACATCTGCAGAAAATGAATTTGTGGTGCTTAAAAAGGTGGGCAGTGCATCTCTCTCTCTCTCTCCCTCTCTCTCTCTCTCTCTGTTATTATTCTGTAGCTATCTGAGGATAAGGCAGCAGACTGTTGCAGAAATTTAGAACTGTAGACACTGAACGAGAAACAATTAAAAAGATAATACTGCAAAGAAAAATTCCTATGTATTATAATTTCTGTTAAAATCCAGGCCAAATCCGTCCTGTGTCCTGAAGTTGCTAACCACAGTGTTGCATTAATTTAAGCGTCTTACTTATTGCATTGTCATTTCTCTGTGTGTGTGTGTGTGAGTGTGGTGGTGGTGGGGGGTGGTGGTGGTGGTGTATTTTTCTTGAAAGAAATGACAAAGAAAAATTAACCATGCTTTATATTAAGGTTTCTTTTAAAATATTCATTAGTTAATAGTTTTAATAAATAGATTATTATCGTTTGTTATGGAGTCCACCAGACCAATAGGTTGCTTATAACTCCATCAACCAAAGTGCTTATAACCACCAACAATACATGTTTGTAACACGCTTATAACATCTGTTAACCATTTAAAAACAGAACCTCAGTGGAAAATTCAGCCAAAACATTTAAAAGGCCAAATTCAGCTCTCAGTTACATCAGCATGAATCTGCAGTAACTGAGACCCCGATCCTCAAAGACGTTTTGGTACCAAACTCAAAGATAATATAACTCCACTCCTAGGCCTGAGTCATTTGCACAAAGACCCCTTTACACTGCTTTAGTGGGCCAGACTGGTATAAAGCAGTTTTAGGTTGTGCCTTCACTGCAGTGTTTGCTCTAGGTATGTCTCAAGTGTTGCCCCAATCCAATGCCTGTGCACACACACAAATCTCTAGTGTTTTAAACTTGACCTAAGTGGCCTGTCGGTGGGAAGAGGGGTTTCATAGAATATTAAGGTTGGAAGGGAACCTCAGAAGGTCATCTAGTCCGACCCCCTGCTCAAAGCAGGGCCAATCCTCAGACAGATTTTTACCCCGGTTCCCTAAATGGCCCCCTCAAGGATTGATCTCACAACCCTGGGTTTAAGGAGGCCAATGCTCAAACCACTGAGCTATCCCTCCCCCCTTTGAAGCAGAAATGTTATTGATGCTCAGGCTAGTAATGCAGTGGGGACTCAGCTAAAGGCTACAGCTCGGGGTTGGTTAATGTTGTTTCCAGGATGGCTGCTCTCACTTGAGCTAGTAATTCAAGTCGAGTAACTTTTGCAGTGAAGACAAACCCCTGAGTGTAAACGGGGTCAGACTCATACCCCATAGCTCTTGTCCTCGGTAGCATTGTCCCAACATTTGGTGCGGTTTTTTTTCAGGAAGTGGATGCTGCCTACATGAAAAAAATGGAGCTTCAAGCAAAGGTGGATTCCCTCATTGATGAGATAAACCTCCTGCGAGCTGTCTATGAAGCGGTAAGGCTCCTATTCACAGGCTCCTTCCCGTGAGACCACATTGCTCTTTTCCCAATGACAATGTTGTAAGCGAAAGACCCGTCACATATTTCTCTGCTTTATGTATGCATAATGCAACTCCTGGAATGAGTGAGGTCACTAGTGGAATACTATATCCAGTGCTGTGTTACCTACAGGAACTAGCTCAGATGCAAGGCCAGATCAAAGACACCAACGTCATCCTGCAAATGGACAACAACCGAGATTTGGACCTGAACAGCATCATTGCCGAGGTCAAAGCTCAGTATGAAGACATTGCTAACCGGAGCCGGGCTGAGGCAGAGGCTTGGTACCAAAGTAGGGTGAGTCATCATGCTGCTATGGAACATGTAAGAGTAGATTGAGAATTCTCCTCATAGGTTGCGGTGACCCAGTGCTTTGAATCCATAACACTCAAAGCACTTGGCAAAGGAATGCCAGCTTCATTATCACCATTTCACAGATGGGGAAACTGAGGCAACAAAGTGGGAAAGTGACCTGCCCAAAGTCAACTAGGAGATCAGTGTCAGGGCAAGGCATAGAACCCCGTTCTACTGATTAATTTAACCACAAAATGATCCGTCCTCACCGGCTTAATTAATAAATGTGCCTACTGTAGGGAACTGTACCTTTAAGAGGTACTGAGGGCTGCAATACCTTGGTCTAATTTCAGTTGCTGGGTTTAATGAATGTTGGGTGTGGCTGGTGGCCTGTGATATACAGGAAGTAAGGCTACATGATTTTGTGGTCCTTTCTGGTCTTAAACTCTATGACTCTGTAAATCTAACAGGCTCTGGCAAGACCCCGTTGGAACTGTATCACCAGCTAGCTCTTATCCACAGCTTTTCATCCATAAGTTGCATAGGGCTTTATAATAGATGGGGAAACTGAGGCACAGATAGCTCAAATGCCTTGCCCAAGGTCCCACAGCAAGGCAGTGGCAGAGATGGGAATAGAACCAAGTTCTCAGCCACTCTCTTATGTCCTCAATGACAATAGCTCTGTCAGTCTAGTACACTGTAACTACACGCCAGATTTTCCAGTGGAGGTTACCCATGGCGCTCCTCAGCATATCAACCCATCCTAATCCTATTAGCCTCAACTTCCACAGTTGTGCTCTCATTTTCTGGGGTCAAAATATGATTTCCTTGGAATGTCCTTACATGATCCCTATTGGATAAGTGAGGGGACCCATATGGATTTTCTACCCCACTTAATTCATATATTAATGTGTCAGTCATATCACTGCTTAGTAACTGTTATTAAAGTATTTGTTCACGTGGGGCCTAAAAGTGTGCTAGATGCATTATGAAACGAACATAAAGACTGTTTGGAGAAATTCTGATGGAACCATAGTCCTTTGGACGATGCCATTCAGCCAAAATCAAAACTCTTCACAAAATCAGGTCAAGTTCACCCGAATTTCGTTTCGGAAGAAAACCGAGGGGGAAAAAGTTTGAATATGGTCAGACTGAAACATTTCAATTATTTTTTCCTGGTGAAAGGGCTTTTCATTTCAATTTTTAAAATGATATAATATATTACAAAAGAAACCATTGGAAATCAAAACGAAATGTTTGGATTTTTCAGAAACAAATGTTTCAATCATCCCCAATCCATATTTTTTTGGAATTTGCCTTCCTGAAGAATTAATTTTGAAACCTCAAATCTTTCATGAAATGGAGCGTCCATCCACTGCCCAACTGTCATCAAGACAGAGGATAAAATTTTCAAAACTTTCAATGATCACTGATAAAGTTTGCAGATGACACAAACTCGGGGAGGGGTAAATAATGAAGAGGAGAGGTCACTGATTCAGATGGCTTGGTAAACGGAGTGAAAGCAAACACGTGTTTTAATGTGGCTAAATGTTAATGTATATGTAATGCCGACAGACCCCGGTCGTCAGCAGGCAGGATCGAACCTGGGGTCTCTGGAGCTTAGTGCATGAGCTACAAGCCATATGGCCCTTAGCTAGGGCTGTAGAGAAGACTCATTAACTCTCTCTCTAAGTGGTCTCGATGCCACTAGATGGGACAGAATACCCCACCCAGAAGGTGTGTGGGTTACATGTACATCTGGGAATAAAGACTGCAGGCCATACTTACAGGCTGCGGGACTCTATCCTGGGAAGCAGTGACTTGGGAAAAGATTTGGGGATTGCGGTGGATAAGCAGCTACACATGAGCTCCCAGTGCAATGCTGTGAGCAAAAGAGCTAATGTCATCCTGGGATGCCTAAACGGGGGAATCATGAGTAGGAGTAGAGCAGTGGTCCCCAATGCAGTGCCTGCGGGCGCCATGGCGCCCACTGGGGCATTTATGTGCGCCCGCCTAGTGCCCAGCAGGGGAGAGAAGCCGCGGCCCCGCGCCTGACGGGGACAGAGAACTCCGGGACTGCAGGCTGCGGGCGCCGGTGTTCTGGGTCCCTGGCAGGCGCCAGAGAGAAGCCACGGCCCCGTGCCTGCCGGGGACAGAGAACTCTGGGGCTGCAGGCTGCGGGTGCCGGTGTTCTCTGTCTCCAGCAGGCACGGGTCCCGCCTAGTGCCCAGCAGGGGAGAGAAGCCAGGGCCCCGTGCCTGCTGGGGACAGAGTACTCCGGGGCTGCGGGCGCCAGTGTTCTCTGTCCTTGTGGCTTCTCTCTCCTCTCTGGATTCATATATTATGTAATATTAAATATGATGTTTTTCTTATTATTTAATGTACAAATACAAAATAAGCCTTGAAAAATTGTTGGTGCCCGCCACACTCTTCTGAAAACATGAATGCGCTACTGGCCACGAAAAGGTTGGGGACCACTGGAGTAGAGAATTTATTTTAACTCTGTATTTGGCACTGGCAGGAGCACTGCTGGGATACTGTGTCCACTTCTTGTGCCTGCAGTTCAAGAAGGATGCTGATAAATTGGAGAGGGTTCAGAGAAGAGCCATGAGAATGATTGAAGGATTCCATGCCTTATAGGAGCTCAATCTATTTAGTTTAACAAAGAGAAGATTAAGGGGCGACCTGCTCACAGTCGATAAATACCTTCATAGGGAACAAATATTTAACAGTGGACTCTTCAGTCTAGCAGAGGAAGGTATAACATGATCCAATGGTTGGAAGTTGGAGCTAGACAAATTCAGACTAGAAATAAGGCATTTTTAACGGCGAGTGTAATTAACTATTGATACAATTTACCAAGGGTCGTGGTGGATTCTCCATCACTGACCATTTTAAAATCAAGATTGGATGTTTTTCTGAAAGATCTGCTCTAGGAATTATTTGGGGGAAGTTCTGTGACCTCTGCTATAGAAGAAGTCAGACTAGATAATCACAGTGGTTCCTACTGGCCGTAGAATCTATGACGCTATGATCTGAACATCTCACACACATTGGTAAACGTTTCCTTTGATATTATGCTGACAGCTGGTTGGAAGAAACTGCAATTTTTTTCCATCTCCCCCTAGTTCCTCTTCCAATTTATTTATTTATTTTAAATATGAAAAAAAAAATAGAAAAATGTTAAAATTTAAATAATTTTCAACAGCGTAAAAAAAAATCACCCAACTGGTGGAAAAACAAAGGGAAAATTGCATTCAATTTTTTCCCAATTGGAAATTGGAAAATTGAAACATGTCTTCAACTCCAGTTATGAAAATCTTTTCTAATGACCTTATGGCTTGTATCTTTCAGTATCAAGAGCTTCAGGTCACGGCCACGACACACGGTGAAGACCTGAAGGTCACCAGGAACGAGATCTCTGAAGTGAGCCGGGTGATCCAGAGGTTGAAAGCTGAAATAGATAGTGTGAAAAAACAGGTGGGAAAGATCTTGCTACGGAATCGACATGATTTGTGGTGTTTATTACAGACCATTTTAATGAGCTCCGTAACCTTGTGAGTGAGACTCTCTGTGTTGCCAACTCTTGTGATATCTGGTGTTTTTCTTAAAGCCCTGGCTCTTGTAGACTAGTTATTTCTTGAGAATCTCTACTTCTATTTATTTATTTATTTATTTTGTTTTTTAACTAAGTTTCTAGCTCTCGTGGTTGCAGAGTAAAGCTTGGAAATGAGTCGCCACCATGTCATAAAGGTTCAAAAACCTGGACACACACAAAAAACTTTTGATTTTCAAGCCAGTCTTATGATTTTGGGGGACCTAACTCTTGATTTTTGAATGCTTGGGGTTAGAAATACTCGTTTTCTGGTATGTAAGGAACTGCTAAAGTCAAAGGATTCTGTTTAAGCTCTCTGGGCCAAATCCTCATCTGATAAAAATGGATGTAGCTAGGTACACTTGGGTCCTGCCTCAGTGCAGAGGGCTGGACTAGATGACTTCTTAAGGTTCCTTCCAGCCCTACATTTCTGTGGTTTGTTGACTCATTGAAATCAATCGACCTGCACTGATTTATACCAGCTGAGGATATGGCCAATTATATTTAAGTGCAAAACTATTCTGACATTTCAAGGCATCTTGGAATGTTCACAGGTATCTCAAACAGTGCTGTCTGGCATTCTGAAAGGAATGTCACTTGGTATGGAATAAAACACACTCTCCTCCATGATCCGGATTTGTATATGTCACCATTAAAAACCAATAATAAACATCAGAACTCCTGGAAACTGCATAATTCAGTCAGTTATATATGCAGGATCTGACCCTTACAACAGTAAGGAATGTAGGGTAAACCTTTCAAAAGCACTTAAAGGCAAAAATTTCCAGAGTGTCTGAGTAAGTTAGAACTTTAAGTCACATTTTCAAAAGTGGCTTAGGCACTGACAGGCATTTTCAAATGAGCCCAGGTGAAATCAATGGAAGGTAGGAGTGTACGTACCTTTTTGGATCTGGGCCTACATCCCTGTAGAAAATGGGGCTTAGGTTCCTAAATCAGGTGCTTTTGAAAATTTTATCCATAGTGCTTTCTATCCTAAGGGTATGTCTACACTTACTGTAGATTGATGCTGTGGCAATCGATCCACTGGAGGTCGATTTAGCGGGTCTAGTGAAGACCCGCTAAATCGACTGCAGATTGGTCTCCCATCGACTCCAGTACTCCACCGGAATAGGAAGCATATGGTAAATTGACGGGACAGTTTCTCCCGTTGACCAGCGCGATGTAGACACTGCAATAAGTCTACCTAAGCTACGTCGATTCCAGCTACGTTACTCATGTAGCTGGAGTTGCATAACTTAGGTGGACTTAACCCCATAGTGTAGATCTGCCCTAAGAATTTCAATGGAACTACTCCCAGTAGTAAGCCTTCTGTTTCCAGGTGTTTCTCTGCCAGGATCTTAGAGATATTCCATAGAAGGCTGAGAAATCGGGAACGAAAATGGTTAAAGAGTTGGGTACCCATGTCCTTCCTTCTATACTGCGAAGAGAGAAAGAAATCCAAGGGGCTAGAAATCCACTAACTACATAGCTTGCCCTTTGGGTGTCACTGGCTGCTGGACACTCAGGCCTGGTCTACCCTAGGATTTTACATCGGTATAACTACATCTCTCCGGGGTGTGAAAAATCCAACCCCTTGAGAGACGTAGCTATTCTGACCGAACCACCGGTGTAGACATCACTGGATTGATGGAAGAATTCTTTCATCGACCAAGCTACTGCCTCTCGGAGAGGTGGATTAACTACAGCGACAGGAGAACCCCTCCCGTCAGCACAGGTTGCGTCTACACTGAAGTGCTACAGCGGCATAGCTACGCCGCTTTAGCGTTTTAAGTGTAGACATACTCTTAGGTTTATTAATTCAAACCTTTATTTGACCCAAAAGCATGCCTTGTGCTTTCATTTACTACTAAAGCAATGAACAACAGATATACAGAAAAAAGACAATGGCCAGTTGCCTTCTCTTGTGGCGTAGGTGGGTCATGCTTGATTTCTCCTACGTACCTCTGACTACCCCTTACAGTCTACCTCATTTTAGACACATCCAAATTACACATCCATCAGTTCTCTTCCAATCACCATCAAGTACAGTATTACGTGTTTTATGCAACACATACAAAACACCTGCACAAGCCTCAGTTTGCAGGACGTTTGCTGCCCACGCTGTTTTCATCTGATTATTGCTCTTTTCCAGTTGGTTCGTTACCACTGATCATGCACACGTGACCAGGTTACTACACTCTTTACTCGATATCATGGACTTTCTCCTGTTTTTCTCTGACTGCCTCTCGGCAGCAGATATTTTATATCCATGGTGGTCCAATTTAGGCACATCCTATGATCAAAACATCACCCACATAGCAACCTATAAAACATCACTTAAGCAAGCTTATATAAGAAACAACTCCAAAGCCAAACAAAGGATAGGGGGGGTCAGCATAAGTGTCATCTCCAGACTCATTCCACAGACATGAATGAGCCTTGTCACAATTCCCAATACTAGAATCTCATGATTTGTCCTTTACAGATTGCTGGGTTGCAAACGGCCATTGCTGATGCTGAACAACGCGGGGAGCTGGCCCTCAAAGATGCCCGGGGTAAGCTCGCTGATCTTCAGAACGCCCTTCAGACCACCAAAGATGAACTGGCTCGTTTGCTGCGGGATTACCAGGAGCTGATGAACGTCAAGCTGTCCCTGGATATCGAAATCGCCACCTACAGGAAACTGCTGGAGGGAGAAGAATGCAGGTAGGTGCAATACACAAAAGTGTATGGTAATTATGGGGCTGGGTAAATCAGCAAAGTTTCTGTCCATGTGGCTGAGTTGCTTCCAGACTAACTCGCCACATTCCCTTTTCCACTGGTGTCTTCCCAATAAAAGTCCTGGCAGGGAACATTGGTCCTCTGACTCTAGTTCCACTGATCACGAGATTCAGTTGGGTTCGTATGAAAATTTTGGGTGCGGAGCCCTTGAAAATCTGCCCCTGAGATCTTTTGCAAATGTTGTCATAATTAGTGTGAATGAGAATCAGACCCCTTGTCCTTTTGGGAAGCATTTAAGCCCTCTACATTTCAATATTTAGTAATTGTATTATAGGGAGTTATGGGGTGATTTATATGAATTACTTTTCTTTCCCCGACAGGATGTCTGGAGAATATGCTGATCCTGTGAGCATCTGTAAGTATCTCAAGGATTCACCTTCATTTGTCAGAATTAGAGCTGATCCGAAAATGAAGGGGTGTGTGTATTTTTGATATTTTGACCAGAATAGCAAAAAAACACACACAATATTTCAGCCAAAACCTGAAGAAATTCAATTCAGAAATGCCACCACAATGCCTCTGGGGAGTTGTAGTTTGGGTGCCTCATACATCCACTTTCCTGTATAGGCTGGGTTCCCTTGTTGGACTACATTTCCCATGATGCACCATGGTCTCCTCTCTTGGTGAACAGAGGCTGTGCATGATGAAGTCTTTGGCCATGGTGCATCATGGGAGCTGTAGCCCAGCTGTGGAGCTTGGTCCATAGAGGGGAATGGGGACATGAGGCACATGTCTGAATTACAGCTCCCATGCGGCACTTCAGCAGCAATTCTGAATTTAAATATTTTGGTTTTCAGGCATTTGGTTTTTCAAAGAAAAATCGCAATTTTCCAAGGAAAAATTTTATTTGGTCAAAACCCCAAATTTCCATCAAAAAACAGTGGCAGAAAATTTCCAACCAGCTTAATTAGATGTAACACCAGAATTTGTCTCTCTTTGGGAATCACAAGCTGCTCCCTGAATAACCAGAGGGATGTTTTTCTTGCAGCTGTGGTCAGCAGCACCACCAGCGTAGCTGGCAGCGGTGGTGGAGTTGGAAGCGGATATGTCCTTGGTGGAGGAGGTGGAGGTCGTGGAAGTGGCCTCAGTCTTGGTGGTGGCGGAGGTGGTCTCGGCCTTGGAATTGGCAGCGGGAGTGGTTTTGGAATTGGTGGCAAAAGTGGGATCAGTGTTGGCGGGAGTGGGATTGGTTTAGGAGGAAGCAGTTTTGGCTACGGAGGGGGGGTCACCTCTGGAGGCGGAAGCAGCTCTAGCATAAAATATGTCTCGACATCCTCTTCATCAAGCAAAAAATTAATTAGATAAAGCGTAAAAACTCAACTCAGGGACCTCTGAATTAACCCAGGTTTTTGCTGCTTGGTGACGGGAACTCCCACCCCACCTTTCAACATTCATGGGGAAAAAACCCCTCATCCTGGGACAAAATTTTGCCCTCAGTTGTACTGAAGTCAATAGGTCTGAATGGGAGTAACTGAGAGAGTAGAGTTGGCATCTGACCCATTGCTCATTGGAAAACTGAGATAACCGTAGAAGCACGGATATACTTTCCCTATAACTTTGCCTCATTCAGGACTGGGCTCTGTTGTCAACTGCACCAACTTTACTCTAGTGTGGTGACCGGGGGCCTGATTCTCCTCTCCCTTATGTTTGTCCTGCACTGGGGTAATTCCATCACGTCCGATTCTCCGTTGCCCTGCCAAGGTGCAATATGTGTGTGAGACCCTGTAAATAACTGCACGGGGTGCAGGATAGCAGAGAATCAGGCCTGTTGACTTCAGCAGACGAACTCCTGAGTTACGCCGGTGTATCAGAATCAGGCCCTACGTTTTCAGCGTTCCGGTTGCTGTGGATGTCCAAGGTTATTTCCACACTCATGAAGTAACCCTGGGTTTTTCCACTCCGCCACTTTCTCTTGAATTTCACTGCATCAGCTCACAGGTGTTTCAGGGCTTGGTCAGGACAGGGAATACTGACTTTCTGCAGAGGGCATGAATCCCACCCATTTAGCATCATGAACGTCAATAGAGGCCATGAATCAACACATCCCTACTACTTCCTTTCTGTGGGCCCACTCCTGTGTGATGTTCATAAAATGTAACAGCGTTGCCTTATTCTTCCCTTGTTGTTAAAGGACCTGCGGCTTTTCACTCTGTGCATCACCAATAAACTGCATTGTGTCATTAACGTCATGCGGCTGAGTTTTTAAACTAGGCTGTTGCCTTAAACTGCTGGTTGGGCTAGTCTTTTGTTGCACTGGGGTAACTTAAGGTATGTCAACACTACCCGCCGGATTGGCGGGCAGCGATTGATCCAGCGGCGATTGATTTATCGCGTCTAGTTTAGACGTGATAAATCGACCCCTGAGCGCTCTCCCGTCGACTCCTGTACTCCAGCACTGGGAGAGGCGCAGGCAGAGTCGATGGGGGAGCAGCAGCAGTCGACTCACTGCGGTGAAGACATCACGGTAAGTCGATCTAAGTACGTCGACTTCAGCTACGTTATTCACGTAGCTGAAATTGCGCAACTTAGATCGATTCCCTTCCCCCCCCCCCCCCCCCAGTGTACATCCGGGCTTAGAATTAGGCTCACACCCTTTATGTACTAGGTTACACAGTCTTTGGACTTTGCAGGTATAATTTTTGGCTTCCTTATCCACTGAAAACATAGTAAAATGGATGAACATAAATAATTATAGGATTAGAAGGGATCTCCAGGGTCATTTAGTCTAACTCCCTGCCAAGATACAGGATTAGTTGTGTCTAAAAATAGGTAATAGATTATTAACTACAGCTGGGAAAAAAATGGTCCTAACCTTTTTTTCCAGTGAAAAATGACAATTTGGTGACACTGAAACATTGTGTTGGTGTCACCAAATTGTTTTGGTAAAAATAAAAATGTTTCCTTTTGACATTTTGGAAACAAAACCTTCTGATGTTTGTTTTTGGTTCCAAATGGCTTTTCATTTCAAAATTTTATTTGATAAAAAATCAAAAATGTTTACAAAGGGTCAAAACTGAAATGAAACATTTAGCAAAACAAAATGTTTTGCTTTTGAAATGATTTGTTACCCCCAAGGGTTTAATTTGCCAAAAATGTAAACAAATAATAATCATTCTTGGCTCCACCCAAAACAATTTTCATTTTTTTTTCGGAACTGCCAGATAAAAAAACATTATTTGCACAGCTCATCTCGTAAGCCTCAGAACCCTGGACTTTCTGCCAAACGAACAGCTATGGGCTAGAGATCGTCAGCTGGTATAAATCAGCGTAGCCTCTCTGGCATTAATGGCGCTACGCCGTTTTACACCAATTGAGAATCTGGCCGTACAAATGGGTCAATGCCTCCAAAGGGTTAACAGCTTTAATGGTAATACTAAACCCATTCCTTCTTATTGGTGAGAGCTATGGGCATGCATAATCTGACGTGATACTCTTGAGGTAGAGAAGAGTAAATATTACGACTTGCCCCAAAAGATTTCTCTCCCAAGAGGATTTGAATGCAGTACCTTTTGAGGTATAACCCTGATGCATTACCCATGTAGGCATGCGATCTTTGGTTATTACTTGCTGGCATTGGCACGGATTATTTCAGGCAATAAACTGCCATCAGTTTCCCCATGAATGCAGTAAAGTCATATCCGCAACGGAGATAAAAAGTTCTTAATATCTTCAGTCTCATGGGGACCTGAGTCTCCTCTCCTACGGATGCAAATCAGAAGAAGCGGCACTCAAGCTAAATCTGTGTAGGCCTGATCAGAAAGAGGCCAGTGGTCCCCATGCGTGGTCTCAATTGCAACGCGTTAGATGCCCCATTGGGTTCAGTCTGGTTAGAAAAGGTTGGCTGAACACTACACTGGCCCACGGTGATGCTCGTGATGGGAAAGTGGCAGTTTTTCCCCTCTCTGCTGCCCCGGGTGCCTGTCCACACTTATTTAGGCTAGCGTGCAGGAGACAGTAGGAAAGTTGATGCTGCATAAGAGATGGCTTTGAGACATGGAATAATAGGAATTGTCCGTGGTCAAAACCATCTTTTCTACCCCATGCCTCTCTGTGGGTCTCCTGGGGACAGGGGCGGCGAGTTGTATGGGCCCGTAGTGCCCGGAGCTCCAGGAATAGTCAGAGCATGGGGGCCGGCTCCACCAATGTTCCGGGCTGGGTCTCTCTCCCGCCCCCCCCCCCCCGCGCCTCCCCCGGAGCATCTCCCAGCCCCGCCTGCCCCCCCATGGTGATTTAAAAGGGCCCAGGGGCCCCCGCCGCCACCACTGGCAGTGCAGCGGAGCTAAAGCGGTTTCCTGCCCACCCTCGCTCCATGCAGCGCGCCACTCCCGGAAGCGGTCGGCACATCCCTGCAGTCCCTGGGTGTGTGTGTGTCTTTGTGCACTGCCCCCGCCCCGAGTGCCAACCCTGCTATTGGAACTGCGGCCAATGGGAGCTGCGGGGGCGGTGCCTGCGGGCAGCAGCGTGTGGAGACCCCTGGCCCCCTGCCTAGGAGCTGCTGCCAGAGGGGTGTGTGGGTCGCGTTTGGGAGCCGCCTGAGGTAAGCGCTGCACCCCTCACCCCCTCCCATACCCCAACCACCTCCCCAGCCCAAAGCCCGCACCCAAACTCCCTCCCAGAGCTCGCCCCCGCAGTCCCTCCTGCACCCCAACCCCCTGCCTCAGCCCAGAGCCCACCTCCACACCCAAACCCCCTCCCAGAGCCCGCACCCCTTCCTGCACCCCAATCCCCAGCCCAGAGCCCGCACCCAAGCTCTCTCCCAGAGCCTGGACCCCTCATCCCCTCCCACACCTAATCTCCCTCCCAGAGCCCGCACCCTTCACCCCCTCCCACACCAAAACTCCCTCTCAGAGTCTGCACCCCAAACCCCCTCCTGCATCCCAACTTCCTCCAGAGCTTTCACCCCAAACCCCCTCCTGCATCCCAACCCCCTGCCCAGAGCCTGCACCCAGCACCCAAACTCGCTCCCAGAGGCTTAGGCAGGTGTGTGGGGGGGGGGGAGGGAAGAGGAGGGGACTTGGCCCCATTCTGGGCACCACCAAAAATTATACAAACCTGCCGCCTGCCTGGGGATCAGGTATGCTCGCGGTGGGTGGGGATTCTGTGCAGGATGTAGTTTCACAGCGCCTCCTTGCACTGTTGTGTGTGCAGGGGATACCAAATCCACCATGTTCCTGCTCCTACGCTTTAGAGACCCCTGCCAGATCAACCCTGGTAACTGCAAATCTCCCACCTCGTTAATCTTTAGAATGGATCTCCCCACTCTGGGGCCGGTGCTCTGGACAGAGGAATGCCACAAACCTGGCAGCTGGTATTAACGGGAGGCACAGGATTGTCACCTTGCTTGATATCTGACTCTTGTGCAGTCCTTTGACTCTTCAAAACACGGCATCCATTAGACACGGAGCTCGATTTTTCAAAAGCGCCTGGGGGACTTTGTAGCGTAAGTCCCATTTTCACAAGTAACATAGGCGCCTACATCCCATTGACTTTCCATGAGACTTAAGCTCCCGAGGAGCAGATTCCCAAAGGGATTTAGGTGCCTAAAGGGGCAGCCAGACATCTAGCGGGATTTACTCAAACTGTTACGTGAGTTAGGTGCCTAACTCCCATTGACATTCAATGGAAAACATTATCAGTACCATGAAGCCAGCATGAGCAATGGCTGGTGATTCAGGGGCTATTTGAATCTCTATTGTTTTGTATCGTATATGCTTCCTTAGGGGCCCAGAGAGTACGAAGATAAAGGCAGCGAGCGTACGGAGGCAACAGAGCTTGCCTTCTTTCCCCATGATGAGTTTTTGTGTTGCTGTCACAGTTGCTGGGGTTCCCCTCACAGGCTCATCTTCTTTGTGCCACTCAGCTGTGAAAACTGGTGTGAGGAAACCCACCCTTCTGCCTGTAGAGCAGTGGTCCCCAAACTTTTCAGGGTCACGCCCCCCCCATCCCTGTCCCCCCTCCAGGGTCCAGGTGCGGGGCAGGGAGAAGATCCCCAGGCCAGGAGAGGATCTAGGTGGTGCTTCCTCCCCACCCTCCATGGGGTCTGGCCCAGGCCCCAGCTGCACCCCCCCGAACATTCCTCTGTGCCCCCCAAGGGGTGTGTGTGTGTGCTCCAGTCTGGGGACCTCTGCTGTAAAGGAACTAGTCCAAATTTCTGCTTTGTCAGCTCAGCTGTGCAAAGCACCTCCTGCCAGAGGGCACTGCATTTAGACCCCTTGTGGCAGAGCTCTTCGAGATGGAGCTTGAGTCAGCAGGCCGATCTCTATTAGCACTAATTAGATTCCCTGGAAGAAGGCCTAATTGATCAGGGATGAGCCTGGTTACCAGGCCAGACCTGGGTTAGGAAGCAAATGAGCTAATTAGCCCATTACCAGTCAAGGGGCTTAAACAGAGCACAGGAAGGCAGTGTTTGGAAAGGAAGGGGGAGAGCGACAGAAGGAGGGGAAGCAAAGCTAGGGGAACCCTCTGAGTAGGGACCACTCGCTCCCCACCTCCTCTTTGGAGAAGGGTCCAGAAAGCTGGGAAGCCCCAATATGCATTAGTGGAGGGCCTGAGACACTGTCCATTAAGCACATGTTGGTGTTTACAAACAAGAAAGGTCTCAGAGTGGCCCTGACTTTGTGGAAGAAATGGGGCTACGGTTGATGTGCCCGAACACAGTGCTTTAAAAAAATACACTGAGGGGAAAGACAGGAAAGCAGCCCTCTGCTTGTATCTCTGAACAGCTTCTCTGGATACTGGAACCCAACCCGCTGTACAAAACACAGCGTGTTTCATCAAACAGCCCCAGGCGGGTGAAGGCTGCGAGCCCAGCAGTTTTGACCCTTCAAAGCCACCTGGTAGATTGAAAGTGCTGAATAATTACAAGAGAACGTGTTGCTCCCAGGTAAGCCCCGCTCACGAATGTTCTGCGTTAATGTTCTCACTCCCATAGCAACCAAGCCCTGTTCCTCACATTCGTATTGGGAGCATCTCCTGCTCTCCCATCACAGGTTTCAGAGCGGTAGCCATGTTAGTCTGTATCAGCAAAAAGAGCGAGGAGTACTTGTGGCACCTTAGAGACTAACAAATTTATCTGAGCATAAGCTTCATCCGGTGAAGTGGGCTAAAACCCACTTCATCGGATGCACGCAGTGGAAAATACGGTAGGAAGATATATATACACAGAGGACATGAAAAAATGGGTGTTGCCAGACTAACTATAATGAGAGTAATCAATTAAGGTGGGGTATTATCAGCAGAAGAAAAAAAACTTTTGTAGTGATGATCAGGATGGCCCATTTCCAACAATTGACAAGAAGGTGTGAGTAACAGTAGGGGAAAAAATTAGCATGGGGAAATCGTTTATACTTTGTGTAATGACCCAAGGATTTCTGTTGGCCTAGGTAATGTACTTGGTGGAGATTGTGGTAGTAGAAGCATTAGCAGTTGAAGTGGCCTTGGGAGTGGTGGGGGTGTTGGTTATGGTGCAGTGATCGGCAGTTTTGCTGGAGGTGTTGGCAGTAGTGCTGGTCCGGGCAGCACCGTTGGTGATGGTTTAAGTTTTGGCACCGGGGGATGTGGTGTTGGAGGGTTTGTTGGCAGAGTTCCAGAAGGCAGTCTTGGTGGCATCCATAAAGCCATCATCCAGAAGAACTTCCTTGCCCTACGAAATGAGAAGATGGAGCCAGAGATCCAGGGAATGCAAGTGCAGGAGAAGTTGAGGATTTTGAGCTGCTCCAACAAATTTGCCTCCTTCATGGACAGGGTGAGACTGGGAACTTGTTATCAATGGGGGGGGGGGGAAGGGAGGAGAAATTGCAACACCACTAGCACTGCTGGAGTTTAGATCTCAGGGGCATGATTGCGAGTGACTCCACTTAGCTCAGTGGATTGACTCCAGTTTGACACAGGTTCAACTGAGGTCACATTATGACCATTACAGCCGGGTTCTCTGTTCGCTTACATCTTGTGTAGTCACTTACACCGGTGAAAATTAAATGCAAAGTTGGTGTGAAATGATTCCCATCCTTATCTGGGAGTGTCTTCAACACACTGTACACTGGTGCATAGGTGCTGGGGGCGCTGCTGCACCCCCGGCTTGAAGTGGTTTCCATCACATACAGCGTTTACAGTTTGGTTCAATGGCTCGCAGCCCCCCCACTATAGAAATTGTTCCAGCCCCCCTGCACTGGTGTAAACAAATGCATGAGGTTCAGGGCAAAAGAATCTTTACCTTAAGCTTTAACTTCTTGCATCTCAACATTTACCATCATTAAATAATTAGTGGCCGACCCCCTTGCCATTCTCTGAACGTCCCCGCCCCATAATTTTCCACAACTGTGAACATTTAAATAGGTAACATTTTAAGTGCTTAAAACTAAACATGGGTATTATCCATCACAATGATAAAAATCAAATTCTGCCAAGCCCACTGATCAGCTGTGATCAAGTCACACCTTAATCTTCTCTACATTACCCGCTGGATTGACCGGCAGCGATTGATTCAGCGGGGGTTGATTTATCGTGTCTAGTCTAGACACGATAAATCAACCGCCAAGCGCTCTCCTGTCGTACTCCACCATGGCGAGAGGCGCAGGCGGAGTCAACAGGATAGCGTCAGCCATCGACTTACTGCAGTGAAGACACAAGTCGATCTAAGTCCGTCAACTTCAGTTATTCACGTAGCTGGAGTTGTGTAACTTAGATCAATTTTCCCTCCCCCCAGTGTAGACCAGGCCCTTGTTAAGCTAAATAAATTTGACTCCCTTGAGACTATCATGGTAAATCATGTGTTCCAATTGTTTAATCATTCTCTGAACCCCCTCCAATTTATCACCATCCTCCTTGAACTGTGGGAACCCATAACTGGACCCAGTAATTTTGCAGTGATTGCAACCCAGTGCCAAATAGAGGTAAAACAACCCCTCTACTCCTACTGTTTATGCCCCCTGTTTGTCTTTTTGCTCTGTATTTGTACAGCGCCTAGCACAGTGGGTTGCTGCTCTGAGTGGTACCATTCCTGCAATACTGCATCTAATGACGTGTGTAGAAGTGGTAGAGTGAGTCACGGCGCCATCTAGTGGTTCTTCCCACAGAGAGACTAAATGCCAAGCTCAGCTGTTTGAAGCCTGTGCAATGGTTGGATCTGAAAAACAAGGGTCCTATCCCTGGTTTCCTCTGTGGGGACGGTTGATATGACGTTGGTGTCTGCCGCTTGCCGAGCGTGAAGCCGTCATAGGCCCACTGCAGGCAGGTGGGGTTCACAGCCACTCTGTTCCCTCGGTGTTTCTGGGTCAGAGGGAGCAGCTTTATTTTAGAATAGGTACAAAGGGAATGATATTCCCCTGCATGGCCGTCTACTCCAATACCGCACATCAACCTCTAATAGCCCTGCTGAAGCGATCCTCTCCTGCTTTTACAAGAAAGAAGGATACTTTTGTAATTAGAGTATTAGCCTGTAGCACAGAGGTGGGCAACCTGCGGCCTGCGGGCCACATCCGGCCTGTGGGACTGTCCTGCCCGGTCCCTGAGCACAGGAAGGCAGTGTTTGGAAAGGAAGGGGGAGAGCGACAGAAGGAGGCTTGTGCCCGCCCACCTCCCAGGCTTTCCAATAAGCCTGTCCTAGTGCTCTGAGCAGCATGGTAAGAGGGCAGGGGAGGTTGGATAGGGGGTGGGGTCCCGGGAGGGGGCAGTCAGGGGACAAGGAGGAGGGGGGGTTGGATTGGGGGTGTGGTCCCAGGGGGTGGGGGATCCCAGGAGGGTGCGATCAGGGGACAAGGAGCGGGGGGAGGGGGTGGGTTGGATGGGTCAGGGGTTCTGAGGGGGACAGTCAGGGGGCGGGAAGTGGGAGGGGGCAGATAGGGAGCAGGGGCCAGGCTGTTTGGGGAGGCACAGCCTTCCCTACCCGGCCCTCCATACCGTTTCGCAACCCCTATGTGGCCCTCGGGCCAAAAAGTTTGCCCACTCCTGCTGTAGCAGAAGGAGGCTTTTAGGCATAGGTGTAGTTTGACTTCCATAGTTGGGGAAGGCAGTGGCCCTCCAGCCAGGCCAATGAGGCTGTGCGCAGGGGGCAAATTGTGCCTCTTCCCAAAGCGTGCAGGGCTGGGCCTGTCGTGGGGTCACCTGCCCCGGTGTGTGTTTGGTCTCATGCAGGAACCTGGGGAAAGGAAGGAGGGCTAATGCACAGGACTGGCCATTGGAAGCCATGGCTGGAAACCACCCAGCCTCCAGGGCTTTGGGGCAGGGCCGGGGCCGCCCCACTCCTGCATGTGAGTTTCCCATTGACTCAGAGCCAGCCCCGCGCTCGGTCACATGGTGCCGCTGCGCCCCCTCCCTGCATGGCATCTGGCGGAGCCGAGCCAGTCAAGTGACCTCGGAGGCCGGGCGAGCTGCGAGCTGTGCCCAGTGGGGAGAGGCAGGAGCAACAGCTGGGTGGGGAGACTGAGAATAAGGGGTGGAGCCTGCCCAGGGAGGGGGGTCATGACTCGAGCTGTTCGGTGGGCAGCCAAACCTTTAAATTGTGTCCCGCCCACTGTCAATGTGTACACTTTGGGGGCCAACATCCCCCACCTCCGTCCATGCTTTCAGGCACTCCTCACTCTGCCACAGACTTCCTGTGCAGCCTTGAGCAAGTCACTTAATCACTCTGGGAGCCAGTTCCCCATCTGTTAAATGGAGATAATGGTGCTTCCTTTGGATGTTGGGATCGTAAACGCTTTGGAGCGGGGATTGTCTCTTACTATATATACATGTAATGACTAGCACAATACGGATCTCAATCCAATTATGGTCTCTAGGTCATGTCATATACATAATAATTAAAGATAAGCTATGTTAATGTGATCCACGGGTGGGTTTCAGGGCCTCATCTGTGCTTGATCCACAGAGGAGATGAGTCTCTTATAGCCCTGTCTAGAAAGCTGTAGCTGCTTGTGTCTTTAGCTCCAGAGGTGTCTGGGTTAATCCTTGGCATGTTGGCAAACATAGCAGCCATCATATTAACAAGGCAAAACAATAGGGGACCAAACTGTCTCCCTCAGTGGCAGAACCGTGCAGTGAAGGATAAGCGGGGAAGGAGGTGCACTGGGTGGATTGCATCACACTTGCAAAGGCCAGGAGAAGGCACAATCGCTAGGGATTTCAAAGCTGACGGGGATGCAGCCATGCAACACCCCCCCGCCGAAATCTCTTATTCAGCACGGAAAATCTCAGTCACTGTCTCAAGGCAATATGGACAAGCTATTGTTCTCCATTGATCCCCTGCTGCTAGGCTGGGGAGATCTGGTCCACCAGCTAGTAAGTCGGCGTCGCTCTATTGACTTCTAAGGAGCTACGCAGATCCACACCATTGGAGACTCTGCCACGGTTAGTTTAGCCCGGGGAAGACACTGGAGACTGCTAAGGTAAGAACGGCCATACTGTGTCAAACCAAAGATCCATCTAGCCCAGTATCCTGTCTTCCAACAGTGGCCAAGGCCAGGTGCCCCAGAGGGAATGAACAGAACAGTCAATCATCAAATGATCCATCCAATGTTGCCCATTCTGGCAAACGAGGCTGGGGACACCATCCCTGCCCATCGTGGCTAATAGCCATTGAAGGACTGATCCTCCAGGAACTTATCTAGTTCTTTTTTGAACCCTGTTATAGTCTTGGCCTTCATAACATCCTCAGTCAAGGAGTTCCACAGGTTGACTGTCCATTGTGTGGAAAAAATACTTCCTTTTGTTTGTTTGTTTTTAAACCTGCTGCCTATTAATTTCATTTGGTGACTCCTAGTTCCTGTGTTAAGAGAAGGAGTAAATAACACTTTCTTATTTATTTTCTCCACACCAGTCATGATTTTATAGACCTCGATCATATCCCCCCTGAGTCGTCTCTTTTCCACGCTGAAAAGTCCCAGTCTCATTAATCTCTCCTCATACGGCAACCGTTCTATACCTCTCATAATTTTGTTGCCCTTTTCTGAACCTTTTCCAAATCCAATCTCTTTTTTGAGATGGGGCGACCAGATCCAGGCAGGGTTCATGAGCCAAGCACTCCACTGTAGTCATTGCTTGAGGATTTGCTTCGTTAGCTTCAATGATTCATTTGTTTTGTTCCCATGTTGCCGCTGCCTCTAAATAAACTTCGCCATCTAGCGCTTTGAGTTGGCTCTTGCTGAATGGATTGTGGCTGGTTCACTGGGTTATTTAGAGTTGAGTAAGACACGCTGAGGCAGGGTGTCAGCCCAGGAGCAGCCATCCTCACAAGTGCTGGAGGCACCATGCAAGCGCACCACTCGCTGGAGACGACCGGTTTTGTTGCTAGCAAATTGATGACAACGCAAACCAAGTGGATTCCCATCCCTACGAAAAGATTCAGATGTGCATCGGCTAGCACCACCTGGTGGAAAGAAGGAGAACTTGTGCAGTCGTGGCAAAAACGGAACTTGTCTCTCTGGTCCAAGATCTGGAGATGCTTGAGGGCTCTTTGCCTTCCAAAGGAACACAGATGAAAATGATTCCTTTCTGTTCCCTCTCCCTTTCTCCTGGGCCTCTTTCCAAAACTCCTGACGGGGAAGAATTCAGCAGAGATGAGCTTTGCAGCCAAAACAATAAATTATTTTAAAAAAAGGAGACCTTGCTCAGGCATGTAAACGAAACGCTCCATCAACTGAATCCAAATAGGTGGAGACAATCTGGGGTATTTTCACGCTAGAAAAACCGTCCCCAATATTAAACAACACAAGAAAAGAATCTGGACAGCTCTTGGGAGGGGGAAGTCATGCCAAGATGCCGTAGCATTTCAAGCCAGAAGGGATCATCCTTAAACCACCTCCATGCTCCCCTAATCTATGGCCTCATCTGTGCCAAGCCGGGCACCCACACCTACTGCAGTACAAGTAAGAGCTGCCGGAGGGTTGTATCGTCAGTTTGTGGCTCCGAGGAGCGATTTGGGCAGCTGGTGCGAATCGAGGCATAGAGATTACCTGGCCACACCTTTCTTTCGTGGCCTCCTTCACCACTGTAAGTGAGTGTAATTTTCCCCAGCCATGCCCCCTGATCTGGCTGCCAGGATGGATGTGAGTTAGGACATGCTGGGATTGCGCCACACCTGCAGCTGCTCTGCACAAGTATCTGGAGCTGCTGGCTTCGGGACAAGGATGGCCTAGTGTAGTTGAGGAACAGGCACCGATTGTTAGCTGAGGCTAAGGAACACTCAGCTCATTTGAGGTCGTGAATAAGCCTTTGTTTACCTTCTGGATTGTGAGCATTTAGGATGGGGGTGAGTCGTGTTTTCAAGGTTTACGCTACAATTACAAAGGCTAGAAATGGACAAAAACAATAGAGAGAGAGAGAGCGCGGAGATTCTCATATGTTCACATGACTCCAGGAGGTGGGGCTTTAGGAAAAACATCAGCTCTCTTGAGACTGACAATAGAAACCACAAGAATTGGCAAGGCTGAAGCCTACAGAAATCTCTGAAGTTACTCTGGATTGACAAAGACAAAACTGAGATCAGAATACAGCTTCTTTTTCTCATCCCAATGCACAGCACGGTCAAGCAACTTTGCATTGCAGTACGGTTGTTTTCTACTTTTTGGGCACAGAGCCATGGATTCTTCCCATACCAGTTTTTAGAGATATCCCTGCAGAGTATGTTTTCATATTAACATGATATGTCAGCAATGCCAACCTCTGTGTCTGTTGCATCGGTGGAGAGAGAAGAGATGTGTGTTCCTTCTGTTCACACCCATGTCGTTAAGATATACGAGAGAGAAAATATGTAGACCCAGACTGGCTCCAGGTGGATTGTCCCCCGTCCCAGAGTAAAATCCAGTTGTTCTAGTTGTTCAGGGTTGGAATTGCATTAGTTATGGCTGAGTTCAAGTAGGGCTTTAAAAGAGCCAGGAATTCATTCACTCCTGCGTTTCCACGTGTGGGCGTGACTGGCAGCGCTGTCAGGAACCTGCAGTCACGCTAATCCTTGTTCTTCCTTCTTCACACTGTAAGTTAGGCTTTGGTTGTGTTGGGGAAGCAATGTTCCCATTGGAGAGGATTGGCTTATTGCGGGGTGCTTAGGGGGTTACCTATCTTCTGAGATGTTTGGCATTGATCACTATTGGAGACCGGATAGCAGACCAGACAGGGTATTGCTTTACAGCACTGTGATTGATATTATCTTTTTGGCTAGAGCAAAACAAACGGGGAAAGAGCTCTCAAACATTTAATCAAATTTCCCCCCATTTTCTGAACATTTTAAATGCCAAAATTCTACAGGTAGAAATGTCACTGACCTTTTTCAAATTTCAGAAATTAGAAAAAATATTTTTTTTTGGGCTGTCGAAGGGGGCCACCAGAAGTAATTAGCTTGCAGTGGGAATTGGGCGCTTAGTTGCTCTTTTGTGCCTTTGAAAATCTGACCCATAGTCAGACAACACACTCTGTATTTCGTCTCCTTTATTATTGTCTTTTTGTCAGACATAATTTGGACTGAATAGATGATAAAATAGTTAATACAGTCCAAATTTAACAATCATATTCGGTCCTTAGTGTTAACATTTTTCTTCTACAGCTCTCAATGGGATTTACAAAGGAAGGAATGCATTATTATCTCAATTTTACAGATGGGGAAACTGAGGCATGGAGCATTGATGTGGTCTCACATAAAGCCAGTGGCACAGCTGGGAATAGAATCCCAGGGTGAAATTGTGCCTCATTGAAGTCAGTTGCAAAACTCCCACCGATTTCCACGGAGCTGGGATTTCACCACAGAAGTCCTGATTTTTAATCCAGTGTCCTAATCACTGGTTGTCCAAGAGCTTGTGTTTTTACTAGTGTCTGAAAAGAATATAGGGATTAGCCATGTTTGACCTTATGCAGACCTGAGGCCTGATTTCTGCACTAAGGCAGTGATACTCAGACCTTCGTGGTTCAGGAGCCAAATTAGCGATCAACATTACCCAAAAGAACCACAGTCGTGTGAATTCATATTTAAACAGTGTGACAGGGAAAATGTTTAGATAACTTATTTGCTGTGAGGATATATATATATATATATAACTTAGTGGAAGATGATAATTTAATTGGTTAATAACATAATAAAAGCATCCTGATTGGTTAATAACTTAGACGGATTAATAACTACATCCCTGGTTTAATATCATGTGCCGTAGGAGACACATTAAAGCCACAGTCTTAATATCGCTGTACTGGGCAAGGCTTAAAAAAAATAGATGCACTTGACGGAGAGTGACCTGAGATGGAGGCTGCACAGCGCCCAGGTTACTCTCGCATAGTGGCAGGGATGAGCCCAAAGAGGAGAAAACGTAGCCAAGCACCTCATTAGCACAGTGCATAAACTCTTCAGACATGTTCATTCTCAGCCCACACCACACACTTACTCTGTGTCCTAGTGAGTCAGAGAGTGGGTGGCGGGTTTGCGATTTATCGTAGTCCCTCTTAGGTATGTCTACACTGCAATCGGCTGTGTGATTGCAGTGTGGGCTGGCAGGCTCACACCAGCCAAAAATAGCAATGGCCCGGGCTAGCAATGCGAATGCACAGCCGGAGTCTGCAGGCTGCCTACCCAGCTTGTGTTGCGGTCACACCTCCAAGTGCACTGCAGACATAGCCTAAAGGCTAGTCTACACTACCCGCCCGGATCGGCGGGTAGAAATCGATCTCTCGGGGATCGATTTATCGCGTCTCATCTAGACAGATAAATCGATCCCTGAATCGACACGCTTACTCCCACCTCGTCAGGAGGAGTAAGCGCCGTCGACGGGGGAGCCGCGGCGGTCGATTTGCCGCCGTCCTCACAGCGGGGTAAGTCGAATAGGATACGCTGAATTCAGCTACGCTATTCGCGTAGCTGAATTTGCGTATCTTAAATTGACCCCCCCTTAGTGTAGACCTAGCCTTAGTGTGAAGCCCATCCTCCCATAACATTATCTACACCCATGCCTAGCACTGCCACCTCCGTTCACGCTCTGGGGCACACGATGCAAGGGTTTCTAGGATGAGGACTTCAGACTGTGAGGCTATGGATCAGGGTCTGTGCTGCCTGGGTAAAAGTTGCTTCAGTGTGGCCGCATTTGTAAAACTGTGCTGCTAAATCTGTTAGAAGAAAACCGAAAGCAATTTGTGTCTGGCTACATTGGCCAGTATACCGGGGATTGAACTCGGGACTTCCGGAGCTGATGCCACCTATAATACCAAGGAGACTATGGCCAGATGTACACTACAAACTTGCATCAGTATAACTACATCACTCAGGGGTGTGAAAAATCCACCCCGGACTGCTGTAGCTATGCAGATGTGAGTTATGCTGACCTAACCCTCGGTGTAGATACACCGACGGGAGAAGCTCTCACAGTGCAGTTGTGCCACTTCAGCGCTGTACATGTAGACAAGCCCGGAAGCCTCTTTAAAAAAAAAAAAAACTCATCTCAACCTTAAACTATGGAAGGGCTACCACCATCCCCATAATACTGGAGAGTGAGTTAATGACCGAATGTTGGCCTGGGAGACAACATGGGTTGTTGTTTTTTTAGGCTGAGTCAATAGTTCTGAGTTTGGGGCTTTCAGAGAATTTATTTCTTATTGCGGAGTAGCTAGATAAAGGTACAGAGAACGAGGAAGTAACGCATTCTGTTTTCTCCTGTGACAAGTTGCCAGTCTGCAATCAGCCATTAGTGATGCTGAGCAAGATGGTGACGGTGCCCTTAAAGATGCCCGGGAGAAATATGTTGAACTGCAGCATGCCCTACGGAAGGCCAAGGATGAGCTGGCATGTACGCTGCATGATTACCAGGAACTGCGGCATGCCACGCTGCCCTGGTATTGAGATTGCTACATACAAGACACTACTGGAGGGAGAAGAAAACAGGTGGGTGCATCATACCAGCGCTGGATGTGGGGGAATGATCCCTGTGATAGAATTAGTATAATCATGAGGAGAAACGACGGAAGAATATTGCTAGATCTCCATTCAGGAAATTGCACTGTTCTAAAAATGTAGTTCATAGACTCATAGACTTTAAGGTCAGAAGGGACCATTATGATCGTCTAGTCTGACCTCCTGCACAACGCAGGCCACAGAATCTCACCCACCTACTCCTGTAACAAACCCCTAACCTATGTCTGAGTTATTGAAGTCCTCAAATCGTGGTTTAAAGACCTCAAGGTGCAGAGAATCCTCCAGCAAGTGGCCCGTGCCCCACGCTGCAGAGGAAGGTGAAAAACCTCCAGGGCCTCTGCCAATCTGCCCTGGAGGAAAATTCCTTCCCGACCCCAAATATGGCGATCAGCATGTGGGCAAGACCCACCAGCCAGAACCCAGGAAAGAATTCTCTGTAGTAACTCAGATCCCACCCCATCTAACATCCCATCACAGACCATTGGGCATATTTACCGCTAATAATCACAGATCAGTTAATTGCCAAAATCAGGCTATCCCATCATACCATCCCCTCCATAAACTTATCAAGCTTAGTCTTGAAGCCAGATATGTCTTTTGACCCCACTACTCCCCTTGGAAGGCTGTTCTAACTCTACTGGTTAGAAACCTTCATCTAATTTGAAGTCTAAACTTGCTAATGTCCAGTTTATATCCATTTGTTCTTGTGTCCACATTGGTACTGAGCTTAAATAATTCCTCTCTCTCCCTGGTATTTATCCCTCTGATATATTTATAAAGCGCAATCATATCTCCCTTCAGCCTTCTTTTGGTTAGGCTAAACAAGCCAAGCTCTTTGAGTCTCCCTTCATAAGACAGGTTTTCCATTCCTCGGATCATCCTAGTAGCCTTTCTCTGTACCTGTTCCAGTTTGAATTGGGAGACCAGAACTGCACACAATATTCCAGATGAGGTCTCACCATTGCCTTGTATAACGGTACTAACACCTCCTTATCTTTACTGGAAATACCTCGCCTGATGCATCCCAAGACTGCATTAGCTTTTTTAATGGCCATATCACATTGGTGGCTCATAGTCATCCTGTGATCAACCAATACTCCGAGGTCCTTCTCCTCCTCTGTTACTTCCAACTGCTGCGCCCCCAATTTCTAACCAAAATTCTTGTTATTAATCCCTAAATTCCTAGTCTAGACGCGATCCCCGAGTGCTCTCCTGTCGACTCCTGTACTCCAGCACTGCAAGAGGTGCAAGCAGAATCGACGGGAGAGCAGCAGCAGTCGAGACACCGCGGTGAAGACACCATGGTAAGTCGATCTAAGTACATTGACTTCAGCTACGTTATTCACGTAGCTGAAGTTGCGCAACTTAGATCGATTCCACACACCCCTAGTGTAGACCAGGGCTTAATGTGATCTTTCTTGCAACAGTGGTCACCAGCCCCTGCAGTGGGATTGATGATTGTGGTTATGAAGATGGAATCAGAGCAGGAAGCGGAAACGGCCCTTCAGGTAGAGGATACAGCTCTGCAGGTGGGAGATATGACTCCCAAAATGGGGGATTCAGCTGCAAAAGTAGAGGATGCACCCTCCAGAAGCGTGGCCAGCTCTGGAGGCCGGCGATACATCCCTGGAGGTGGAGACTGCTGGCTGGTTGGTCGGTATGTCCCCGTAGAAACTGAGGACATAGCTCCAGAAGTGGGGACTCCAGATGCTTGAGGTCAGTCGGAGCTGAAGGATGCAGCACTGGAGATGTCTGAACAGATGGAGGTGTAACCATTGGGTGTGCTAGACTTCACTTCATTATCCTTCTCCAGAGCCTAAAAAACCCTTCCCACAGAAAAGCACCTGGAGACCCAGAATTCGGTTTCTAAGGATTTCCAGCAAGGATTGCACAAGGTCAACCTCCCCACATTCAAGTCCCCAAAAGAGCAAAAGGAATTAATTTAATTCTTAAGTGCCATCTTCATAAAATCTTATAAACATAATAAATAACTACAGTTTAATTTCTACAACATAATATGGCTACTTTATAATCCACATTCCAATGGGGGCGGCGGGAAGCGGTGGCCAGCACATCCCTCGGCCTGCGCTGCTTCCCGCAGCTCCCATTGGCTTGGAGCGGCGAACCGCGAGTGGGAGCCGCGATTGGCCAAACCTGCGGATGCGGCAGGTAAACAAACCGGCCCGGTCCGCCAGAGTGCTTACCCTGGTGGGCCGCGTGTCAAAGGTTGCCAATCCTTGCTCTAAACTTTCTTCTGTACCTTCAGTAAAATGCACGAAGAATGAATGTGTTGTTACTGAGTTTGTGACATTTCACGTGAGCGCAAGAATCTCTCATTCCCAGATTACGTAACCATGCATGGGTTGTCTACGTAGTGTTCAGATCAATCTGCTCATTAGAGATAATAAAGGAACAGGCCAAGATTTTGATCCTGTTCAGAGAACATGACATGAGTCAGATCCTCCGCTCTGGTGCAAATTGGCATTGCTCCATTGAAGTCAGTTGAGGTACAACTGATTCATTCTAGCCAAGGATCTTGCTCATTGTATTTAATGGAAGTTTTAAGACTTACAAAGAGTCTAGTCTCTTTAGGTTTGTATGCCACATCCATCAGGATGGTAGGAGAGTGCCTGAGGCCCACTGTTGTACGAGTTAAAAGTTGACTGCAGCTAGGGTTATTCTGAAAATAAATTGGAAATACGATTGGTTGGTTGTGTCACTTGGAAATCCTGTGCATGATGGTTCAGAATCTCAAGTCAGATCAAAGGGAGAGCTCCAGGGCATGGGAGTAATTTTATTGTGTGCTTGAATGGATACAAACAAATTGGCAGCACCACAGAGAGCTGAAGTGGCTTGAGATTAAGTTGATAAGAACTAATGTGAGCAGCAGAGAAATAAATCAAATCATATAGAACCTAGGAGATGGTTTAAGTAGGCGAAGAATATTTTTCAAGCAGGAAGAAGGTATACTTGACTCAGAAGGAAGATCTCCTTAAAGTCTGGAATAGGAAGCAGGTAATTTCTGACTCTCTTCTGGACTACATTTACGGTACATAGGAACATAATGTTCATACTGGGTCAGACCAAAGGTCCATCTAGCCCAGTATCCTGTCTTCCAACAGTGGCCAATGCCAAGTGCCCCAGAGGGAATGAACAGAACAGGGAATCATCAAGTGATCCATCCCCTGTCACCCATTCCCAGCGTCTGGCAAACAGAGGTTAGGGTAGAATCAATTGTCATCTGTTCTGCTCTTAAGGGGCCTAATTCTTCTACACTTCCTCAGGTTGTGTAGCAGTTTACCTCGGTGAGGAGCCCCATTGATCTCAATGAGAAGACTCATGTAGCAAAGTACTACACAATGGCCAACGTTTTCAAAAATGTCTGGGTGACTTTGGGTCGCCTCCGTTATGGGGGACCCAACTGCAAACTTTTGAAAATGCCTGACTTTCCGAAAGTGCCACCTCTGACCTCAGTGTTGACATGCCTTAAGTGTAACGGAGAACCAGGCCGTAAGTGTTCTACATCAGATAGTGTAGGAACACAGGGATACAACTGGATCTACTTACATGGTAGTTAACCAGGAAACCACTTCCAGAGTAAAGACATTGCAACATTAACTATAATAGTAGCCTCCGGCATTATTAGGTGTTGATTTTCCAAATATGGAACACGTCTTTCCATGATAAGGGTAAACAGCTCTACTCTTACCTCACATGTAAGCAGTAGAAAAGCAAGCTCCGTCCTTAACAAAGGGACATGACTGAGCAATTAAGCAAACTCAGTATGCTCATCTGGAGGTGTATGTGTGTCTCAGTTGAGAATGGAGTGGGGACGATATTGCCTTACAGTGGAGAAGGTGCTGCCACCTGCTACACAACAATGGAATAGCAGGGAATTGATGAAGAGTTTGTAGTTTCTTCCATTTCTAGGCTATGATTCAACAGGACAGTTAAGCGTGTACTTAACTTTAAAGATTTGATTAGTCCCACTAAAGGTCAATATCTTAGAATTCAGCCAGAGGTCACACCAATAAATCATCAGGATAACATCAAAAGTAAGTTTAGATGTCCAGTTATGTCCTGCAACCCCAGCAAAAGGGAGAAAGGACTTTGCCATTTGAACATACTCTGCACCACAAACTAAAGTTGCAATGTCAGAGGGAAGCTGTAACCTTGGGAGTTTAATACAAGCCTGGAGTGCCCAGTATTAATTTTTTAAATCCTTGCGGGCCCCCACCTTCTGCACTCGAAGTGCCAGAGTGGGGAATCTGCCTTAACACTCCCTGTGCTGTGTCCCCGGCTCAGGCTGGGGCTGCACTGCCCACCCTCCTGGCGCTCCAGAGCTGGGGTGGCTAGTCTGGGGCAAGGGCTGGTGGCTGCGGTGTGTCGGGTCTGGCCTCCAGCAGAGGGTGGGTGCATGGAAGGGGCAGGGCCTCAGGCGGAAGGGCCCGGGCTGGGAGCTAGCCTCCCCCAGCCTGCGGTTCACACACCACCCTTGACCAGCATGTTTTGGTAGTTATGCCACTGATGCCAATGGAGTTCGTGTGTTGTAAAACCTGTGTAAACAAGATCAGGAAAACCTGGAGATAGTGATCAGGTGAGCAGTGGACTATAGTGCTCAGGTACAAGGATATAGAGTAAGAATGGATACAGTTCTGGCAGTAGTGAACCCTTAGTCATATTTTAGAACTCAGATACTCCTAAACTGCAAATAGAGGGGGGTAAACAGTAAATCAGGCTGTGATCTATTCATAGTGAATCAATATGGAGATTACAATTTAGCATTCCTCCTATCATGCTGCAGAAATGTAAGAATGCTCTTCGCCTAGAGAATCAGTTCATTTGGGGCACCCGCATTCTCTCTCTCTTTTTGGCCTGCCTTTGTAGAGCATGTTTAGAACTATTACTCCAGATTCAGATGGGTGTAACCAAGACCTAGATGTGGTCACTAGTGTTTGTTTTATTCAGGCTTTGATTTATGTGCATTTTTACAGCCATGGGTATCTCTCTTAATCCGGTATTTGGGAGTCCCATTAAGCCACGCATTTATTACCACTGTAGTTCTGGAGGGTGAAGGACAGCCTCTTGAGGAAGATCAAAGTATGCTTCTGTTTTGCTACAGCATCCCATTTGCACATTAATTACTATGCACAGGTACATCGTGTACACATCAGCTACTTTGCTTGTCTAATCGCAGTGTGTATATATGTGTGTGTGCGCGCGCACGCGCAGGCTTTACGTTGGGAATCACTATTTTTGTGCTCAGAAGTTGAGATTCAAACAATGTGAAAACTAAGAGCGAACATAGGTCTAGAAGACACCGGATCATTGAGTCCAGGCCCCTGTTATAAGCTGAAGCAATGAATCCTTCGAGAAATAATGAACAACGAAAAGCTTTGAGAAGTTCTCCTGTTACGGGCAACTCCTTCAGAAGACCTATGCACTGGTTAAGACCCACTTACGCCCACTTTGGAGGATTCAGCACCAAAGGAGTGACTATTTTAAGGAGCGCTCAACAATTTCACGTTGTCTTTGTGTGTTACGCAGGTGTAAGATCCCCAGCGTCTCTTGGAAAATGTCTCCACAAAGGTTTAGCATGCTGAGCAAGCTTGAAACCTGCCTATTTGAAAGACCACCACTCTCCACATGCCATAATGTCATAGCTGGGATCATAGAATCATAGAATATCAGGGCTGGAAGGGACCTCAGGATGTCATCTAGTCCAACCCCCTGCTCAAAGCAGGCCCAATCCCCAACTAAATCATCCCAGCCAGGGCTTTGTCAAGCCTGACCTTAAAAACCTCTAAGGAAGGAGATTCCACCGCCATTCCAGTGCTTCACCACCCTCCTAGTGAAAAAGTTTTTCCTAATATCCAACCTAGACCTCCCCCACTGCAACTTGAGACCATTACTCCTTGTTCTGTCATCTGCTACCACTGAGAACAGTCTAGATCCATCCTCTTTGGAACCCCCTTTCAGGTAGTTGAAAGCAACTATCAAATCCCCCCTCATTCTTCTCTTCTGCAGACTAAACAATCCAGTTCCCTCAGCCTCTCCTCATAAGTCATGTGTTCCAGCCCCCTAATCATTTTTGTTGCCCTCCGCTGGACTCTCTCCAATTTTTCCACATCCTTCTTGTAGTGTGGGGCCCCAAACTGGACACAGTACTCCACAGCACTCCAGGATAAGTTGAGTCCCCCTTGAGCTTGTCCCCCTTTGTTATAAAGGGGTGAAAGCAGCTGGCAGGGTGTTCTGTGAAACAGCTCTTTTCTTTTGGAATGCCCGCTGTGGACTGAAATAGCCACTTTTGTTTGATCTTCTGCCTATACTTGAAAGCCCATCAGTCCGAGCAGGCTCTGAGAGAGGCCCAAGGCAGCGGAGAAAGTGCAGAGGCGGTTGAAGTTGAAGTAGCTGGTGATTAAATGATGTGTCAGGGAATGGAAGAAATGTTGCTGTTACACCAATTGCTCCTTGGTTGTATCGCCTACGTTCCTGTGGTTCTTCAGTGTTTGCATGGGTGCGTTTTGGTGCTGGACATTTGTATCTGACCAAAAATCTTAATAAACAAGCTGTACGGTGACATATTAACACGAGTGAGGAGTCCGAAGTGCTTGCCGCTTTCTGTCTCTGGATGCTCAATGATCGTCGTGCCACAGAAGGAAGGAAAGATTTCTTGCGATAATGCAGCACAGGTCCTTGCCAAGATAGATTGGGAGAATGATGGCCTGAAGGGAACTTTGCTGTTCTCCATTTAGATGACAAGACGATACAGAGCTTGTTAAAATTGCAAGCCAGATGACGCTTCTTCAAAAACAAGGGAGGCACCCTGTCCACATTCTGCTCCCAGTCTAGTTTCAATGACAACACCCAAAAGTCTTCTGCAATGAGTTCCCAAAAGCCAAGCAGAAAATGAAATTTGTCTGAATTTTCTCCTTTCAGGGTATTGGTGACTTGTTCATCTCTTTAGGATTGGCTGGGACCGCACAGCCAAACAACCTTTTTGAAGAGAATTTACTCATTAATTAACTTCCTCACAAGAGCTAAGAGATAGGAATGCTCTCTTCATTAGCTGGATGAGGTGCAGAAATGCAATGAACCTCATGTTTTTACTGAGATTCCACTGTGGTCTGTTTTCATTACTTGTACATGTTCCCAACCGAACATAAAGAAATTATGATTTTATTTGAGCGGGTATAAAAACTCTTATATACTGGGTGTCAAGGGGCAGGCATATTAAGTGGACCCAACTGACGATCTGTCGGATAAGCTTAGTAGGTTCTACCGAATGCTATAGATCTTTTTGGTTCAGTGGCAGGGCCGGCTCTGGCTTTTTTGCCAGCGCGGCAGGGGAGGGCGACCGGAGCGCCGGGGGGAGGACGGAGTGCCTGGCTGGGGATCCACTCTCCCCGGCGGCCAGAGCGCTGCGGGGAGGGCAGCGAGCCCCAGCCGGGGCTCTGCTCTCCCCGGCGGCTGGGAGGGTGGCCGGAGCCCTGGGAGGAGGGCGGAGTGCCCAGACGGGGCTCCGCTCTCCCCGGCGGCCAGAGTGCCGGGGGGAGGGCGGCGAGCCCTGGCCGGGGCTCTGCCCTCCCCGGTGGCTGGGAGGGCGGCCGGAGCCCTGGGAGGAGGGCGGAGTGCCCAGCCGGGGCTCCGCTCTCCCCGGCGGCCAGAGCGCCGCAGGGAGGGCGGCGAGTCCCGGCCGTGGCCCCGCTCTGCCCGGCGGCCGGAGCCGGAGCACCGCGCCGCCCCCCTGCAGGTGGTGGGGGGTGCCTGGAGCTGGCCCTGTTCAGTGGCCAAACCAAAAAAAATCTATTACAAAACTGTTTAGTTTTGAAACTGGTTTTTTTT